>NC_142500.1:19923889-20523889 GCF_965113065.1 Corylus avellana
ATTCCAGTCCCTGAGGGAGATAGTGCCACCATCTGGTCCCAATCCATGCGCTTACGTCGCAAAACAGGGAAAAGGCAGGTGCACCTAGCTAGCTGGCCTTGCTGCATGTGCTCGCAACCCCTGCATGGTGGACCTACGTACGTACATGGTGATCAGCTAAGCTGGAAATGATTAACTTGATTTCATTTTTATTAATTATATATCTTCTTTC
This sequence comes from Corylus avellana, assembly GCF_965113065.1. Taxonomy (NCBI): domain Eukaryota; kingdom Viridiplantae; phylum Streptophyta; class Magnoliopsida; order Fagales; family Betulaceae; genus Corylus; species Corylus avellana. Next base: position 19,924,101 of record NC_142500.1, read on the forward strand.
TTTTTCATGTATCTCAATTTTAATTTATTTTTTCTTGCCCGGTTACAACCATATCAAGTAAGATTTGGTTGTACGTATGTACGTCCATACATATTGTAACTGATTTTTATTAATAGTGAATTTATATGAATTTTTAAAAATTATATTTACTTTAAATAGATCAAGTAAGTTTTACGTATATTTTTACGTATATTTTAAACGAATTACGTACACATGCTCTTTATAGATATCACTTTAATAGACTAAATTTAAATAATTTTTTCCAATTCAACAAAAATTTTGTCTAGAATAAAATTTCAAACCTACTTAAACGAGAAGATTCTCTCTTTTGTAGATAGAGAGGGAGAGGTGACAATTCGTATTTACACATCAAAATATGTGTATAAATTATATAAGTTAACTCTAACTCAATATATTTAATTAAACACAACATTTCTGCTATATGCTAGGTGGGATTTGCTGATGGATTTGAAATAGATCTAGAAATCTCTCAAGTATTTGGCTTATGTTTGTTTTATGGTGTTTGTCTCATCTGGAAAAAAGGAAATGAAGTTATTTCCTAGGAGAATCGAAGGAGACATGTTTCCTTCTTGTAATTAAGTTAGATTCGGGCTCTGTTTACTTCTAAAATGGTTTTCCCTGAAAATATTTTCTATCTAAAATATTTTTAAGGTGTTTACCGTGCACACAGAAAATAATTTTTTTTTAATATTATATATATATATATATATATATATATATATTTTTCCAATAAGATCTCCGCATGGACCTGCACGGGACTTGTTCGGGACCCTGCTGGGACGACATGCCTGGGACCCCGCCGGAACTTGACCAAGACTTGTCTAGAACCTCGTCTGGACCTAGGGGTGTAAACGAGCCGAGCTTGAGCGAGCTTCCCTTGTTCAAGCTTGGCTCGTTTAAATTTTACTCGAGCTCGAGCTCGAGTCGAGCTTAAGGGCGAGCCAAACAAATCGAGCTCGAGCTAATAATAAATCGAGCCGAGCCAGCTCGCGAGCTGGCTCTTATATTTAATGTTTTTGTTTTAAAAAAAAAAATTTAACTTCAAGTACTTTTAAACGGCTTAAGAAGTTAGTTTGCATATGAGTATTTGCTTAGCCTGGCTAGTCGAGTATGGAGCCTGAGTCAATGCAGCAAGGCATTTGGTTTCAAAGAGAGAGGATATGCATCATTTTATAGATAAGCAAATTTGGAGATTGATGTTTTCTTAACAATGTGAGACAAGTTAACAAGTTGCACTCAGACTGCATTGGGACAACGCCCCCTACAAAAAAATATTTTTTTAATGTCTCTCTCTCAATCCCCCTCACTAGTCACAACGGATCTTTCACTTGAACTCTTATTTCTCACTCTCTCACTCTCACTCACCAGACATGTAGTGATAGTGTTTGGGTCTGTTTGATTCATCAATAGTTTATGCCTTTCGCAATCTCCCTCAATAGTTTCTGCTTGATTCTTCCTCCTTTCGTTTGGATCTGCTCTAATTGAATCGAGGTTTTTTTAATGATTACTCTCTCTCTTTCATCACGAATGGTCTAGAATTTTTTATTCTCTAACGCTTAAATATAAATGCAATTTTAAGGTTTTAATAATTATGAGATTTATAATTAATTATCTATTACTTAGTTTATATATATATATATATATATATATATATATATACACACTCGAGCTTATACGAGCTATTCACGAGCTTAGCCGAGTCGAGCCGAGCTTGCTTCGTTTAATATTCGAGCCAGAATTTGTGTTCATGAAGTGCTTCATTTAATATTCGAGTCGAGCACGAGCCGAGCTTATGCGAGCCGAGCCCGAGCTTGCTCGCGAGACGCTTCGCTCACTTAACAGCCCTATCTGGACCTACCCGGGACCCGCCCAAGACCCCGCCGGGACTTGACCGGGACCCACCCGGGCAAGTCTCGGGCAGGTCCCTGGTTAGGTCTCAATCTAGTCCAGGTGAAGTCCATGGCACGTCCGGTCAAATCCTTGGCGGGTCTTGGTCAACTCCTGAGCGGGTCCTGAGCAAGTCCCGGCCAAGTCTCTAGCAGGTCCCAGCGGGGTCTCGGTGGGGTCTTAAGCAGATCCCGATCGGGTCCTTGACGGGTCCCGGTCAAGTCCCGGTCAGGTCTCTGGCAGGTCCCAGGTGGGTCCCGGTGGGTTCTCGGGGGGGGGGCCCAGGCGAGTCCCGGTCAGGTCTCGGGCGGGTCCCGGTCAAGTCCAAATGGGGTCCTAGTCAAGTCCTGAGCAGATCTCGGAGGTGTCCCGGTCAAGTCCTAGGTTGGTCCCGGGCAAGTCTCGAACAGGTCCCAGTCAAATCTTGGTCAGGTCTCGGGCAGGTCTTGGGCAGGTCTTGGGCAGGTCTTGGGCAAGTCCTGGTCAGATCCCGAGCGGGTCCAGGTTAAGTCCCGGCGGGGTCCTGGTCAAGTACCGGGCAGGTCCATGCGAGGTCCGAGGCGGGTCGCGGCAGGGTCCTGGCAAGGTCCCAGGCGGGTCCCGGGTAAGTCCCAGTCAAGTCCTAGGCAGGTCTCGGCGGCATCCCGGGCAAGTCCCGATCAAGTCTTAGGCAGGTCCTGGGCAGGTCCAAGGTGGGGCTCGAGCAAGTCACGGGAGAGTTCTAGTCAAGTCCCGGGCGGGCCCTGGGCAGGTCCCGGGTGGGTCCAGGTTAGGTCTTGGGCAGGTCCTGGCGCGGTCTCGAGAGGGTCTTGGGCGAGTCCAGGTCAAGTCCTGGCGAGGTTCTGGGCGGGTCTTGGCAAGGTCCATTGATTTAAGAATGAGATGCTCACAGTTCGGAAAATGGTTTACGGTTTTCAAAACCGTAAATTATTTTCAGAAAATTAAAGAAGAATTTTCGGTCAAAAGGAAAATATTTTCTGTTGACTACTATTTTACGTCGAAGTAAACACTATAAAATGCAAAAATCTTTTTTGAAAACCATTTTACGTTGAAATAAACGGAGCCTCTGAGTCTATTGCTTGTCTGGCTTTCCTGATCTTTCACTATAATAGAAGCTTTCTTATTTCGAGCGGGATAGCTGAATGTTTCTAGATCGATACAACTTAAGAGTGTTTGTTTTTTCTTTCTTTCTTTTTTTTTAGAAAGAGTCTCTTTAGTTTTTTAGTTTTTTAGAATGGCTCATGAAGAATTTTCCGATTAGCCTATAAATATGCATGTCTTGTAAAAATACAGCCATGCAAGCCAAGCCAAATGAATTGAAATCAGTTTGCAGTTGTTTCAATTCAACCGAGAAACTGTCTTTCTAAATTAAACTTATATATCCTAGCCAAAATACTTTACCATTTGCAAATTTTACATTATCTCAAGCCAACAGGTTATAGGTACATATGTGTTTGAAGATTAGGTTTTGTTGAGAAGTGATCTTTGTTTATATATATTACTCAGTGATATAATTGTTGTTTGACAGGTTGTGAATCAGTTGAACATAAGCAAGAAATAAGATGAGTAGAGAGCCGGCTGGCGCAATATAAACTGAACATATATGTAACATCACATGTAAATGTAATGATAAAGGAGAGGACACAAGATTCTTCTTCCTTTTTTTAGATAAATGAGATTTTTATGAAAGAAAACGTACACACTCCAGCAACTTACAAACTACAAACCAAAACCAATTTGAAAGACATAATTATGCAAAACTATTATCACTACAAAAAACAGGTTATTTTCTGACGTGGCAAACAGTGTCTGTTTTTTGCCACGTCAGTAAATGCTGACGTGCTAAAACTGGCACGTCAACAAATATTTTACTGACATGTTAAAAGTAACACGTCAGGATTTACTGACGTGTCAAAAGCAGTAAAATTTAATCAAATTTAATTTTTAAACAATTTATTTAAATAAAATTAAAATTTAAAAATTTCTAACGTGTCAACGTTCGACACGTCAGAAGTTTCTGACGTATCGTTTTCACACGTTAGAAACTGCTGACGTGTCACTTTGACACGTCAGCAGTTTTATTTTCCTATAGGATATTATATTTATAAATATAACTTATAATATATTATATATTATAATATATATAAATCCTGACGTGCCAGATAGCACGTCAGGAAGGATATTAAATATATAATATATTATATTTATAAATATAACTTATAATATATTATAATATATATATATATATATATATATATCCTGACGTGCCAAGCTTGACACGTCAGGAATTCCTGACGTGCCAAGCTCGCACGTCAGGCGTGGCCTTGGGGCCGTCGCATCGCCCACGCCTCCATTACTTTTTTTTTGGTTTTCTCTTCTTTTTTTTTTTTTTTTTTTTCTTCTCCCGCCTGGCCCTTCTTATTTCCCCAACTTTTTTTCTCTTTATATTCTTCTCTCTTCTTATTTTGAAATTCCCCACACTTTCTCTCCTCTCTCAATCTCCCTGATCTGGTACGAAGCTCCTCTCTAGAGGAAGAAGAAAAAGAAAATGTGAAGATAAAAAGAAGAGAAGATAAAAAGAAGAGAACCAGCAGATTGAAGAAAAGCAAAAGAAGAAGAAGAAAAAGGAAAAAAGAACAGAAGCAGAAGAAAGAAAAATAAAAGGAGAAGAGAAGAAGAAGAAGAAGAGAAGATAAGAAGATTTTTTGGGTTTTTGAAAATTTGTTGGGTTTTGAGGTTTGGGTTTTTGATTTGGATTTTTGATTTTTTAAAGACTTTTTCGGTTTGGGTTTTTGTAAATAGAGAAAAGAAGAGAGAGACAGTACTGAGAAAATGGAGAGCATGGAGACATGATCCAATTAGCAGATCTGCAGAAAAAAATTGAAGAGAAAAAAAAAAGAGAAAATGATCTTTTCTTTTCTCTGCAGATCTGCAGAGAAAAGAAAAGAGAAATTGGCGCAGGGTGGAGCTGCCAATTTGAAATCTCTGCACGTGAGGGAGCTGTGCAGAGATTTCAAATAAAATAATAAATTTTTTAATTGAAAAAAAAATCCAGAAAATTTTTTTTAAAAAAAAATATTTTTTTTAATTAATTTTTTAAATTTCCTGACGTGTGAATTTTGACACGTCAGGAAATTTCTGACGTGTCACAAATTGACACGTCAGAAAAATTTCTGACGTGTCAAATTTGATCCGTCAGAAATTTCTGACGAGTTAAAACTTGACACGTCAGAAATTTTCCATTTCTAACACCTATAATGTTCACGCGTGAAACACGTCAGAAAGGCCCCGTCAGGGACGTTTTTTGACGTGTCAGACAACCGAACACGTCAGAAAACGTCCGTCAGAAAAAATTTAATTTTTTGTAGTGTATTAGGGCTTTCTTCTTCGCAAGTGCATGCTTTTAGCAAAACAATAATATTGGTTTGTCATATTGTTGAACGATTTGGTGATTGCCTGTGGAGGAGATTCCATTGTGATCTTCTGTTTTGCTGTCCAGGGAATTGAAAGACGCCATTTTGATTGATGTGAAAGCCATTAACGGTTGAAAATTTTAAAAATAGGAGACTAGAACCCTAATCTTACTAGCACACTTACCCACAAAATAAGTAAAATAATTAAACCAAGAGTACTTAATGTCCGGCACTTTGACTAGATGTTGAAGTGGGAATGTAGGTGCTTGGATTGGGCGTTGATGGAGGTACAGGGGCCTTCTTCTATGGCTTCGCATTGGTTGTTAAAGGGGGTATGTAGGTATCTAGATTGGGCGCCAATAGAGGAACAAAAGCCATCTTCCGTGACTTCACAGAGCGAGCAGCGTTGTGACCCATCTTGGCCCTTTCATGGGTTGTTGAAGCAAAGATGTATGTGTTTGGATTGGACGCCGATGGAGGTACAATAGCCACTTTCGGTGCCTCCATGACGGCGCTTTGGTTGTAGGTGGCGGAATTGATCAGCACGGATAATAGAGAAAGTAAGACATATGTGTGCATGATCATGCTCAACAAAAACAAAAAGCACTACTACTAATTTGATCACTAGGTGAAGAATATTTACTATTTACTAGCTAGCCTCGATTTCGTTGTTGTGGACGACGAAGATAATATGCATGTCATGAATTTATAGCTAGGGAGATACACGCCAACATATATTTCATTATTCTGCATTTCAACCCGAAGAATTTCCAAGAAGTACATGCCTGCCAGCTCTCATGTGATCAAAGTTGCCTTTCTATTTTCTGCAAAATAAAAATAAAGGGATATTGATATTGTTGTCTCTTGGTCTTTGACCTTTGAATTGTGATTAATGGTGAGGCAACTAATTATGGATAACCAGCTCACTGCCATTACCATATAGCCCATGAAGATAGATTGTTGTGTGACACCTATAGGTATATGAAAAGTCATGCAATGCCATCATGAACATGCAGCTGATGCCATGCATGCATGCGCGTTGTGAAAGCTACCGCAAATTGATGGCTAGTGCAAATGAAAGATACAATGCAAGAATAATTAACTTGCTTAGTGACACTACAAAAAATCAATTTTTTTCTGACATAGATTTTCTGACGTGTCAGGTGGCAAAAATGCCACGTCAAAAAATAGTGACGTGGCAAAAATTATTTACTGTTTGCCACGTCAGAAAATTGTTATTTTTTTGTAGTGTGAGGTGACGTGTTATATATTGTAAGTGGTGAGCATTGAGTATCTCCATGTGAATGTATGACACTTGCATGCTTTTATGTAAGAGATCGACCTCTAAAAAATAAAGTCAATCAAAATTCAGTACCATTATTCATAATAACTATCTACCACCGCATAATGAGTTCACAGTCACCATGCATTAATTCATGCCAAGTGCATGATCATGAATGTACATGTAATTGAAGATCGATGTTGAATGTTTTCCTTAAAACTGATTAACAGCATCATACTTGGAATTATTTCCAGCAGCTTAAACACTTTACACTGTACGTTTGTTTCTCTTCGATATGACTCATGAGTGACAAGGTGTTCTAGTGCGGCCGCTAGCAAAAATAAAAAAAAAGTAGTAAATTGGGAAGGGCGGTCGCTAAAGCTAAGGGTTTCGAGTTTTTTAATCTGGGACATGGAGAACAAGTTGGAATCATTAATCATTATGCATGTTTGGGGACACACCAAATCCCATCTCCTCTGCCGACCATGCACCGTTCTTCCAATCTTCCATGTAAAAACAGAAACGCTACAAACTCAATTTCAATCCATGACTTCTATTCTACCGAGGCAGGACACCGTGTGTCACTGTGTCCCTCTTTGAATTAGTCTTTATTATAATACTAGTAGCATTTTTTCTTATATTTTCTTTAAATATAAGTATCAAACTACTTTTTATTTTTGTATTCAAATAAACTCAACCGTATATATAAAGAGAATGATTAATCCCGATAGAAGAGAAGATGGGGATAGTATTAGAAATGCTTTCAAATACATGGTTGGTAGCGACCTACTTAGTGAGATATTGGTGTTCACAAAAGTTTATACTTCATAAAACTTTTGCAGCATTTGAATCTTAAAAATGCTGAAGTTTTAATTGTATGTCAGAAATGATTAAAGCAATTAGCAAATGACCAGTTTGAGATAAAAGAGGGCTACTTGATAGTCATAATTGTAACTAAAGAATCACCTTCTAGCATCAATTTAGAGTAGCTATTGGATAGGCCAGGGCAAGGTCCACTCCCGTTAAAGCTGCCATAACTTCTCCTTTATTAACATTAAGAGAGTTTAGCTTTTTGGTGAAGGCCAAGATAATATGGCTATTATACTTTTGCAAATATATATATATATATATATATATATATATATATATATTTTCTCAATTGTAAATGTGCTAAAATAGTGTTTTGACTATTGAATTTTGATTACGACCATGTGCTAAAATAGTGTTTTGACTATTGAATTTTGATTACGACCTGTTAATTAAGGATCAGAAATTGACGTAACCAATATCAGGCAAGAAACTTAATGCTTAAGTTTTTGCCTATCTTACAAAAAACAAACATCACACGTGTAAACAAGTCGTGCACGACCTCAAAAATGTTAACGAGCTCTCAGTCCAGCTTAAATTCAATGGACTAGCAGCCCAAAGTTTTGGGCCCAACTAAAAATGTCTTCCGTACCTCCATTTGTTTTTATTATTATTATTATTATTATTATTATTATTATATATAGTTTATTTTTTGGCACTAGACTGACTTGTGGTAATACTAATCAACATTCAAAATTCTTTTTAACGGGGTTGATACACTTATTGATTGACACTGATACGTCAACGTAATAAGATAAAAATGTAGTATTTAACATTAATTATATAAATGTTTTTTGTTTAAGTAATGTTACTTTCTACACTAATATCAATAAGTTAAAATACGTTATTTATCGGTATAAAATATAATATTACTCTTTATATTTTAAGTTGTTTGTAATATTATAAAAAATGCTAAAAATTATACTTTCATCCTACCATCATTCTGTCTTGATGATGCGAGAGTATCGATTAATTCTTAAATAAGCCCTCATTAAAAAATATATATATACACTGATTGATTGACACTGATATGTCAACATAATAAGATAAAAATGTAGTATTTAACATTAATTATTTTATGAATGTTTTTTGTTTAAGTAATGTTACTTTCTACACTAATACCAATAAGTTAAAATACGTTATTTATCGGTATAAAATATAATATTACTCTTTATATGTAATATTATATTTTAAGTTGTTTGTAATATTATAAAAAATGCTAAAAATTATACTTTCATCCTACCATCATTCTGTCTTGATGATGCGAGAGTATCGATTAATTCTTAAATAAGCCCTCATTAAAAAATATATATATACACTGATTAATTGACGCTGATACGTCAACATAATAAGATAAAAATGTAGTATTTAACATTAATTATTTTATAAATGTTTTTTGTTTAAGTAATGTTACTTTCTACACTAATATCAATAAGTTAAAATACGATATTTATCGGTATAAAATATAATATTACTCTTTATATTTTAAGTTGTTTGTAATATTATAAAAAATGCTAAAAATTATACTTTCATCCTATCATCATTCTGTCTTGATGATGTGAGAGTATCGATTAATTTTTAAATAAGCTCTCATTAAAAAATATATATATATATATAAGGCCAACGAAATGGATAAAATATATATATATATATATATATATATATATACTTTCTAGCCTTGCTCTCATTTAAAAAGAAAATAAAAGGAGAAAGAGAATGGGTTAAGCCACTTCTCTCTCCTTAACGGATAGAAAGGAGGACCCATGGGCCCATGGCTATGTTTCGCTTTCTCCCCAAGCCGAGGGCCAGGGCCCAGGGAAAGAGAGCACGCTCTCCATACAAGAACAGGCCACGTGTCGTAATCCTGTGCGGTTAACGCAAAAAGCCGTTGACAAAAAATGTTGAATCAAAGCTTTTAATTCTTAAATCCAAGATTCATTTTCTCGTGCGCTTTCTCTCTGTAAAATGGCTTCTTCATCTTCGTCGTCTTCAGTGGACGAGACGCAAACCCTGATCCCGGGCCTCCCGAACGACGTCGCGTCGTTGATCCTCTACCTAATCCCCTACTGTTACCACGCCCGCCTCAGGCCAACGTGCAGGTCCTGGCGCGTGTTCCTCACTCCCTCCTCCAACAAGTCCCTCCTCGTCCTCCGCCGCCGCAACCGAACCGCCTCGACCCTTCTCTGTATCTTCCCTCAAGACCCCTCGATCTCGTCCCCTTTCCTCTTCGACCCGCACAACCTGGCGTGGTCGTCACTCCCCACCGCCCCGCCGGACCCCCACTCCTACGGCCTATGCAACTTCGCCGCCATCTCCCTCGGGCCCCACCTCTACGTCCTCGGCGGGTCCCTCTTCGACACGCGCTCGTTCCCCATCGACCGTCCCACCGCCTCTTCCTCCGCCTCGCGCTTTGACTTCGTTACCGGCCTCTGGGAGCTTCTCTCACCGATGGCCCACGCGCGAGGCAGCTTCGCTTGCGCGGCGGTCCCAGGATCGGAGGCGATTATGGTAGCGGGAGGCGGGTCCCGGCACTGCGTATTTGCTGCTGCTGGGAGTAGGATAAGTTCGGTGGAGAGGTACGACGTGGAGAGGGATCAGTGGGTGGAGCTGGACCGGTTGCCCGGGTTGCGAGCCGGGTGTGTGGGCTTCGTGGTGGAGGAGAGAATGGAGTTCTGGGTGATGGGTGGGTATGGGGAAGAGAGGACGATTGATGGGGTTTTGCCGGTGGATGAGTATTGTAGAGACGCAGTGGTGATGGAGATGAGGAGTGGTGGTGATGGAGGGAAGTGGAGGGCGGTGGGGGATATGTGGGGGGATAGGGAGAGGGAGAGGGTTGGGAAGATTGTGGTGGTGGAGGACGAGGAGGGGCGGGGTCGGCCCGGCGTGTTTATGCTCGAGGGGCACCATATTTTGAGGTAGTTTTTCTTGTTTGCTCATTGGGTTGAATTGCTTTCTTGTGTAATAAGAGTTGTTTTATTTTGTGATTTCTGAAGTTGGGGTGTTTGGTTTGATTGGATTGGTATGTTGTGTGATAGATATGTGTATTTGGAAGATTTAGAGGTTTTGGGTGAGTGAAAATGATTTAGGTTTGAACAAGTGACAAGCGGGTGTAAATTAGCTAAAAATGAGTAAGAACTAAGATCGATAGAGGCTGAGAAAAAATGTGACCCTGTATATGTGTTTGATTGAAAACTTGCTGCCAGGCTTATTGTATGGTTGAATGTGGCTGCTTCTCTGCGGAGGAGTTCAGGGTTGAGGTATGGACTGTTCTTAGAGTTTCAATCTTGCTTTATGTGAGTGCTATGTGATTCCCACAATGCATGCATTGGTTTGAATTAAACTATTATAAACTGATTATTTTGAGAAGATAAAAATCTATGCATCAATTCCATTGAGAACACATAGTAATGCACTTTAACTTGGTTTGAGTTATGTTGTCCACTCCTTGCCTTTGCTTAATTTACACGTTATGCAGCTTAACTTGGTTTCAGTTCAGTGTTTTAAGTCTGTTGATGAAAATGTTGAATTCATGGGAAAAATGGCAGTAAAATCCTCCAATCATCTCAAATGTTGGGAACTCAGATAGCTGCTGATATTCTTTCGGTATTCACAATGTATTTGCTGTATCACATACTATAATATTGGTTGAACTCTGCATTAATTCAGATATTCTGATGAGTCATATTTTGGGTCTGGATGTGATGTTGTCTCTGCTGTTAGATATTCCGTTGTGCCATAAGGCACATCGCCATATTGTGCTTAACATAGATTTTCAAGTATAGGTATTGAGGGCTTGCTTTAAAATTATGTTACTACATTGGTTAAAACCCTCCTTAATAATAACCTAAGAAAAGAAAAGGTGAGGTACAGTTTTATGGGACTGCAGACAGCATTTTTTTTTTTTTTTAACTTTTTGCGTGTGTGTGTTTGGGGGGGGGGGGGGGGGGGGGGGGTGTGCTTGTGCCTTTGGATATCCCTTGTATTCCTTTGCTTTTGCCTGATTGGATGACTGGCTTGACTGGCTTAATAGTAGCGTTCGCACTTTATGAAACCCTGCAGTAGAGTTTTTACTTTTTAGTTGGTTCCACATGATACTTATTTGAAGCCTTCTTTGATATACTTGGGAACCACTCAATAGCTTGTTCTCTACTTCTTTACAGATATGACATGGCTTCAAACCGATGGCGGAAGGAGTCACAAGTACCAAAACAAGCTCCTCATAACTCATCATTTGGTTTTGTTGTTTTGGATGGGGAGTTGCATGTAATGACCCTTTTGAGTGCAGTCGATTCAACAGAAACCCGAAGGAAGCGACACCAAAAGAGGGCTGGAAAACTGTACATCCAGATTTACCATCCTAAGAAGAAGACATGGAGATTTCTGACTACAAAGTCACCTTTCCCTCGCCCTTTAGATTTTAATGCAGCAGTATTGTGCAGCGTTCGCTTGTGAGCTTCAATACTTCTTATTTGTGTGGTGCCGTATGGTTACCAAACTGGATTTATGTCTACCCCAGCCACCACAGGAGGAAAAAAAAAGAAAAAAAAAAAAAAGAATAAGAAAAAACACAAAAGAAAGATTTATGTGTAGAGTTGTTGATGTTTATTGATCTGGTCTTTGTCCATTGTCATATTTGTATAGGCCTTTATGTATATATCTTGACACGGGCATAGGTTGATACTTGTTAGTTTGAATCGTTGTTAGTGTTGCATGTTGTCTCAGTTGTTACATAAAGAATGTCAATAAATAGGTATATGTTCATGTACATTTCTAGAGCTCTTGACTCTGTACAATCAATTTTCAGCCAGTGATGCTTCTTATAATTTGTTTCTGAGTGTCTCCCCACTGAAGTTGCTTAGTTTTTCCTGGTTGCCGGATTAAATCTTCGTTGTTCTTTCAAAATGAGAGACTCGAGTCATTGCAGATCTTGAGCATGTACGAGTCCAATTATCTTGACCCATCTAGTTTCCCTTTGAAAACGTGTGTTGTTAATGCTTTTAGCATAAAGCGTACTGGGACCGATCACCGATGCCTCTGGCACCCAGTAAACGCATCCGCATTAAGCCTGCAATCAGGAACTGGCTAACATGTCTTTGTCAACAAAAGGGTTAGACTAACAACTAAGGCATTGTAATTGCGGGTCGGATTGGGTTCGAGCTGAGTATAAATTATATGGGTTAACTTTAACTCGACCTATTTAATTAAACAAGTCATATTCTTTAACTATAATTCACTAATTTTGTGTTAGATTCGTGTCGAATTTATGGGTTGTGTCAAAAATTGTTAATCCTAAATATAGCGTTGGGTTTGGGTCATGTTGAGTATGTGTATATGACAATATATGTCAACTTTAATCCGACATATTTAATTAAATAAGTTAAACCCCCTCATTTTTAACTCACTAATTTCATATTGAGTTCGCATTAGGTTTATGAGTCATGTCACAAATTGCCAACTCTAATATCACGTGTCGGATTTGGGTTGTATCAAGCATGAGTATAAGACTATATATGTAAATCTCATCCAATCCATTTAATTAAACAGACTAAACTTATCAATCCTAATCTACAAATTTCATGTTAGGTTTGTCTCGAATTTATTCACCATGTCAAAAATTGAGCAAAAGGATTGTTCTGACTGCACGGCATTGTAATATCAATTTTACAACTAGCTTTAGCAGATATGCAAATCAACCAAGTCTATGAGTGGCTAGTTTGTCACAACGTCGCTATTGACTTCAATAAAAAGAAAGGAGCTTGAAATCCTTCGATCCAATGTTCAACTGTTTGCTCTGAATAGGTCATATGAGAAGAAAACAAAAAATAAAAAATAAAAAAGGATTACATGATCGTTCCAATAAATCCGACCCCTTGGTTACGGTGAAAAGCCTCGACCTTAGCTTAGCTCAAGTGAGTAAACATGGTCAATTAGAAGCTCATGGCATCCATGTGACAGACCATTAACTTTTTAGCATAAGTTCACACAAGTTTCTTGTCTTATGACCCATTCAATTACTATCATAAATATTCCTAACAAATTTGTCATGACATTTTATAGGACACTTATTACATCAATTACTAAATTATTAAATTTGCTTTTTAAATATTTGCTACTTAATTATTTCATTCATGTGACGCCGCATGGCATTAATGTGAACTATCACGTGAATTTATAAGAAAATTGTAGTAAAAGTTGTATTATCACAATCAGTTAGAGTCACTTCAGAAGGATCGTGTCCCTCCCTCCGCACCCAATGGGTGCACCTACATCCCTGCCATGGCGGCGCCCCTTGTACCAGTCAGAGGGGCTTTGCTGGCCATGCTATGGCTCCTCCACAAGCATACCCGAATGCTATATTTTTGATTGGCATTGCTGCTGATAGTAAATAGACATTGACAGCAACAAAAATTATGTGTTTTTGTTGCATATATTTGTAGTAGAGATTGTATTAACTTAGCAATAAGGATTAGTTTACTATTTGACAATCATGTGTAATTTATACTTCCAAAGAGAGAATAAATCTCACTAATTGAGAGTTAGCTATATTTTCTAGTTTTGTACCCTTCATTTTTTTTCTCTGGGTTTTGTGTTATGGAATCCGATTAATCGCGAAAAGTACAATTGATTTTGATTTTTTTCGGTTTTGAAGATGCAAAACGGTGATCAACTTTTGAGGTTAGAAAACGGCATCATCAATGATCTAACTTCAATAAGGTTGGAATATAAAACTTTTGTTTTACGCCCTTCAATCATATTTTGACATGTCAGCCTTTACAAATTAACAAATAGACCCTACTACACCTAATAATCATGCCTAACCTCGAAGAAGGGTCCTTAAGGCCCATATCCTAAGGAGTTGCCCACCATCTAGAATTTTCATGAGTTGGCCCATGAAATTAAGGGGCTACTAAGTGTATTCATTCCTGTTGGACCCCCCATAAGGGCCCAAACATAGCCAAGGTCCCTCCCTACCAAAGAGTCCATGAGATTTGCCGTGTAAAAGGCTTAGCACACGCCGAAACAAATAAATCTGGACAGAGTCAAGGGCTAAACAGGAAGCGTGTTCCAACTTCCAACTCACAAAAGGCAAATGCCCCGATGCTTTTACCAAATTTTCTCCGTTCAAAGTAGCCTCAAAAGAAAGCCACATGGTGAAAGAAAGTTTCCATTCAAAATGCCCGAAGAGAAAGCAAAGTGTAGATAGTTTCACCGTTCTTCCAAAAAATTAAAGTTGGTAAAATAATAATAATAAAGTTAATCATTTAATTAATATTCTAACAATTATAATTTCCACCCTACTTCCAACCCATGTACTTTGTCATTTTATCAATATTTGAGTTAAACTAAAATCTAAATGTTTGATTTTGAATTACAATTTAATTAATAATGCTAATTGGTTGATTCGGCATAATAATTAGGCTTAATCCCATATCCATACTTAATTAGTCCCTCCAAAAATAAGGTTTATTGTGGTCTGTTTCACAATGTAGTGATCCAATTCAAGGTAAACTTTTTGCAGAGGGTCTTACCATACGTGTTGGGGCTTCCAAAGTGCATGCCATCTTCACATGCAAATTAAATTGTACATGCTTTTTCATGCATGTGAAAGACGTAAACTTAAGGATACCGAAATCAAACCCAGTTTCTTCCTTTGCGGTCCATTCAACTTTCAAGCTCTTGGTATAAATTGGTCAAGAGTTATACGGTTCCAAAGTACAGAAAATTGGAAAATTCAAGTCATACAACTTGGTGCATATAAATACATGCATATCTTTGAGAGATTCTTCATCAAATTTTTTATTTACCATCTTTGCTTAAAGAAGAAGATGAGGCTTCTAAATGTGCTTTTTGTACTCACAACAGTTCTTTTTCTTATGAGCATGCACGCATACACTGCTTGCGGAATCTTGCCTGGAGAACAAAAATTGATGAACAAAAACCTTTTGTTAGGTTCATTGCAAAAGGGTTCTAAGCCTCCATCTGAGCCCAATTCAGACACTTCCATCTCCACTTCAACAGTCAATCAAAGGGCATTTGCAGGTCATAATTTCGCTCCTTTGCTAGGATCACTGCAAAGGGGTCCTAAACCTCCATCTGTGCCCAATCCGGGCACCTACATCGACACTTTAACAGTCAGTCAAAGGGCCTTTGCAAAACATAATTTCACTCATTTGCTAGGATCACTGCAAAGGGGTTCTAAGCCTCCATCTGTGCCTAATCCGGGCACTCACATCGACACTTCAACAATCAGTCAAAGGGCCTTTGCAAAACACAATTTCACCCCTTTGCTTGGATCACTGCAAAAGGGTCATAAGCCTCCATCTGTGCCCAATCCGGGTACTTCCATCTCCGCTTCAACAATCAATCAAAAGGCCTTTGTAGAACACAATTTTCCTCCTTTGCTAGGATCACTGCAAAGGAGTCCTAAGCCTCCATCCGCGCCCAATTCGGGCACATCCATCTCCGCTTCAACAATCAATCAAAGGGCCTTTACAAAACATAATTTTGCTCCTTTGCTAGGATCACTGCAAAGGATTACTAAGCCTCCATCTGTGCCCAATCCGGGCACTCTCAATATCCCCGCTTCAACAATCAGTCAAAGGGCCATTGCAAAACATAATTTCGCTCCTTTGCTAGGATCATTGCAAAGGAGTACTAAGCCTCCATCTGTGCCCAATCCAGGCACTCTCAATATCCCTGCTTCAACAATCAGTCAAAGGGCCTTTGCAAAACATAATTTTGCTCCTTTGCTAGGATCACTGCAAAGGAGTACTAAGCCTCCATCTGCGCCCAATCCGGGCACTCTCAATATCCCCGCTTCAACAATCAATCAAAGGGCCTATGCAGGTCACAATTTTGCTCATTTGATGGGATCACTGCAAAGGGGCCCTGTGCATCCATCTGCGCCCAATCCAGGTACCTAGCAGCAAAACCACCCCTTCCTTTGGGGGGTCCTCAGCTAGCTAGCACAAAATTTTAGAAATGCCTCAATAAATTAATTTTATATGGTTTTATAAAATAGACCCTACATTTTTTTAATTTTTTTTTACCTTCAAAATTTTAATTTTTTTTAGTTTTGTCCTTCCTCTCCTAATATTCTAGTTCCTCCCCTTGCAGGTACCCATATCCCCTCTTCGACGCTTGGCCAAAAGGCCTTCACGGGTCATAATATGGTTCATTTGTTAGGCTCACTGCAGAAGGATCATGTCGCTCCATCTGCACCCAATCCAGGCACTCACATCCCGACTTCAACGCTAGGCCAAAGGGCCTTTGTGGGTCACAATATGGCTCGTTTGCTACTCTCCATGCAGAATGCTCCTGTCAAATATATCTCTGCGCCAAATCCAACCATCCCTTAGCCACATATGCTAGAGTACTGATGATTCCTCATGACTTGCCGTAGCTAGAGAGAAAATAAAGCTGGTTTAACATGGGCACCAGTATAAATATAAAAATAAAATATAGAAAAAAAATTAATTAACTCGAAACCTCTAATTAACGTGTTACTATTTTACTTGGTGCATATATATGTAAGAATAATGGCAACAAAAACACTTGCCAGCCTTTCTTTCCATTTCATTTTGGAATTCTTTTGTATAAATGCTGGTATATAATTAATTAATTTGCTACACACTGTATACATACTTCAAATAATAAAATGAAGTTGACGAGATTAGTTTGTTATTATTTTTTGTCTAGTCATGCAATATCCATGCAATATCCATGCATGCGTTTTGTTTTTTATTTTGATTTTTTTCTATTGCATCATAGATCTCGAAAAATCTCAATTATATATTACTTATTAGTGATATGATCAGTATTTTAATCAGAGCACGAATACAGAATCGACGTACGCCACAATCACATATATCAACAAAATGGTTAAAATCTTAATGTGAATGTAGACATTTGCATGCAACAATATTTAGTGAACGTGCATGTATGTGAGAATCACATACTTTATTATAACATTAATAAGAAAGTAAGTACTTTTCACATGCTTATAGGACACATTATATTTAAGATGTTAGATTGTATGAGTTTTTATGACTCAATTAATTTGTAGGACATTTTTGTCATTTTTTTTTTTTTTTTTTTTTATGTAATTTATCTAAGGGTATTTTTGAAATAAATTCTCAAGTCAACAAGTCAAAACAGATAACACCTTAATTTTTTTTTTTTTTTTTTTTTGAGTTTTAATAACCTATGTTTATTGAAAAGACGCAATAGATTTTTCGTCCAAAATTGTGCCGTCTGTTAGTGCCATGTCATCATTTTTGCCACATCACATTAAAATAATAAATTTTTAATGATTTATTTAAAAATCAAATCTTAAAAAAAAAAAAAAAAAAATTAAGCGTATTACAAAATGGGACAGAAATTACCTCCAAACCGATATGAAGGAAATATCCTTCAACCCATGTAAAATAGTGCCAAGTGTCTATAAACATTTAAAAGACACATTAAATTTAATCTAAATTAGTAAAATGTTATTAATGGGGTTAAGAATGTAATGTGTCTTTTAAATATTTGTAGACAACTATTTTACATGGGTTGAAGGATATTTCCTCCATACCGGTTTGAAGAAAATTTATGCCCTTACAAAATAGAACATACATCCCAAGTTGGAGAGAATAGAGAAACATTCTCTCCTTTCTTTTATTCTTTCCTGAAAATGTTTCTTTTTCCAATAATTCCCTTTAGCATATATAATTAATTGCAAACGAGAAATGAAAAAACCAATAACAAGAGCAAAACAGTGGATTTCTCCTTTTCTGCGCAAATAGGTTAATTTTATTTATCATCAGTAGCAACACCAAATTCGTTAATTTGGTTTTAATTTTAATATATTCTTAATTATTAAAAAAAAAAAAACCAATGGATTGAGCGATCTCGATCATTTGGGTATGACTGTGGTCCGTGGAGGAGCTAATCAACGATGACCAGCAAAGCCCATATGCTCGTCCAAGAAATTAACCCGGCCCCCTCCATGACTTTAAGAAAATGATAAAAAGTTTTTCATTAAATTGTGTTGATTTTTTTTTTCTTTTTTTTTTCCCAATTCAATCTATTAAATTGACATATGTAAAACATGCTCTATTAAAAATGAATATAAACATATGTCAATTTCATAAATTAAGTTGGAAGAAATTATTTCAATTCAATTTGAAAGAAAAAAATTATTTTAGAAACAAAGACCTTTCTTTGTCAACTTAATTTTATTCTTGGTACAACAAGGCTACTACTATTAGAGATAAAGACTAAAAGCCACGTACAAGATAAGCCACAAGAGGTATCCTTCTTGACCTTGAATATTCCTCTTGTGGCTTATCTTGTACGTGGCTTTGGTCTTTATCTCCATAAACTACGTGGTAATTGGTATCCTAGGAACCCAAGATGGAGATACAATGTTTAATGTTATATGCATGCATGCAATACCAATATATATATATATATATATATATATATATATATATATATATATATATCACTCACACTTATTCAGGATATACCAAATTCTCATAAAATTGGCACGTTCTAGGCGTCAAACTATAGCATATATATATATCACTCACACTTATTCAGAGTATACCAAATTCTCATAAAATTGGCACGTTCTGGGCGTCAAACTATAGCTCAATTGATCATGAACGAACGCATTTAGATAGAGTAGTCATAATTGATCGCCCTCTCTACCATTTTTAATTTTTTGTAAAAAAAATACAGATGTATAAGGGATTTGCTTTATGAAAAATGCTAGGGGTTAATAAGTTTCTCATATTTAGCTTATATTCTCTTACAATCAACCATTGAATTTGTGGAGTCCACTATTGATTTATGTGAAATTTACAAAAGTTTACAAATTCAATAGTTGATTGTATGAGAATATGGGCTAAATATGAAGAATTTATTAATCTTAACATTTATCTTAATTTACTATACCAAAACTTCTTTGAAAACCGAACCTTGTCCACGTGGGCTTTATAAAAAACACTTTGACCATGGCCTTTTCAACGAAATCAAAGAAAATATATTTTTTCCACCCAAACCCCACGTTAATCCACCACCAGAACAAAATTGGAAATTCAACAAGTTTATATTTGGTCCACTCACTTGGCGACGAAAATGCGAGAATTTGCAAACACAATGAATTCAATTCATCCAAATCAAAAAAGAAAACGATATATATTTAGTTGAATAATAAAGATGGTAGAAAGGTAAATTAATCACTGAAACGGTAAAGGATCGAAATGATGTCGTTTGAGGTAGAGATGCGGCCAGATGGTGAGAAATCCGGCAGGAGTTCTCCCTTCCCAACTTGAAATGGGTCATGTCGTATAATAAGACTTTAATTTCAATAGTTTTGAATTATTTTTCAAAGTAGTAATGTCGTGTTTCCTCGCACCAAAGGCAATGCAGCTGCCAATGCCCCCATCTTTTCACCAAGTTTTCTCCGTTCAAAGAAAGCCGATGGTGAAAGAAGGTGCCCGGAACTGGGCTTCAGTCAATTAAACAGGGGTTAATTAAGCCGACTTTTTGTTCTCTTTCAATTTCTTTTTTCCATTCAAAATGCCCGAAAAGAAAGCAAAGTGTAGATAGTTTTCAGCTGCAGGGAATATGCAAAGGAATTTCCAAGTTGATTGTTGAATCAAATGCATATATAAGTTTTTTTGGTTATACGTAGGGCTTATGGACATTAAGACCAATGTTTAGTGAAGAAATTCATGGGCCTAACTTATTTCATAAAACCGGTTCAATAAGAGAGGGTATCCATTCTTTATAAACATGCCCAAGGTTTTGTTCACAGGCAATGTGAGATTTTTTCTCAACATTAGAAATTTTAGAAAATGTAACTCGATCTTCGAAATCTTGGGTCATCGTCCCTTAACTTCCTTTTGATTATATATTGTTAAATTGTATGTACGTAAGTCATCTAAAATGATTAAGCCAATGAGAAAGGGTTAATTATTTAATCAAATATCTTTCCAGTCTACTAATTAACAATACCGTGCGTTTATTGCACTGCATGACTTCTTTTTCATGCATGTGAAAGAAGTGAGCTTTAGGATTCAAATCAAACCCAGTTTCTTTCTTTGCAACGGACCCATTCAACTTTCAGCGTAAATGGTCAAGAGTAGAACGACTTCAACATATAGAAAAGTGGAAATTAAATGAAGTCATACAAGTTGGTGCATATAAATACCCCATATCCTTCACAGATTCTACATCAAACTTTTTATTCCCATCCAATTAGCTCAAAGAAGAAGATGAGACTTCTAAATGTGCTTCTTGCACTCACAACAGTGCTTTTTCTCATGAGCATGCACTTATACACCGCTTGCAGAATCTTGCATGGAGAAGAACAAAAATTGATGAACAAAAACCTTTTGCTAGGGTCACTGCAAAAGGGTCTTGTGTCTCCATCTGAGCCTAATCCAGTCACGGAGTCCACTTTGACAATCAGTTCAAGGGTCTTTGCAGGTCACAATTTCGCTTCGCTGATGGGATCACTACAAAGGGGTCCTGTGGCTCCATCTGCACCCAATCCAAGCACTTATATTCCCGCTTCAACAATTGGCCAAAAGGCCTACACGGGTCACAATATGCTCATTTGTTAAGCTCATTGAAGAAGGGTCCTGTCCCTCTATCCGTACCCAATCCAGGCACTCACATTCCCGCTTCAACACTAGGCCAAAGGGCCTTTGCTAGTCACAATATGGTTCGTTTGCTACTCTCTATTGAGAGGGTTCCCGTCATTCCCTCGGCGCCAAATCCGACCATCCCTTAGGCCTTAGGTACATATGCTAGAGTACTAATGATTCCTCGTGATGTGCCATAGAGAGGAAATAAAGCTGGTTAACATAGGCAGCAGCATAAATATAAAAAATAAAAAATAAATAAAAATTAATTCAAAACCTCTAATTAACGCATTAATTACTATTTTAATTGGTGCATCATTGTAAGAATAATGGCAGCAAAAACACTTAATTGCCAGCCTTTCTTTCCATTTCATTTTGGAATTCTTTTGTATAAATCCTGGAATTAATTGCTACACACAAGCAGTATACTTATTTGAAAGAATAAAATGTAGCTGATCTTTTTTGTTTTTCCAGTGCATCCATGAATGTATATGTTGTTTCCGTCTTCGAAACGAACAATTATATCTTCTAATTTATTCATTTTTATGTAATGCATAGCCATTTACAAATTTAGCTGCTAATTATGTATGTATCCTAAATCATACATTCAATAGAGACATAATTAACAAGAAAACGAATTTCATTGAATAATTAAGTTTTGAGTAGTCAGATCTTTAAGCCAACACTCAAATGTAGAGATCGATCGAGAGAACAAGCTAGAGATGTGTATGGACGCTGAATTTATTTATTGGACGTCCGTGATATTTTGATCTTGAAAAATATTAATTAATTATTACTTATTAGTGATATAATCAGTATTTTGATCACAGTTTTTTTTTAAAAAAAAACACCTTGTTTGTTGGGTCAAACAAATTGGAGAAAGTAAGGCCGCCCCAACAAAGGACACTCCACCTTTGATGGGTCATGAGCCTCATGGAAATAAGATTGAGAAGAAAGGCTTCAGCCCAGCAGGGAGAGTCCAAGTTCGATGGAGTTAACCAGTTTATTCCTGAAAGAAAGGCCCCAAGGTAACTGACCAGATCCAATATAATAACCCAATTTCCCCATCTAAAAAGAGTGAGCTGAGGCCTGGACTATATGGGCATTCTGCCTTTGATATGTCAGACTGGCTAGAGCCTACATGTTTGATAAATAAGAGTTGTCCCAAAAGCATAAGGGTAAAAAAAAAAAAAAAAAAATAGTAACGAAAAAATATTGTAAGGCAATTTTTGGAATTAGGATCTCTCAAGTTCATTTGAACTAGATAATATCCAGTTAGTTATATTGGATGGGTATTTTTCTCGTCTCAAAAATTAAAAAGACAAAAATACTCTTAAAATATAATTAACTGGATATTATCCAGTTCAACTGAACTAGAGAGGATCCTGTTCCTAATTTTTGGGCAACGGAGAGAACAGAGTAGGAGGTAGTTTTAATGTTGAAAATGTCTTTGATGTCATTCTCTTGCATTTATTTATTTATTTATTTTTGTAAACTTACAATTTAATCTATAGGACTCACACGTGGACTCATAAATTTAATAGTAAATTTATACATCTCTTATACTGAGAAAGATAAAATATATACAAGAAAATCAAAATAAACTTTTCTCTTAGTGTTTAGGTTTCTTTGATTTGTATAGCTATCCTATTTAAGTCCAAATGAAAGTATTGTTCCAAAAAAAAAGAAAAAAAGAAAAATTCAAATGAAAGTAGTGCCTTAATGCGATCATGTGCAGGTTGTTTTTATTTTTTTTATTTTTTATTTTTTATTAACATGTCCACACAAGGGTTAGGGGGAGGGGTATTCGAAATAATGACCTACGCTTAATGAGGCATGATCTCCTGTTTTCAACCCCACTTGTCCATATAAATCTGACGTGCAACGTATGCTTTATATATGTGTGCGCGCGGGGTCTACAGCATTTAACCCCACTTGTCAAATTTTTCAACCCCACTTCTCCATCTAAATCTGACGTGCGACGTATGCTTTATAGATGTGTGTGTGGTCAACAGTATTTTTTCAACCCCACTTGTCCATCTAAATCTAACGTGCAAAAATACCATTAAGTGACGTAACCTTTTTTTATATGTGTGTGTGTGGTCAACAGCATTTAAGTCCTAACCACCCCCTCCATGGTATTCCCCAATGGACGGTCATGAACCACGTGAGAGTGTGAGACGACAGGCTAATGCAGCTGTGAGCTGTCATGAATAGGTTTGGCTAAAATTAGCTTTATCTCAGTATGAGGATAAGGTGTGGCGAGAGGAAATTCCATCTTGTATGCATGAGATTGTTTGCAAAGCAAATGCTCCTTTGATTAATGGAATGTTGACCACTATTTTTTTAAAAAAAAAAAAAAAAAAAAAAGAAGTGACGTATCATTTCTTTTTTTTTTGATGAAAAGCTTTACAAACGAAATAATTGACTTAACTAAGAGATAACAAGATCGTAAAGGAGATCTATAAATTCACAATCTCCAAAACATTACTAATTAAAAGGGGAGTTCATAGTTCTCACATGTAGTGCTCTAATCTCATTCCTAACTGCAGATATCCTCGAGATGATACTAATGTTAATGTTGATGAAATAATTAAATTTATTTCTTCTTTCTTGCTTAAGTTTTTAGGACATCCGATGATTTAACAACTAAAATCATGATTCGATCATATTCAACCATACAAAAAAAAGTTTTTAATTTTAAATTTTTGACACAACAAAAGACATGTCCATGTGTTTTCCCAATAAAATGTGATTAAGAGTAGTGTTACAAGAAATACATTTTTAGTCCCCAATATGTGTAGCTCAATTTGCTGAAAGGAATAGGTAAATTTTTAGACCACGCTTCATAAAGTGAAGATCATTAGATTGAATCACATTCCCCCATTGTGTAGACATGTAAAAAAAAAAAAAAAAAAACATTTTTATTTCAAATTTATTTCATAAAATCTGAAAATTAATTTAGACTATCGCAAAAATATTGCAAATAGTATTACTCATAATATATATAAGTAGGGATTTGTTATCCTTCATACTCCCATTCCACCAAAATTTTATTGGGTTGACCTAGTAATGCCAATAATTCCTTCCATGTCAACACTTATATAAATATGAGATAAGTTATTTAGCATTCTTAGTTAAATATGGCATGTTCAATCCACCCCTAAATCAATCTTAATTAAAAAGAAAAAAAATCAAGGATGGATTAAGCATGCCATGTCAACTGAAAATGCTAAATATTATCTCGCTTTTTTTTTTTCTTAAAAAAAGAAAAAAAGATCACTACCACATTAATCCAATAGAATGTAGGTGAAATGAGAACATGACAAATGGTCTTTGTTAAAATTTTTACTTTTCAAAATAAAAACATTAACAAACAATCTAAACACAAGACATTCTTAAAAATACAAAAACAATTTTCACTTTTATGTTACATTAATAGAGAAATGATTGTGCCAATATTTTTTTCATCTCATCTTATAAATCAACCATTAGATTTGTGAATTTATGTGAACTCCAAATAAGTCAATGGTTGATCTATTAAATTTGTAAGAGAATATGAGAGAAATATGAGCAAATTATTGACACCAATTATTTCTTTATATAAAATATTGCTGCCTCCATCAACTAAGAAAAGCCAAATTTGTTATTGGAAATAATTTTCAAATTCTATTTTTCAGAATTCATTCTCCATTTGTACTTCGTTGGAAATTGCTGGCTGAGAAATTGTATTCTATATAGAAGAGAAGATCGAAATATAAAAGGGTGAATAGACCAGTATCGGTCGTTCTCTAAAATTTGGATATATATATATATATCCATTTTGAATTATGATTAGGGAATCAAAGCCGCCCTCTCACGCGTTCTCTTAGGATAAAATTAGTAAGCACATGTCAAACTTTTCAGCCCACTTGTGCGTGGGAGGATGTGATTAGTATTTCCCAATGGACGGTCATGAACCACGTACGTGAGACGACAAGCTGTGAGCTGTCCATAGGTTTGGCTAAATTAGCTTTATCTCAGTATGAGGATAACGTGTGGCGAGAGGAATTTATTCTATATTGTATGCATGAGATTGTTTTACCTAAGCGAATGCTCCTTAATTTGATTAATGGAATTTTGATCACTATTTAAAAAAAAAAAAGTGACGTAAACTTCAAGCAAAACTAAGAGCAAAAAATTTAGAGGAAAAAAAAACATTTATTAGGCTTTTGGACAAAAAATGTTCTATTTTGGGCTATGTTTTATAATTGTCACATTAACATGTCCGACTTATCAATATCCTTCTTATTCCACTTCAAAGAATATATATATCCTCTTATTCTTTTTTTTTTTTTTTTTTTTTTTTTGGTGATAAAAAGCTTTACAAACGAAATAATTGACCTAAGTAAGAGATAAAAAGATCATAAAGGAGATCTATAAATTCACAACCTCCAAAACATTACTGATATGATTAAAAGGGGAGTTCATAGTTCTCATATGTAGAGCTCTAATCCAAAGAGCATATGTTGGGCGCAGCTCTTAGGTGCGGTAGAAGGCAGCCTACAATTCAAGCCTTTTTCAACTTTGCTTCTACATTAATTAAGAAAACAAATAACAAATAACCAAAAAATTGGCCCATCTCTTTTGATGAAATATGACACAATCAATTTCAACATTAAGAGTAGTGTTAGAAATATATTTTTAGTCCCCAGTGAGTAGATCAATTTACTGAAAGGAAGAGGTAAATTTTTAAACTATGCTTCATGAAGCGAAGATCATTAGATCGAATCCCCTCCCCATGTGTAGACATGTAAAAAAAAAAATTACATTTTTATTTCAAATTTATTTCATAAAATCTGAAAATTAATTGAGACTATCACAAAAATATTGCAAATAGCTAGCATTACTAATATATATATATATATATATATATATATATTACGAGAGCCATCTAATAACTTATCCTAGAAGCACTTTTTAATGTTGATTTCTGATTATTTCTTATCAAGGATACGAATAATATGTGAATTGAAATTCCATGTTTGATTTTATATGTCCATAATTATCTGTATAATATTTTTATTTATATACACACAATTATTTCTCAGTACTTTTTGCAAATAATTGGCTATAGGAAATGTGATTAGCGTAATTAAACTCTCTATGGAGTCGATTTTGGAGTTTTATGAGGACAATTAATCATTCAGTGTAATTTGTTTCATTCCTTTTGTTTTGTTCTTTTTTTTAAAAAATAAAAAATAAATAAATCTAGTAGTAAATTTGTTGAACATTGTTGAATTTTAATTGTGTAAATAATTTTGAGGACATGATTGGTAGGTTTGAATACCCTCTACAAATACACATCATTTCCGCCACCTGACTGGTAGGTTTGAATACCCGTTAGCTAGGCTCTATTATAAATACCGTACCGCTGCTAATCTTCGCAAGCCAGTCCTCTCATCTCTCTCTCTCTCTCTAACCACGCCTGCACCCTCACCCTCCCTCCATCTCTGTAACTCTGTTGAAGCATGAAAGGCAGGCTAGAAAAAATGGTTCGAGTAGTATTGAAAGTAGTGGTTTTCATTATTATCACCATCACCATGCAGATGAATGTCTCTGTATCTAGACCCATTAATGGCTCTCTGGAGAAAGTTTACGTCCCACCGAGTGGTCCTAACCCTACCATACCTTAGGTCATGATTTCAATCCGCAGCTGTCGGTATTTCCTTTTGCTCTTGTTCTCGTTCTTGTTCTTCTTATGATTATAGTAATAGCGTTAGAATCTACAGAGTCTGTCTTCTCTTCGTTCTCCACTATAATACCCTAATTTAACAGACCCTTCAAACCAGATCGTTGGGTGCAATCTACGCGAGGCCGTGACGGCGGAGATTACCTGCACGCTGTCCGATGACGACCTGCTGGCGATCTACGCGATTAACAAGGTGTTTCTGCCGTCGTCGGAAAGCGTGCCTGTAATCTTCGCCAGCAGGTCGTCATCGGAAAGCGTCGAGTCCAACTCTGGCGTTGCCCAGTGACCGACTCGGACAAGTTCCTCGGGCGTTGGCCGGCGGTGTACGTAAGGCTTACAAGCCTTACAAAATGTGAGGATGGGTAGTTTTGGGTGCCGAATAATTCAACAACACCTTGTTAATCGCGTAGATCACCAGCAGGTCGTCATCGGAAAGGTGCCGGTAATCTCCGCCGTCAAATCCTCGCTATAGGAGCGTTATTTATATTTACTGTCAGGGAGTTTGTATTTTGTGGGTTAAATCAAGTAAGAAATGTCATTATTATGACTAAGCAGTTGCGGTAAAGTTGAATTTTGTGTCCTCTCTTTATTTACTTTACGTGTTGCGATGATTTTTAAGGCTCGAACAATATATATATATATATAAAAGTTCACTTATTATTGTTGGACTAATCGAACAGAGGCACAGAGCCATTGGAAAATAATTTTAGGATCTCAAAATAGTAAGAAAAAGAATAAAATAAAAATAATTCACTGCAAAAAAAAGGTACTATAAGTACAAAATAAAAACAACAGCAGATAGTCAATTCAAAGTCGGCTACGTGCATGGGCAGCGGTTGTTGCTTTCTCATAAAAGCAACAACATGCGACAACGAATGTTTACTTTGTGTCCTCTCACAACTTGTCGTTCCGTACATCGACTTTAAGATAGTTTAGTCGGGATAAAAATTGTCGAGGATTCTCCGAAAGTCTACCTGGTTGGAATCTTCTTCAATCTTCATACTCATTCATTTATTACATTTATTGTTATCATTATAGAAATTATGATATAAGATACTTGGAATTATCTAAGTCAGAGAATTTGATTATAATATATGAATATATTTAATTTAAAGAGAATATTAGATGATCTCCTAAATGGTGAATAGGTCTCACTCAATAAGCGGTTTTGTTTCTTAAATTTAAAGAAAATGTCAAAAATAGTCGCAAAAGAGCACCCAGTACATTTGAGTTTCCAATCGCTATTGTTGCTCACATCTTTTCACGCAACTTATCTTCTCCTTCTGCTGTTCGTTCTTCTTCGTCCAAGGTCCCATGGCCAACAAACCACATGATCATTTTCTGTTCCACATCATAATAGAACCCAAATAATATTCAAAACCAGAGACGTAAGGTCCAAGACCGGAGTGAGAAGAGAGCGTCGATGCTCTCCTCGTTAGGATGACTCGAAGATCGCCATGGGAGCCTTGGAAGAGTCAAATCAGAAAAAATGAGAGTTATAGATATAGATATATGTTTACAAGCACAATAGTTGGAAAAAAATCAAGAGATCAGAGAGAGAGAAGACGTGGGAGAAAGAGAAATTGGAGAAGAAGACGACTAGAGAGATGTGGGAAAGAAAGAAAAAAAATCAAAAAGAAAATGGCGAGAAAATCTCCCCCACGCGATAAAACCACTGCCGGAAGACTAAAAGTTTAAAAACCAGAAACACCAACGACAACAGAAGAAAAAAAAAAAGCAAAAACCAAGTGCAATCAACGTCGGCGGTGAGGAGCAGCATGGAGTAGCGAGTGGGTCAGATCTGGGTAGAACCGGACACAATCTGGACGGATCCCGGCCAGATCTGGACAGATTCGAGCGAGATCTGACCAGTTCCGGCCCAGATTTGGCTAGATCCGGACAGATCCGGGTCAAAAAGGAGGTCGGGACAGCGGAGAGGCACGTTGGAGGCAGGGTAGTGGAGACTGCTCGTTTGGAAGAAAATACAACGAAAAAAGTAGAAGACAAGGAGAAAATTAAACTACAGGTAAGAGAACGGAAAAGAGGATCCCTCCCCTTCCGGGCACAGGCAGGATCCTCTCCTCCCGGGCACAGGCAGGAGACAGTAGAAAATCTCGAAAGAGGGGAGAGATTTTCTCTCTAAAAAGAGAGATCCGGGCCAGATCTGGACAGATTCGACCCAGATCTGACCAGTTCCGGACCAGATTTGGCTAGATCCGGACAGATCCAGGTCAGAACGGAGAGGTCGGAACGGCAGAGAGGCACGTTGGAGGAAGGGTCGTGGAGACTGCTCGTTTGGAAGAAAATACAACGAAAAAAGTACAAGACAAGGAGAAAATTAAACTACAGGTCAGAGAACGGAAAAGAGGATCCCTCCCCTTCCAGGCACAGGCAGGATCTCTCCTCCCGGGAACAGGCGGGAGACACGAGACAGTAGAAAATCTAGAAAGAGGGGAGAGATTTTCTCTCTAAACAGAGAGAAGCTGTTTTGTAATATCTCAAAAGAAAGAATAAATCTACCATCAGTATATATAGTGGTGTACCGCTTGACTCAAGCTACGTTTGTGGGCTTTTATACCGCTTGACCGAAATACAGTAGGCCCAATGTACATTTTTGTTTTTTGTTTTTATATATTGAATGACAAATATTTGACCTTTAAAGCATCTCAAAAGAATAGTTAAAATTGCTTAAAATAGTTAAATTTGATTATTTTGAGTCATTTTCTGTCTCCAACAGACTAGGAATAGCATTTTTTCGTCCAACTTAAACAGTAAATTTATACACACACATATATATATATATATATATATATATATTTTCTAATCAAATAAGAGAAAGCAAGTTACAAGACTAATCCATAACAAAAGGGGTGGGCAAACATCCTATTCACGGCAAATGCTTTTGTGCATTCTCCCACCCATCTCCCCACCATCTCCTCTTTGTTAAATTTATTTATTTTGAAAAAATCAAGATGTTAAAGAGAAAAGATGGATGGGAGAATGCATTGTAGCAAACCTCGGCTGTTCACTATGATATATTATTCTTCTAGTGCACGAAAAATATATGTCCACTTGGTTATCTTTCAGTACCCGAAAATATATATGTATTATTCTTATTTAAGATTACAATAAGAGAATTTTTTTGACATGAAAAAAGCAAATATACTCTTTTTTGCGACTTTTTTTTGACAAAAAATCTCTTATTGTAATCTCGTAGCTTCGGCCATGTCCAAAAAAAAAAAAAAAAAGGATTACAATAAGAGATTATTTTTGCGCATCTCTCCCAAAAAAGCCCTAGCCCCTGCTTTGTGTGAGCGCCGCACAGATGGGGAGGAGGGGTGGCGGCCACCCCTCCTCCCCTTGCCCTCAACCTTTTTGTGCTAGGCAATTTACCTGATGCTCCCTAACTTTTATGCGGTACTTCTCCCCTTCTCTTCTGCCCTTTTCCCCTTTTGTGTCCCGTTTCTTCAATCCCTCTCCTCCATTTTGCTCAGCCCCTCTCTTCGTCTCAAAGCCTAGCCCCATCGTCTCGTCGCCTTGCCATCTCCTCCGTTTTTTCGCTAGATTTGATTGGGCTCTTGGATCGACTTGAATCCCTCCTACTGACTCTCTAGCTCCGCTCAGGTCCATCGCCCTTGCTGCTGTTCTGTTGTGTTTCGGTGTTTTTATTTCCTGTTGGTTTGTTTTGGTTTTTTGCTTGTTTGGCACTTTGTGTGGATGTTGCCCTTAGGGTTTCACTCAAACTCTCCCCCCGATTCTGAGTGCGTCGCCAATCTCCTCTGCGTCCGCTTTGCCGCCCCCAGTTCCGAGCTTTCAACACCACCATCCGCTTCGGTTTCCAGCCAGCACGCGATCAGCTTCCTCTCAACTGTCGTTATCCGCATAGAATGATTTTCCTGTTGTTTCCTTTGGTCGTATTTCCTTTTTTTTTTTTTTTTTTTTTTTTTTTCAGTTTCCCTGTATTTTTTCTCCTTCTTGTTTTTTCCTGTATTTATTATTTGCTACTTCTAATAAGGCTCTGTCCTCTCTTGATTTGCCTGCCTGATGCTCTTCGAAGTATTTGCTTTTGGTCTAGACCTTTAGGTTGTGAATGTGATCGATTTCCTAGCTTTCATGTCAAGGATAATGAGTTTCGGCATGCGGTTTTTTGCTCTAGGGTTGAAGAATAAGAACTACATATGCATTGGATGGAGTCTGTTTGACACAGATCTATTATTTTAATCTGAAGAGTAGTTGTGGGTTAGCGGATTGTTAGAGTTTGGAATGTAATACGTCATCTTTGACGCTTGTAACCTCGTAGCTTCGGTTATGTTTTCTTTAGAGCTTTCGTTCTGTGTTATCAATGAATGAGACTGATATATTTTTCAATATATATATATTGGCAAGAATAATTTAATGATTTCAATGTCAACGTATACTAAAAAAAAAGAATATAACATTTAAATGCAAGGATATAATGTCAATTTAATGAGTTTCATTAAGTGTTGCCAATTATATAATAAAAAAATAATAATAAGAAATAATATTTAAATGCAAGTAGTGAAAGAAATAAATAATCTGTTGGAGAGAATAGTTTGAATAGAGAAAAAGTAGTAGCTAAAATATATAGTTGTACTTTTCAATAGCTATTCGGACTATTATTGCTGGAGATACTGACCGAAGCGTTAGAAGCAACTTGCATTTAGTTGCAAGTGGCGTGGAAAAATTAAAGAGTGTTTGGGGGATGTTATGTTGATTAAAAAGTGAAAAAGTTTTGTTTTATAATTATTTTTTTATTTAAATAATGGTAAAAAGTAAATTGTGTAATATAAAATGTGAATGTTCTGATATTATTTTAATTTTTTTTAAAAAAAGGTGAATAGTATTTGTAGTTTTTTTATTTTATTTTCCGTAATCTGAATTGGCAACCATTACAGGTGGTGACTTTCTATTGGTTTTGCCGCAGAAAATAGGCTATCTGGCATAAGTTCCACCTAAAAGTTTTGAGGGAAAGTTCGACGAAAGACGTATTTGGTAGATGATATAAATTCTAAATTCTTAATTAGCAAAATAATATTAAATTCTTATTTGATTATGAGTAATGCATTTTACACCCTCCTATCCTCATCTATCCGGCTATCTCCCAATCTCATGTGTTATATAAGAATTGGTTTTTTATTCCGCACGATATTGGAATATGGAAAAGGATAAGAAATAGAATTACTCTTTGAATATAATCTAGGGAGTTTCACACAATTTTCCTAAATAAAATCCATTTATGCAGAAAAGCAGAATTTTTGGGATTATAGGCAAGAAAATAAAATATTTTCATGAAAGAGAAAAAGGCAGGAGACAAGTTTCCTTTTTTTTTTTTTTTTTGTGTTTTGACCAGCAAAAATTATGTGTTTTTGTTGCATATATTTGTAGTGTTTGCTGCCTACAATCCAAAGTTGTTATATATAGAGATTGTATTAACTTAGCAATAAGGATTAGTTTACTATTTGACAATCATGTGTAATTTATACTTCCAAGGAGAGAATAAATCTCACTAATTGAGAGTTAACTATATTTTCTAGTTTTGTACCCTTCATTTTTTTTTCTCTGGGTTTTGTGTGTGTTGTGTTATGGAATCCGATTAATCGCGAAAAGTACAATTGATTTTGATTTTGATTTTTTTTTAGTTCAATAGCTTTTGTTTTTTTTGGTTTTGAAGATGTAAAACGGTGATCAACTTTTAAGGTTAGAAAACGGCATCATCAATGATCTAACTTCAATAAGGTTGGGATATAAGGACTTGCCCACCATCTAGAATTTTCATGAGTTGGCCCATGAAATTAAGCGGCTACTAAGTGTATTCATTCCTGTTGGACCCATAAGGGCCCAAACAAAGCCGAGGTCCCTCCCTACCAAAGAGTCCACGAGATTTGCCGTGTAAAAGGCTTAGCACACGCCGAAACAAATAAAATCTGGACAGAGTCAAGGGCTAAACAGGAAGCGTGTTCCAACTTCCAACTCACAAAAGGCAAATACCCCGATGCTTTTACCAAGTTTTCTCCGTTCAAAGTAGCCTCAAAAGAAAGCCACATGGTGAAAGAAAGTTTCCATTCAAAATGCCCGAAGAGAAAGCAAAGTGTAGATAGTTTCACCGTTCCTCCAAAAAATTAAAGTTGATAAAATAATAATAATAAATTTAATCATTTAATTAATATTCTAACAATTATAATTACCATCCTACTTCCAACCCACGTCCTTTGTCATTTTATCAATATTTGAGTTAAACTAAAATCTAAATGTTTGATTTTGAATTACAATTTAATTAATAATGCTAATTGGTTGATTTGGTATAAAAATTAGGCTTAATTAATCCTATATCCATACTTAATTAGTCCCTCCCAATGAGAAATAAGGTTTATTGTGGTCTGTTTCACAATTTAGGGATTCAATTCAAGGTAAACTTTTTGCAAGGGTCCTGCCGTACGTATTAGGGCCTCCACAGTGCATGCCATCTTCACATGCAAATTAAATTGTACATGCTTTTTCATGCATGTGAAAGACGTAAACTTAAGGATACCAAAATCAAACCCAGTTTCTTCCTTTGCAGTCCATTCAACTTTCAAGCTCTTGGTATAAATTGGTCAAGAGTTATACGGTTCCAAAGTATAGAAAATTGGAAAATTCAAGTCATACAACTTGGTGCATATAAATACATGCATATCTTTGAGAGATTCTTCATCAAATTTTTTATTTACCATCTTTGCTTAAAGAAGAAGATGAGGCTTCTAAATGTGCTTTTTGTACTCACAACAGTTCTTTTTCTTATGAGCATGCACGCATACAATGCTTGCAGAATCTTGCATGGAGAACAAAAATTGATGAACAAAAACCTTTTGTTAGGGTCATTGCAAAAGGGTTCTAAGCCTCCATCTGAGCCCAATTCGGGCACTTCCATCTCCACTTCAACAGTCAATCAAAGGGCATTTGCAAGTCATAATTTCGTTCCTTTGCTAGGATCATTGCAAAGGGGTCCTAAACCTCCATCTGTGCCCAATCCGGGCACCCACATCGACACTTTAACAATCAGTCAAAGGGCCTTTGCAGAACACAATTTCACTCCTTTGCTAGGATCACTGCAAAAGGGGCCTAAGCCTTCATCTGTGCTCAGTCCGGGTTCTTCCATCTCCGCTTTAACAATCAGTCAAAAGGCCTTTGCAGAACACAATTTTCCTCCTTTGCTAGGATCACTGCAAAGGAGTCCTAAGCCTCCATCTGCGCCCAATTCGGGCACTTCCATCTCCGTTTCAACAATCAATCAAAAGGCCTTTACAAAACATAATTTTGCTCCTTTGCTAGGATCACTGCAAAGGAGTCCTAAGCCTCCATCTGTGCCCAATCTGGGCACTCTCAATATCCCCGCTTCAACAATCAGTCAAAGGGCCTTTGCAAAACATAATTTTGCTCCTTTGCTAGGATCACTGCAAAGGGGTCCTAAGCCTCCATCTACACCCGATCCGGGCACTCTCAATATTCCTGTTTCAACAATCAGTCAAAGAGCCTTTGTTGGACACCATTTCCATCATTTTCTAGGATCACTGCAAAGGGGCCCTGTCCGTCCATCTGCGCCCAATCCTGGTACTTATATCCCCGCTTCAACAATCAATTCAAGGGCCTTTGCAGGTCACAATTTCGCTTCGTTGATGGGATCACTGCAAAGGGGTCCTGTGCCTCCATCTGCACCCTATCCAGGCACCTATATTCCCGCTTTAACAATTGGCCAAAAGGCCTACATGGGTCACAATATGGCTCATTTGTTAGGCTCATCGAAGAAGGGTCCTGTCCCTCCATCAGCACCCAATCCAGGCACTCATATCCCCGCTTCAACACTAGGCCAAAGGGCCTTTGCGAGTCACAATATGGCTCGTTTGCTACTCTCTATGGACAGGGTTCCCGTCAATCCCTCGGCGCCAAATCCGACCATCCCTTAATTGCATATGCTAGAGTACTAATGATTCCTCATGTCGTGTCGTCGAGAGGAAATAAAGCTGGTTTAACATGGGCGCCAGCATAAATATAAAAAATAAAAAATAAATAAAAATTAATTCAAAACCTCTGATTAACGTTTTAATTACTATTTTAATTGGTGCATATATGTAAGAATAATGGCAACAAAAACACTTGCCAGCCTGTCTTTCCATTTCATTTTGGAATTCTTTTGTATAAATCCTGGAATTAATTGCTACACACAAGCAGTATACTTATTTGAAAGAATAAAATGTAGCTGATC
Source organism: Corylus avellana (assembly GCF_965113065.1). NCBI lineage: Eukaryota > Viridiplantae > Streptophyta > Magnoliopsida > Fagales > Betulaceae > Corylus > Corylus avellana. Next base: position 19,959,202 of record NC_142500.1, read on the forward strand.
TTTTTTGTTTTGCCAGTGCATCCATGAATGCATGTTGTTTCCGTCTTCTAAAAGAACAATTATATCTTCTAATTTATTCATTTTTAATTATGTGATGCATAATCATTTACAAATTAAGCTGCTAATATATGTAAGAATAATGGCAACAAAAACACTTGCCAGCCTTTCTTTCCATTTCATTTTGGAATTCTTTTGTCTAAATGCTGGTATAATTAATTAATTTGCTACACACTGTATACATACTTGAAATAATAAAATGAAGTTGACGAGATTATTTTCTGTTATTATTTTTTTCCTAGTCATGCAATATCCATGCATGTGTTTTGTTTTTTATTTTGTTTTTTTTCTATTGCATCCATAGATCTCGAAAAATCTCAATTATATATTACTTATTAGTGATATGATCGATCAGTATTTTAATCAGAGCACGAATACAGAATCGACGTACGCCACAATCACATATATCATGAAATCATAATCCTCATCCATTCATCAAGTACGTACCCTCTCATTTTGATCATTATCAGCAAGTAGAACAAAATGGTTAAAATCTTAATGTGAATGTAGACATTTGCATGCAACAATATTTAGTGACGCGTAATGTATGTGAGAATCACATACTTTATTATAACATTAATAAGAAAGTAAGTACTTTTCACATGCTTATAGGACACATTATATTTAAGATATTAGATTGTATGAGTTTTTACAGCTCAATTAATTTGTAGGAAATTTGTCATTTTTTTTTTTTTTTTTTTTTTTTATATATGTAATTTATCTAAGGGTATTTTTGAAATAAATTCCCGAGTCAACACGTCAAAATAGATCACACCTTAATTTTTTATTTTTTATTTTTTATTTTTTTTTTCAGTTTTAATAACCTATGTTTATCGAAAAGATGCAATAGATTTTTCGTCCGAAATTGTGCCATTAGTGCCATGTCATCATTTTTGCCACATCACATTAAAATAATAAATTTTTAAAGATTTATTTAAAAAATCAAATCTTAAAAAAATAATAATAATAATTAAGCGTATTACAAAATGGGACAAAAATTTCCTCCAAACTGATATGAAGGAAATATCCTCCAACCCATGTAAAATAGTGCCAAGTGTTTATAAACATTTAAAAGGCACATTAAATTTAATCTAAATTAGTAAACTGTTATTAATGGGGTTAATAATTTAATGTGTCTTTTAAATGTTTAAAGATACTTTACACTATTTTACATGGGTTGAAAGATATTTTCTCCATACCGATTTAAAGAAAATTTATGTACTTACAAAATAGAACATACATCCCAGGTTGGAGAGAATAGAGAAACATTCTCTCCTTTCTTTTATTCTTTCCTGAAAATGTTTCTTTTTCCAATAATTCCCTTTAGCATATATAATTAATTGCAAACGAGAAATGAAAAAAAAACCAATAACAAGAGCAAAACAGTGGATTTCTCCTTTTCTACGCAATAGGTTAATTTTATTTATCATCCGTAGCAACACCAAATTCGTTAATTTGGTTTTAATTTTAATATATTCTTAATTATTTTTTTAAAAACCACTGGATTGAGCGATCTCGATCATTTGGGTATGACTGTGGTCCGTGGAGGAGCTAATCAACAATGACCAGCGAAGCCCATATGCTCGTCCAAGAAATTAACCCGGCCCCCTCCATGACTTTAAGAAAATGATAAAAAGTTTTTCATTAAATTGTGTTGATTTTTTTTTTTTTTCCCAATTCAATCTATTAATTTGACTTATGTACAACATGCTCTATTAAAAATATATATGTTAATTAAAAATGAATATAAACATATGTCAATTTCATAAATTAAGTTGGAAGAAATTATTTCAATTCAATTTGAAAGAAAAAAATTATTTTAGAAACAAAGACCTTTCTTTGTCAACTTAATTTTATTCTTGGTACAACAAGGCTACTACTGTTAGAGATAAAGACTAAAAGCCACGTACAAGATAAGCCACAAGAGGTATCCTCTTGTGGCTTATCTTGTACGTGGCTTTTAACTACGTGGTAATTGGTATCCTAGGAACCCAAGATGGAGATACAATGTTTAATGTTATATGCATGCATGCAATACCAATATATATATATCACTCACACTTATTCAGGGTATACCAAATTCTCATAAGATTGGGCACGTTCTGGGCGTCAAACTATAGCGCAATTGATCATGAACGAACGAACGCACCTAGATAGAATAGTCATAATTGATCGCCCTCTCTACCATTTTTAATTTTTTTAAAAAATACAGATGTATAAGGCATTTGCTTTACGAAAAATGCTAGAGGTTAATAAGTTTCTCATATTTAGCTCATATTCTCTTACAATCAACCATTAAATTTGTGGGGTCCACTATTGATTTATGTGGGGTCTACAAAAGTTTATAAATTTAATAGTTGATTGTATGAGAATATGGGTCAAATATGAAGAATTTATTAATCTTAGCATTTATCTTAATTTACAATACCAAAACTTCTTTGAAAACCGAACCTTGTCCACGTGGGCTTTATAAAAAACACTTTGACCATGGCCTTTTCAACGAAATCAAAGAAAATATATTTTTTCCACCCAAACCCCACGTTAATCCACTACCAGAACAAAATTGGAAATTCAACAAGGTTATATTTGGTCCACTCACTTGGCGACGAAAATGCGAGAATTTGCAAACACAATGAATTCAATTCATTCAAATCAAAAAAGAAAACGATATATATTTAGTTGAATAATAATGATGGTAGAAAGGTCAATTAATTACTGAAACGGTAAAGGAAATGATGTCGTCTGAGGTAGAGATGCGGCCAGATGGTGAGAAATCCGGCAGGACTTCTCCCTTCCCAACTTCAAATGGGTCATGTCGTATAATAAGACTTTAATTTCAATAGTTTTGAATTATTTTTCAAAGTAGCAATGTCGTGTTTCCTCGCACCAAAGGCAATGCGGCTGCCAATGCCCCCATCTTTTCACCAAGTTTTCTCCGTTCAAAGAAAGCCGATGGTGAAAGAAGGTGCCCGGAACTGGGCTTCAGTCAATTAAACATGGGTTAATTAAGTCGACTTTTTGTTCTCTTTCAATTTATTTTTTCCATTCAAAATGCCCGGAAAGAAAGCAAAGTGTAGATAGTTTTCAGCTGCAGGGAATATGCAAAGGAATTTCCAAGTTGATTGTTGAATCAAATGCATATATAGGTTTTTTTGGTTATACATAGGGCTTATGGACATTAAGACCAATGTTTAGTGAAGAAATTCATGGGCCTAACTTATTTTATAAAACTGGTTCAATAAGAGAGGGTATCCGTTCTTTATAAACATGCCCAAGGTTTTGTTCACAGGTAATGTAAAATTATTTCTCAAAATACATTAGAAATTTTAGAAAATGTAACTCTTTGAAATCTTGGGTCATCGTCCCATAACTTCCTTTTGATTATATATTGTTAAATTGTATGTACGTAAGTCATCTAAAATGATTAAGCCAATGAGAAAGGGTTAATTATTTAATCAAATATCTTTCCAGTCTACTAATTAACAATACCGTGCGTTTATTGCACTGCATGACTTCTTTTTCATGCATGTGAAAGAAGTGAGCTTTAGGATTCAAATCAAACCCAGTTTCTTTCTTTGCGACGGACCCATTCAACTTTCAGCGTAAATGGTCAAGAGTAAAACGAATTCAACATATAGAAAAGTGGACATTAATTGAAGTCATACAAGTTGGTGCATATAAATACCCCATATCCTTCACAGATTCTACATCAAACTTTTTATTCCCATCTAATTAGCTTAAAGAAGAAGATGAGGCTTCTAAATGTGCTTCTTGCACTCACAACAGTGCTTTTTCTCATGAGAATGCACTCATACACTGCTTGCAGAATCTTGCATGGAGAAGAACAAAAATTGATGAACAAAAACCTTTTGCTAGGGTCACTGCAAAAGGGTCCTATGTCTCCATCTGAGCCTAATTTAGTTACAGAGTCCACTTCGACAATCAATTCAAGGGCCTTTGCAGGTCACAATTTCGCTTCGTTGATGGGATCACTGCAAAGGGGTCCTGTGCCTCCATCTGCACCCCATCCAGGCACCTATATTCCCGCTTTAACAATTGGCCAAAAGGCCTACATGGGTCACAATATGGCTCATTTGTTAGGCTCATCGAAGAAGGGTCCTGTCCCTCCATCAGCACCCAATCCAGGCACTCATATCCCCGCTTCAACACTAGGCCAAAGGGCCTTTGCGAGTCACAATATGGCTCGTTTGCTACTCTCTATGGACAGGGTTCCCGTCAATCCCTCGGCGCCAAATCCGACCATCCCTTAATTGCATATGCTAGAGTACTAATGATTCCTCATGTCGTGCCGTAGAGAGGAAATAAAGCTGGTTTAACATGGGCGCCAGCATAAATATAAAAAATAAATAAAAATTAATTCAAAACCTCTGATTAACGTTTTAATTACTATTTTAATTGGTGCATATATGTAAGAATAATGGCAACAAAAACACTTGCCAGCCTGTCTTTCCATTTCATTTTGGAATTCTTTTGTATAAATCTTGGAATTAATTGCTACACACAAGCAGTATACTTATTTGAAAGAATAAAATGTAGCTGATCTTTTTTGTTTTGCCAGTGCATCCATTAATGCATGTTGTTTCCGTCTTCTAAAAGAACAATTATATCTTCTAATTTATTCATTTTTAATTATGTGATGCATAATCATTTACAAATTAAGCTGCTAATTATGTATGTATCCTAAATCATACATTCAATAGAGACATAATTAACAAATTAAGTTTGAGTAGTCAGATCTTTTAGCCAACACTCAAATGTAGAGATCGATCGAGAGAACAAGCTAGAGATGTGTATCAACGCTGAATTTATTTAATCTTCAAAAATATTAATTAATTATTACTTATTAGTGATATGATCAGTATTTTAATCACAAAGGTTTTTTTTTTTTTTTTTTTTGAAACTATTGTTTGTTGGGTCAAACAAATTGGAGAAAGTAAGGCCGCCCCAACAAAGGACACGCCACCTTTGATGGGTCATGGGCCTCATTTCAATAAGATTAACAAGAAAGGCTTTAGCCCAGCAGGGAGAGTCCAAGTTCGAGGGAATTAACCAGTTCTTCGTACAAGAAAGGCCCTAAGGTAACTAACGAGATCCAATATAATTCCCCAATTTCCTCATCTATAATAAGAGTGAGCTGAGGCGGCGACTATATGGGCACTCTGCCTTTGATATGTGGGAGTGGGCCGAGTGGCTAGATGTTGAATCGTTGATAGATGGAGTTGCCCAAAAGCTTAAGGGTGTGAAAAAATAGAAAAAAAGAAAAAAAAAAAAAGGGGGGGGGGGGGGGGGGGGAGGGTTGTGTGATAAGTGCACATAATCGGTCCACGTGGTTGGCCTAAATTACAAAACATTCATTGTGATATTAAAATGAACTCAAAGGTCCTTAGAGTATGCCAAAAAAAATAATTTAATCCCGATAGTCAAATTTCATTAAAAAAATTGATAGATTCCATTTGTTATCTGGTAGCACCAATGAATTTATATTTACTTTTTGTGACTTATAATTTTGTGGGTAAAGTCCAAGTAAGATTACTTTTTGTTTTCAGTGCCAAATCAATATTATGTTTAAGCAGTTGTAGAGAATATGAATTTTGTATCGTGCCATTATGGTCAAGTATTATGACGAGCCTTCTGAACATGTACTCCTTTTTTTGGGGTTCTTGCAACATGGTTGATATTGTATAACTTACTGGGAGGTGGTAACTTGTTTCAGGGGGTTGTCAGACTATCCCCAAAATGGCCGACCACCTAAATATTAAGAGAGATGGGCTGGCCAATCCTTAACTCTTTTTTTTTTTTTTTTTTTTTCATGATATTTATGTGATAATGAACGTCTTGTTATGAAGACAAACTTATTAAAAAATAAAAACAGCTTACATTGAAAGCAAACTTATAAATAAAGAAATGTTTGGTTTCTCTTTTTGGCCCGATAAAAAATGAGTAAATTCGTCATTGAATATGTGGGATTATTGTAGGTCTTATAGATTCAATAGTAAATTTGTAAAAAAAATTAAAAAAAGAAAAAAAAAAGAACGTGTAATACTACAATATATATATATACACGTCGAATTATAATTAGATAATATATGGTTTGATAAAAACAAAAAACACTTTTTGTATACAATATTTGAAATTCAAAGCTATTTAGAACACTAGCAGCAGATACCCTATAGCTGATTCCTTCTCAATGTTTAGAAAAAAAAAAAAAAAAAAAAAAAAAAAAAAACCTCCTTATATTTAACCTATACCAAGGGGTAGTTATAATGCATTGGAAAATACTATAGGTTTCCAATGCTTATTAAATTATAAACAAACCATTATTTCTTCTCTTTCTTTCACACGTCCCCATAAAAATAGTGTAACATAAAAAGAAGAAAGAAAAAAATAATAATAATAAAGATAAGAGTTATATATATATATATATATATATATATATGTGAAAAAATAACGGATGATTTTTTTATAGGGAATAAAAAGTAACTTTATTCCTTAAAAGTAAAAAAAAAAATGGTTAAATACTGCTGCTAGTTTTCTTATACCTGGAATCTAATCCCATACGTTAAGCAGGAAAAGAAATCAAACCAACTAATCTGGAGGAGGTGGAATCCTAAAAGTGGAAATGCAGCGGGAGCGCCTAAGCCATATATTTCATTTCGATGATGTCAAAGACAATCTGAAGATGGGGACCAAAACTCAATGTTTCCAATTCCACCGACCTCATTATTTTTTTTATTTTTTATTTTTGCTTCTTCAAAATTCCTTTTCCAGTCAAAATACCGGAAGAGAAAGCAACGATTTCAGCTGCTTTCTTTTCTGCCTGTCACTGTGTAAGTGTGTAACATTCAGACTTAAGAAGTTGGGAATAATTGAGATAATGTTAATATAAGGCAGGGAAATAATTTAAAATTTAAACCTGATAATAACCGCTTGTCTCTCTCTCTCTCTCTCTCTCACACTCACACACACACAAAAAAAAAAAAAAAAGGAAAAAAATATCTATGATTGGGTTTATAGAAGATAGCAAAAGGCAATATATCAATTAAAAGGTTTATATAAGATAAGTAAATCATTCCAAATTTAAACCTAATTATAATTAGGCACTCATGTCTCACCCATAGAGCTCTATCTTTGTTTAAATAAATTGAATAAATTATTAAAAAAAAAAAGAAAAAAAAAAGCCTTTTCATTGCGACATGTGTTTCATAATTATTAAAAAAAAAATAAAAAAATGCATGATGTATACCCCTGAAGGCTTGACTTGGTCCTAGTGTCTGGTACGCGGGCCAAATCTTCGCATTAGCTTATATAGTATCTTTCCTTTTCTTGCCCCCAAGCGCATGTTATTGTCAAGTTACTTGCTGCTTTCCTTTATCTCAATGTCTCATGTCTCTCACTCATGTCTCAATGAAAAGGTTTTTTTTTTTTTTTTTTCAATTATTCTAAATTAAATAAATTGAAGTTTGAGAAAATTAATGGGAAACGCTAAAGTTTTAAGGATCCACTTAACTTTTTTTTTTTTTTGATATTTCCACACAAGGGAAGGGAAGGGTGAATTCAAACTAGTGACCTCCGCTTCATAAGACGTGGTCCACTGCCGATTGAGTTATTTATTGGGGGCGGATCCACTTAACATTCTATTACCTATTCTTAAGACAATAAGACATATATTAAATTTTTAACTCAAGTAGGTATAAAATCAATTATCCTAATTGAAAGATTGGACAATAAAGTACTAATAAAGTAAATTGAACATGTGTTGATTAGAAATTTACGGGTCCTACGAGATTGGCTGATTAAGTCCTTTACTTTTTTTTGACTTATTTATGGTATTTATGAGATAATGAACGTCTTGAACTGAAGACAAACTTATAAAAATTAAAAAATAAAAACAGCCTAAATTGAAAGCAAACTTATAAAAAAAAATATTGTTTTTTAGTCAAATTCTATTTAGATAATATATCTTTTGACAAAAAGGAAAAAAAAAACAATATTTATATAAGATTAAGGAAATAATTCAAAATTTAAGCGTAATCATAAGCACTTATCTCACTCATTTTGAATTATGATTAGGTGATTAAAGCCGCCCATTTCTTATGAGTTCTCCTAGGATAAAATTAGTAAGCACATGTCAAACTTTTTAGCCCACTTGTGCGTGGGAGGATGTGGTTAGTGGCGGAGGATGCTAAATACCTCCTCCAAAGTATTCCCCAATGGACGGTCATGAACCACATACGTGAGACGACAAGCTGTGAGCTTAACACGTCACTAAACTCTAGTCAGTAAAAAATAAGTTTTTTTTTAGTGTTTGTGGGTCATAATATGGCTTATTTGCAAGGCTCGATCACTACAGAAGGGCCATGTCCCTCCATCTGCATCCAATCCAAGTATCCAGAGCTTACACAAAATTTTAGAAATGCAATAAAAATTTTCAAATTTCTTCTAAATTATATATAATTTTTATAAAATAGAGCTTACAAAATTATTTTTTACCTCTAAATTTTTTATTTTTTTGAGTTTTGCATGTCCTCCTTCTGCTAATATTCTAGTTCCACCCTACAGGTACCCACATCCCCGCTTCAATGGTAGGCCAAAGGGCCTTAGCTGATCAGAATATGGTTCGCGCGCGTTACTATTTTTAATTACATGGTGTAAGAATAATGGCAACAAAAACACTTGCCTGCAGCCTTTCTTTCCATTTCATTTTGGAATTCTTTTGTATAAATCCTGCTATTAATTAATTTGCTACACACATGTAGTATGCTTAATTATTTGAAAAAATAATAAAATGAAGCTGATCGACGAGATTATATTCTTTGTTCTTTTTTGTTTTCTAGTGCATCCAAGAATACATACAATATGTGTGTTCTTTAATTCCGTCTTTTAAAATAACAATATCTTCTAGACTATTGGTAGTAATTCTCCAACATATATACGATATTCAATTGGCAAAGGTCCGTTCATGCTTTTGAAAGCTCCACTAGAGTTTCTGGTTATTGGTGTAAAATGATCACGTACAAATGTTGAATAGAAATCACATTAATTTGAGTGCTCTTTTTTCTTTTATCACACACATGGTTTTTCATTTCATTCTGGTGGAGAACTGGCCGGCCGAGAAGGGTAGAATTTGGGAGTTTATATATATATATATACTTTGGAGATTTTGTTTAACCATATTGAACTACCACCGTATATGGTGAATTGTTATTTATATCTACTTTTTGTGACTTCTAATTCTGTGGGTGAAGTAGTGAAGTCCAACTAAGATTACTTTCACTTTTATTTTCCGTGCCAATTCAATATTATGATTAAGCAGTTGCGGGGGGGAACATTAATTTTGTATCCTGCCCTTTATGGTTATGTGTTATATATAACGAGCCTTTTGAACAGGTACTTTTTTATGGGGTTCAACAACATGGTTGATATGTATAATTCATTTGTCTTCACAAATTATCACTTTATTAATTTCCATAAGAATCAATAACTCTTTCATGAGTTTCATGAGAATCAATCAACTTATTGGAGATATTAACTTGTTTAATTTAGGGGTGGTTGGACATTCTACAAGATGGCCAGCCACCCAAACGAGGCTTATTGTTGTTTGGTGAAAAAAATTTCATTATCTTCGAGATTGTTTGTGTTGCTTTCTTATCCACATATTTTATTATTATTATTATTATTATTATTATTATTTTGTTTTTGTAAGTTTAGCCACATATTTTATTGATATCAAAGACAAAGACAATGTCAAGCACTGACTCAAGCTCGAACTAAATCAAATGTTTCCACCGACCTCTTTATTTTTTTTATTTTTACTTTTTTTTCTTCAATATTCTTTTTCCAATCACAATACCCGAGGAGAAAGTAAATAGTTTCAGCATGCTTTCTTTTCTGCCTGGCCGGGTAACATTCAGACTTAAAAGTAAGGAATAATTGAGATAAGGTTGATATAAGATAGGAAAATAATTTAAAATTTAAACCTAATAATAAACGCTTAATTGTCTCATCCACAAAAAAAAAAAAAAAAAAAAAAAAAAAAAAAATCAGAAAAACTATCTATGGTTAGGTTTATACAAGATAGGGAAATAATTCCAATGCTAAAAGACAAATATTTATGTATTTTGACATGTTCCCATAAGAAAAGGAAAACAAGGAGGGGAAAAAAAGGAGAGAATTTGAATTAATTGATGCTTCATGAGTTATGATTCTGTCAATTGAGCTATCGTCATGAGTCATGATTCTGTCAATATTTATATAAGATAAGGAAATAATAAAAAATTTAAGCCTAATCATAATTAAGCACTTGTCTCACCCATAGAGCTTTATCCTTTTTTTTTTTTTTTTTAATTCAAAGAACGATGCGCATCTTGTCCATATAATTGTCAAAATTTTCAACCCACTTGCCCATCTGTATATGACATATAATATAGTAGAAAAATACGGTTTAGTAACGTAAACTTGAAGCAAAACTAAGGGCCAAAAATTTAGACGTACAAAATGTCGCAAATATCATTACTCATAATATATAGATATAGCCTATTTTTCCTACCACCCGGCCGTCGTTTTAATTACCGTATCTTTTTTTGTTTTAAATCCACGTACCTAATCTCTTTGACGGAAAAACATGCTATCGTTGAATGAAAAACATGCATGCACTTTGTCCAATCGATTGAAAGGCCAAATTAAGTGCAAGTGGGAGAAACACTACAAATATGGATCCACCCATCTTTCTCGCTCTACATTGTTTTTCTTATCTTAAACAGATAAGAAAAGATAAATTAAATCACTTAATCATTATTTTAATAAATCTTCACAAATTATTACGCTTTTGTAAATCAATAACATACTTAAGTGATAACTTGTTTCGGGGGTTGGTCAGACCATCCTCAAGATGACCGACCACTCAAAACAGATTAAAAGAGATGGGCTGGCCAATCCTTAACCCTTTTTGTCTTTCTTCATGATAACTATGTGATAATGAGCGTCTTCAATTGAAGACAAACTTATTAAAAAATAAAAACAGCCTACATTGAAGGCAAACTTATAATAGAGAAATGTTTGGTTTCTATTTTTTGTTGGATGAGGAATGAGTAAATTCGTCATTGAATATGTGAGATTATATGTAAGTCTTATAAATTGAATAGTAAATTTGTAAAAAAAAAAAATGAAAAAAAAAGACTAAGAAATGAACGTGTAATACTACTAAAAAAAATATATTGGTGCTGCTGGTCAAACAATAATTAGATAATATATGGTTTAAAAAAAAAAAAAAATTCGTTGTCTTCTAAATTGTTTGTGTTGCTTTAATTAATCCAACACGTATACAATATCAGAACTCAGAAGTGGTAGGTTGGTGGTCAACAGCTTTCTCAGCAACATATTTCCTTTTTTTTTTTAAGTACATTTCCACTAAACCAAACCAAAGAAAAGCAGGAAAAGAAATAAAATCAACTAATCTGGGGGAGGTGGCCGGAATGAAACTGCTAAAGGGAAGAGGAAGAGGGCGGTGAGAAAAAAAGTGGAAATGCAGCGGGAGTGCCTCAGCCACATATTTCATTTCGTTGATATCAAAGAGAATCTAAAGCTCGGACCAAAACCGAATGCTTCCAATTCCACCAACCTCATTATTATTATTATTTTCTTTTTCTTCTTCAAAATTCCTTTTCCAGTCAAAATACCCGAAGAGAAAGCAACGATATATATTTCAGATAAAGACGTACGTGTATCTGAAAAATTATGTGTGCTCTATATTTGTTTTTCCCAGATAAAGACGTACGTACGTGTATTCTCAAGCATTTTATTAGCACCCCGGCCACTTGTCCATATAATAATCAAAATTTTGAGAAATATCACGGCTCGTGAATCATGATCAATTCATGGCAAAGTTAGGCAAATTGTTTTACGGTTTGCTTACGTATTCTGATTTGGTAATGGCCCCCAAGCTGTTAGATTCATGCATATGCCTTGATACAATATTCAAAAATAGTGTGAATTAAAATTATTGAAGTTCCGCTTTGACTATGATAGTATTAACATTATATTACATTATTGTGTTCTTTTAATTCGTTTTTATTTTTATTGTTTTGCAGCATTTAACTAGCATCAAATTGCATGTGTTTGATTTTTTTTTTTTTTTAAGAAATCTCTCGAGATAAAGTTGAAAGCCTGATGCATAGAAAAGAGTGCAAAACCTATTAATACAAGTAATAACTTTTCCATAAATAAGGGATCAATCTATATGGAATAGTAAACACTAAAGTAAAATTTCTATTATAGTGCAAAAAGTAAATTGATTGGTTTGTTGTTTTTCCATTAAAAAATTGAGCAATGGATCGAATACAAGGTAAACTAAAATTAAATTACTTTCAAAACTACATAAATTGAAGTTTGAGAAAATTAATGGAAAACCCTAAAGTACTTTTAAGGATTTACTTAATATTCTATCACGTATTCTTAAGACATATATTTTTTTAACTCAGCTATATAAAAAATCAATTATCCTAATCGAAAGATAGAACAATAAAGTACTAACAAATAAAATAAAGTAAATTGAACATGTGTTGATTACAAATTTAGGGGTCCTAAGAGATGGGCTGATTAAGTCCTTTACTTTTTTTTGACTTATTATTATTATTATTATATGGCATTTATGAGATAATGAACGTCCTGAACTGAAGACAAACTTATATAAAAAATAATAAATAAATAAATAAATAAAAGCCTAAATTGAAAGCAAACTTATAAGAAGAAATATTGTTTTTTTTTTTTTTTTTTCAAAAAAAAGGCGATATTTATATAAGATAAGGAAATAATTCAAAATTTAAGCGTAATCATATGCACTTGTCTCACCCATTGATCATTATCTCTTTTCTTTTTTTTTTTCTTTTTTTTTTTCCCCAATAAAGCCGGGCATTCTCACACGTTTTCATGGTAACAACTTCTCAAATTTTTCAACACCCCCACTTGTCCATCTAAATCTGCGTGCAACAATACCATTAAGTGACGTACGTGTTACAGTGGTGGAGGATCCTATGTCCTAAGACTCCTAACTACCCCCTCCAAAGTATTCCCCAATGGACGGTCATGAACCACGTGAGACGACAGGCTAATGCAGCTGCATGTGAGCTGTCCATAGGTTTGGCTAAAATTAGCTTTATCTCAGTATGAGGGGATAAAGTGTGGCGAGAGAAATTTCCATCTTGTATGCATGAGATTGTTTTGGCTAAGCAAATGCTCCTTTGATTAATGGAATGTTGATCACTATTAAAAAAAAAAAAAAATGATAAGCTTATCATTTTATTTTATTTTATTTTGGTGATAAAAAGCTTTACAAACGAAATAATTGACTTAAGTAAGAGATAACAAGATCGTAAAGGAGATCTATAAATTCACAATCTCCAAAACATTACTGATTAAAAGGGGAGTTCATAGTTCTCATATGTAGAGCTCTAATCCCATTCCTAACCGCCGATATCCTCGAGATGATACTAATGTTAATGTTGATTAAATAATTAAATTTATCTCTTTTTTTCAACTTAAACTTTTAGGACAACCGATGATTTAACAACTAAAATCATGATTCGATCATACTCAACCATACAAAAACAAGCTTTTAATTTTAAATTTTTGACACAACAAAAGACATGTCCATGCGTTTTCCCAATAGAATGCGATTAAGAGCAGTGTTAGAAATACATTTTTAGTCCCCAATATGTGTAGCTCAATTTGCTGAAAGGAATAGGTAAATTTTAAGACCACGCTTCATGAAGCGAAGATCATCAAATTGAATGTCCTTCCCCCTTGTGTAGACATGTAAAAAAAAAAAAAAAAAATTATTTCAAATTTATTTCATAAAATCTGAAAATTAATTGAGACTATCACAAAAATATTGCAAATAGCATTGCTCGTAATATATATAAGTAGGGATTTGTTATTCTTCATACTCCCATTCAACCAAAATTTTATTGGGTTGACCTAGTAATGCTAATATTTCCTTCCATGTCAACACTAATTTAAAAATGAGATATGTTATTTAGCATTCTCAGTTAATATGACATGTTCAATCCACCCCTAAATCAATCTTAATTCAAAAGAAAAAAAAAAAAAAAAATCAAGGATGGATTAAGCATGCCATGTCAGCTGAAAATGCTAAATATTATCTCGGTTTTTTTTTTTTTTTCTTAAAAAAGAAGAAGATAACTACCACATTAATCCAATAGAATGTAGGTGAAATGAGAATATGACAAATGGTCTTTGTTAAAATTTTTACTTTTCAAAATAAAAATATTAACAAACAATCTAAACACAAGACATTCTTAAAAATACAAAAACAATTTTACTTTTTTGTTACATTAATAGAGAAATGATTATGTCAATATTTTTTTCATCTCATCTTATAAATCAACCATTAGATTTGTGAATTTATGTGAACTTCAAATAATTAAGTCAATGGTGGACCTTACAAATTTAATGGTTGATCTATTAAATTTGTAGGAGAATATGGGCAAATTATTGACACCAATAATTTCTTTATATAAAATATTGCTGCCTCCATCAACTAAGAAAAGCCAAATTTGTTATTGGAAATAATTTTCAAATTCTATTTTTCAGAATTCATTCTCCATTTGTACTTTGTTGGAAATTGCTGGCTTCCATATAGAAGAAGATCGAAATATAAAAGGGTGAATAGGTCTCAGGCAATGAAATCAACGAGCTAATTAATCACCGACTCTTTGATGTGGCGGCAAAGGCTAGATAATTAGGATTAGGAAGCTTGAACCAATGTTAATAAAAAAATTAAATACCTACCTAAATTAATTGGCTAATCAATGAGCACTAGTTGATATGATCGGCTGGTGTAGATAGAACAAAGTTTGACTGTCCAAAAAAAAAAAAAAACCCATGGCATCGCACGCGCGTACATATAAAATCTCGTAAGCTAATTAATGAAGTTTGTAGAAGATTGTTAAATTTTAATTGTGTAAATAATTTGGCGACATGATTGGTGGGTTTGAATACCGTCTATGATTACACATCATCTCCAATACACAAGGTGAAAAGTAGATTCCCATCTTTCTGAAAGTATGAAAAAAGAAGATTCAAATTAGGTCTTCACGACCCTAAGCCAATTATAGGCAACCATTTTGACAAATTTGCTTGGGGGCAACGAAGAGATAAGTGGTAGGTTTCAAAATACGTACTGGGTTTGAATACGTACATATACCCTCTCGGCTCTATAAATAGCACTGATAATCTTCGGAGTCCCTTCACTCCTGCCCTCTCATCTCTCTCTTTCGAACCACGCCTGCATTGATCATCCCTCCCTAGTCCCTCCGACCCTCCGTCGATCTGATCTGTACCTCTGTTGAAGAATGAACGGCAGGCTAGAAAAAATGGTTCGAGTAGTATTGAAAGTAGTGGTTTTCCTTATTATCACCAGCATCATGTACATGAATGTCTCTGTATCTAGACCCATTCATCGCTCCCTTCTTAGAGTTTACGTCCCACCCAGTGCTCCTAACCCTACCATACCTTAAGTCATCCTGATAACCTTCAAGGATCTGGATCCCTTCCAGGATCTGGAATTACATGATTTTGGCCTTCCATCTTATTTGAATGTCCAAAAGCAGCCATATGGCTAAAACCCACTTCCCACCCAACACTCACGGAAAGACCATAGACCAAGTTCCTCTTTTTTTAGAAACCTTAATGCCCTCAAAGAAGCTAGATTTTTCTAAAAAATTCTTCTGCAGATACTTTGGCGTTCTCCAGAAGAGGAAGAAGTTGATTTTCTCCAGATGTTCTACTTTTTTCCATAACAGGTACATAATCAATGTCAATCCTCCCCGAAAGAAAAGAAGCCTTAGATGCAGAGGAAGAAATGTCTAGATGTGAGGAAGAAAATGCCTTAGATGCAGAGGAAGAAGCATGAAGAAGAGGTCGAGGAAGAAGAAGGGTAAAGCTGGAATTTTCTTTGACGTGAGGAAGAAGTGGGTTTTGGGAGGGAATGTCTTTTGGTATCCTAAAAACAAGTGGGTTTTGGAAGGAAAGTGGGTTTTAGCCGCGTGGCTTATTTTGAACCTTCAAATAAAATGGATGGCCAAGATCATTTAATTCCAGATTCTGGAATTCCCCTGAAATTTCAGGGGATCCAGATCCTGTACCGGCCTTTTGAACGGGTACTTTTTTTTTTATGGGGTTCATCAACTTGATGATTATGGAACTTTTATCAGTTTTTTTTTTTTTTTTTTTTTTTTTTTAAAGCAAATAAGGATAGGGTACATGACTAAAAAACCAAAAAGGGGTAGGGCTCCCCAACAACAAACCCAAAACAGCAATACAATACAGAAAATACAAACAAATAGGAAATGGGCCAAAAATTGGCCCGGTCCTCTGGATCTTGGTCAACAGACCAAGAGATGGCACCATCAAAGTGGTGTTTTAAGCAAGCCAAAGATCTGACTAGCTTTGAAGCAACAACACCCTCCGAAAGGAGGCTGTTGAAAGAGAGGCACTGAATTCCCATCTGGATCTGCTGTAGGGGAGAACCGATCTCCGGTTGATGAAGCAATTTCCACAAAAATATCAAACAAGAGTAGCTCGAGGAGATAAATACCCAGAAAAAAACAACAAAACACAACAAACATAAATACAAGACACAAAGCAAAGCAAAATACAAGAAAGAAAGCAAAAACCCTTCAGCAGCAGCGGCAATGGAACAAAATACCACGAAACACCGGTAGGGGTGGAGGTAGGCAGGCGGAGGACAGAGCGGAGGAGCCACGCTCCGGAGCGTGTGTACCACGCGTCCGCGAGTAAGATCTACTCTCGGGCGCGTGTGGCTCACGCTCCGGCGAGTGTTGACCGGAACTTTTATCAATTTATGTGTTATATATAACGAGCCTTTTGAATGGGTACTTTTTTTTATGGGGTTCAAAAACATGGTTGATGTGTATAATTCATTTGTCTTCACAAATTATCACTTTATTTCAGTAAGAATCGATAACTCTTTCATCATAATCAATCAACTTAATGAAGATATCAACTTGTTTAATTTAGGGTGGTTGGACCATCTACAAGATGGCCGACCGCCCAAACGAGGCTTATTGTTGTTTGGTCAAAAAAATTTCATTCTCTTCGACATTGTTTGTGTTTCTTTCCTAGCCACATATTATTATTATTATTATTATTTATAAGTTTAGCCACATATTTTATTGATATCAAAGACAATGTCAAGCTCGAACCAAATCCAATGCTTCCACCGACCTCTTTATTTTTATTTTTATTTATTTTCTTCAATATTCTTTTTCCAATCACAATACCCGAAGAGCTAGAAAGCAACGAGTAAATAGTTTCAGCTGCTTTCTTTTCTGCCAGGGTAACATTCAGACTTCAAAAGTTAGGAATAATTAAGGTTAGGGTCTATTAGGGATTGTAGTTTTAATAAGTGCGATTTTAAAAATAACGTTTTTAAAAATAGTGTTTTTGAAATCGCTATTTTTTAAAATCGTAAAGGCGTTTGGTAAAATATATTAAAAAGTAATTTTTTATTAAATATTTGCTATGCAAATTCATTATTTTGGTTTAAATTCGCACTTTTTCAAATAAGCACCCTTAGCCTACTTATTAAAATTGCTATGTTAAATTAAGTGCTATTTTCCTATTTTAAATATTTTTTATGCGAATTCATGATTTTTTTTTTTTTGGTAAGAAAATATTAACTTGAAAATCTCAACTGAAATAAATAAAATATGTGTGGCATGTATGGATCCCCATAACATATAAAGCAAAATGAGTAATACTAGGAGGAGGAATATAATTTTCATTGTTTCCTCCAAATGTAACATGACTTTTAAAATTATCAATAGATCAAAATTTGATAATGCACATCGATCATTTCAAATTCAATTGTAATTTTAAAAATCATATTACATTCGGGAGGATACAAAAAAAAAAAAAACTCTAATCTTCCTTCTAGCATTACTCAAACGTAAATAGTCCAAATTTAAAGTTTATATATATTTCATTGGTGTTATACCAGGACTTTTTGGCATTAATGAATATATATATTACATAATTTTGCCTTGTGACAAGATGGGGGAGACTTTATTAATTAATACGGGACAAAAAAAATGACAGAAAGATTTATAACATATTCATCAATTGTGATTTATTTTTACAAAGGAGTTCTTACTTTTTGTTGTTTATAAATTTGGTTACACCTCCTTTAAGAAAAAAAATGACCGAAGAAGTGGCCAATGGGGAGGGTAACGTTACCTTTTTATTTATTTAATATATGAGAGTAGATATGCGCTTGGCCATTATAAATACTTCTAGATTTTGTTTTCATAGGTAATTTGATTCTATAGTCAAAAGACTTTAATGTGGTGGTACTAAATTTCAAATCTATATATATATATATATATATATATATATATATATATATAATTTTCTGTTGAGAAATTTAAAAAAAAAAAAAAAAAACTATCCAAAACTATCCAAATTTTGAAAAATAATTTGTTCAAAGAATCTGTTCAAAGAAAAATAAGCTTAAAAAGAAAAGAAAAAAGAGAAAGGGGGTCCGTGACGTCCTACTTTTGTCCTTTCCTTTCATCGTTCCTTGGCGTGGTCAACCTATATACTTTTGTGTTCATAACTGCCATGGTTTTTGTCAAAGATTTTCTGAAAGCCCACGTTAAAGTAATTGAAATTTCCTAATTTCATTTGATTGACGTATAGCTCTATTCATCAACGCTTAGATTTATTAAATTTTTTAATAATGATTAATTTAACGACTGATAACGCTGTCATGAATAGCATGAATTCTCTTCCCTTTAAAAAAAGTTAAAATAATTCCCCTCTTTTTAACCTTTCCTTCCTTGCTGTGTAACAAATTTGACATAGATAATTGGAAAATATAGAGATGTACGTCGTAGCAACTGAGAAACTTCCGTTATGTGCAAATAGATATATGTGACTGGGTTTAATTTGAATAAATGGGAACATTTTAAAAAATAAATAAATAAATAAAAATTGAATCGATGACAAGGTGAATAATTCTCATAAAATAAAATGAAAAACAGGTTAGTCAAGTTTAGCAGATTGCGTCACACTTTGTGGGTGTCGCTCTTGGGGGATTCACTCAAACTATACCCCATGTTCTTTGAGTGCGCCGCCAATCTCCTCCAAGTCAACTTCGTCGTCTACCGTCCACTGCTAGGTCTTTTCACGTGTCCCCCTCCGCGATAAGCTTTTAATGCCACTTTCTGCATCGGTTTTCGGCAAGCACGTGATCGACTTTTTTTTTTTTTTTTTTTTTCCGGAAGCTAGTGTGTTCTTTCCTGCTGTTTTTTTTTTTTTTTTTTTTCATGTTTTTTGTTGGCTTCCTTTTGTTGTTTTTTCCGTTTCCCTGTTTTTGTTTTTTCCTTCCTTTTTTTTTTCTTCTTTTATTTTTTTTTTAATTTTTTTTTATTTGTTTTTGTTGCTTGTAATAAGGCTCTATCTTCTCTCTTGATCTACCCGCTTGATGCTCTTCGGGGTATTTACTTTTGGTCCAGACCCTTGGTTGTGGATGTGAACGATATCATGGCTTTTGGGTCGAGGAGGATGAGTTTTGGCATGTGAGTTTTCTGCTCTCAAGGCCAAGGAATAAAAGCTACTTATGCATTGAATTGAGTTTGTTTGGTGCATACCTGTTTTTAAAATTAAAGACTAATTATGGGTTAGCCTATGTTAATGTCATTGATAGGTCTTGATTGCTAGATTTTTATGTTTATATCTTAATTTGACGTCTATAACCTTAGTTTCGGCTATGATGTGCTTCAGAGTTTTATGCTCTGTTTGTAAGAGCTCTTACTTGCGATCTTTTCATCAATAAATAAGTATGAAATATTTCCCCTTTTAAAAAAAAAAAAAGTTTAGCAGATCGCGTAAGTTTAGTCAATGACTAATTGAACCATCGATGTAATGGCCTGAGGTGCTCATAATAGTTGAGAAGGAAAAAAAGATGTAATGGCATGGAGAAGTCAAACAATGTCTAGGAAATTAGATTGACTGAAATTTGCTGTATGATGCCTGTATCAATAATCTTCCATCTAATCGGTTTATTGATGACCATAAATAAATAAATAGGAACAATTTATTTATTATGTTTTAAATTTATGACTTTCAAAAAAAATCAGCAAACCTTAACCCTCTTTCGGTTCGATCCAAAAGGGCGGAATGATGGTTTCTTCCATCCTTCCTCCCTTCCCCTTTTTTCTTGTTTTTGTTTTAGATTTTGTTTAGACTCTAGCAACAACGCCCAACCTTATCCACCGCTTTGGCCTTCTACTCCATCTTGCCGTTTGTTTTCCTTTCTGATCTTTTGGCGTTGTCGGTTTTTGCAAGGGTTTTTAGATAAGCTTTTTTTGAAGCATATCTATGTTTTTGCCGCCGGTCCAAGGCCTTGTACCTTCTTCCCCGGTGGCAACGAGTCCTGTAGACAACTGACGTTTTCCCTTTGGTTGGCATGCGACGATTGTGGTTCAAACGCACCGGAGCGTGGATCTCGTGAATCTCACGTGCTTGTGTGAGCCTGCCGCTGTTGTTTGTGGGGTTTTTTTTTTAAAAAAATAAAAAATAAAAATTATTATGTTATTCTGCCTTTCAAGTTGAGGATATGTATAATTTTCGATGTGAGGACTTATCTCTCACAGCCGGTTAAATATTTGTTATAGGGATATGATCTACCCATATCTTAGATTTAGTCTTTCAGGAGCATATCTATGCCCATAAATGAAGTTTATACATGGGTGAGATCGGATGTCATAGATACGATTTGATTGTTAGATTTTTCTATAGAGAAATGCTACACGTCCCAAAATTTCTTCTTAAAAGTTTATTCCCAAATAATGTGTCACCATCCCATGAGTTGGTGACACACTTTCTAAAATAATAAATCTCATAAGATGGTGACACATCATTTGAGAACTAACTTTTGGAAAGAAAATTTGGAATGTGTAGCACTTCTCTTTTCGATGTATCTACGACTTTGTAACCGCATAACATTTGCCTATGTTTTTAAGAGCTTTATGTATATAATTAGAGCTTTATGCTTTGAATCTTTTATGGAATGAGAAGAGATTTACCTAAAAAAAAAAAATTATGACTTTCATTTGCTTCCATTTGTGCCTTATAATGAAGGTTAAATAAAACCAAGAAGTTAAAATTACATGTCTTTCAAACAAAGAAAAAGTAAATAGTATAAAAATTGTAGCTTGATTAATTATAACAAACCAAAAGAAGGGTTTATGCAGAATATGGTCTGAAAATATGGAAATAAATATATTAATAAAAATAAATGAATTGTGCAAATATAGAGAGCAAAACAAAACATACAAGGTTGTAATTAAGACCAAATCTGAGGGCCAGAGACTAACAGCTAGCTTAATGACTACAAATTTGTAATAAGATTTTATTTTCGTTGTATTGATTAAGAATGAGAAAAAAGTTACCGTTCTTCAACTGCAGCCGTATAATATGAGAATTAAAATGTGTATAGCATTTATTTTCTTAGGAATGGACGATAAGTAAAAAAAAAGAAAGAAAAAAAAAGAGGTGTAGATGGGAGAAAAGTCTATCATAATTATTTATTATTAATTAGGTCATGTCTGTAATTTAGTGATAAAGTAGTCTAGCCAGGGGTATTTCGGTTTTCTTTATTTGCTTGTTCAAATGAATCACGCATTTAAACAAGGCCACATACATTCTTAATTTGACATTTTCCAAAGACAAATGTATCTAGTGGTGTAAGAATGATTGAAGAAATTAATTAACCCATCGCTTTGCACTTGTTATTGATTTTGTTATTTCCCTTTAAATATAATGTTGTTTGTAATAATTAACTGTGTTCGATAGACAATCACAATATATGCTTAGGAAATTATAGGAAAAATAAGCAAAGGAAATTCCAAGTTTATTGTTGAATCAAATACATAAGTTCTTTGATTATATGTAGGGCTTATGGACAGTACGTCCAATGTTTAGAAATTTTATATGATGCATAATCATTTACAAATTAAGCTGCTAATTATGTATGTATCCTAAATCATACATGCAATAGAGACATAATATTTTTTTTTTGAACGGAAAATTGAGGATTTCATTGATTAAAGATCACGAGTATAAAACTCTTATAGTGTAAAGCAAAAAGCTCTTACAACACATGCAAAGAATAAAGCTCTGCAAAATTATAGCCACATATTATGAGGTTACAAAGTCATAGATACAAACAAAAATTCTTATAATCAAGTGCTATCTGTGACTTTAATCTTCCGCTAACTCATGTACAAATACAATTAAAGAGCATATCTGCTCCGAGCAGGCTAGATATAAGACATAAGTAGCTAAATTTTCTAATAAAATTTATTTAAATCGGCCACGAGAGATAACCCCTCACACCGAACTATCCAGACGGTGAGAAATAACCCTCATATCTAATTATTCATTCTTGCTCATGAGGGCAGATTTAGAGAGAATAAACCTCTTAGTCAAAACAAAAAACACAAACAAACAACTAACAAGTAGTAGCAGTGGTCGGGGAGAAGATGAACAGTACAACACACAATGGAAGGTGAATAGATGCATAGCGAAGATGCCGAAGTTGTTGATCTGGTTGGATAACATCTACAAGCATAAAAATAAAAAAAATAAAAAATAAAAAATAAAAATCCAAAAGGGGAGGGGGAGGGTAGGAGCGAGGAGTAAAATGGGAAGGGGAGAGGAGGATGGAGCAAATATACTCTCTCCTCCTCTCAAAACTATTTTATGAGGAAAAGGGCTGAGAGACGGCAACTCGATGCAATAGAGACATAATTAAGAAGGAAACAAATTTCATTGAATAATTAAGTTTGAGTAGTCATATCTTTCAACCAACACTCGAATGTAGAGATCGATCGAGAGAATAAGCTAGCTAGAGATATATATGCATGTTGAATTTATGATTGAATGTACGCCCATGATATTTTATCTTGAAAAATATCAATTAATCAGAGGAATGATAGAGATACAACTTTTTGACACAACTTTTGCTAAACTTTTCTCTTATGTGGTTATTTAAAAAAATAATAATGATAATAATACAAAATACAAAAAATAAAATAAAAATTGAAGCAATAACATCTTATGTGGTCCTTTTTTATTTGGCATTTTTTATTAAAAAAAAGGGTCATTATTATGAATAAAAATACAATTTTTTTTTTTTAAAAAAATACCAAATAAAAAAAAGGATCACATAAGATGTTATTGTTTTAGAATTTTTTTTTATTATTTACTTTGGTTTTTTAAAAAATGATCACATAAAAGAAAAATTGGGCCAAAGTTGTGTCAAAAAGTTGTGTCTCTATCATTTCTCCATTAATTATTACTTATTAGTGATATGATCACTAATTGAATCACAATTTTTTTTTTTTTTTTTAAACTCTTGTTTGTTGGGTCAAACAAATTGGAGAAAGTAAGGCCGCCCCAACAAAGAACACGCCACTTTTGATGGGTCATGGGCCTCATGGCAATAAGATTGACAAGAAAGGCTTCAACCCAGCAGGGAGAGTCCAAGTTCGAGGGAATTAACCAGTTCTTCGTGCAAGAAAGGCCCCAATGTAACTGACCAGATCCAGTATAATAGCCCAATTTCCCCATCTAATAAGAGTGAGCTGAGGCCTCGACTCTATGGGCGTTCTGCCTTTGATATGTGGGAGGCTTTCTACCATTCCGTGGACAAAAAACCCTACTTTATCTTTTACTTGTATGAGCCTATTCAACAGGTCGTCTTTTTCTGGGCTTCTTATTTTGGTTGTCTGACAAATTCAACATAATACTTTTGAAACATTGCGACTAAGGTTTGAGAAACTCGCATGATGTACATATGCACCTATATACGTGATTGTGATTCACTTTTGTTAGTTTTTTTTTTTTTTTTTTTTTTTTTTTTTTTTTTTTTTCACATGTGTTTGCGATTAATTTGAACACAAATGAAAACTGCTTACCCAATGCAAATAATACATCCACTCTTGATTATTTCTTTACCTCGATCCCTTTGCAACATTCAGACTTAAGTTAAAATCAGGGAATAATTAAGAAAACGTGTATATAGAAAAACTAAGTTACGGAAATAATACTAAATTTGGTAGTACTAAATTTCAAATCTATTATATATATATAAACTAATAAATAATTTCTGTTGAAAAATAATAATAAAAATGTTATCCAAATTCTAATGAACAAGTTTAGAACAAGGTTGGTGGTGTTCTCGCTTCCCAACTTCAAATGGGTCAATTCATGTCGTATTATAAGACTTTTTTTTTATTAAAAAAAATAATAATAATAATAAGATTTATTTCATTTCATTACTTTTGAATTAGTTTTCAAAGTAGTTTTGTCGTGTAAAAGGCTTAGCACACGCCAAAACAAACAATCTGGACAGAGTCAAGGGCTAAACAGGAAGCGTACTCGCAAATGCCCCGATGCTTTCACCAACTTTTCTCCGTTCAAAGTAGCCTCGAAAGAAGGCCGATATATGGTGAAAGAAAGTGTCCGGAATTGGGTTTCAGTCAATTAAACTTAAGGGTTACTCCGACCTCTATACTTTTTTTAATTTTTTCTTCTCTTTCATTTTGTTTTTTCCATTCAAAATGCCAGAAGAGAAAGCAAATTAAGTGTAGATAGTTTTCAGCTGCAGGGAACAATTAAGCAAACGGAATTCCATGTTCATTGTTGAATCAAATGCATAAATTCTTTGGTTATACACTTATACGTGCGTACGTTTGATTAACTTCCGTTTGATTATTGTTAAATTAAATGTAAGTCATCTAAAATGCATGTTTAAGCTAATGAAAAATGGTAATCATATATTTTTTCAGTCTTCACAATATTGCAAGCTGTACGTTTATTGCACTGCATGACTTCTTTTTCATGCATGTGAAAGAAGTAAACTTTAGAATTCAAATCAAACCCAGGACCCATTCAACTTTCAGCATAAATGGTCAAGAGTAAACGGTTCCAACATATAGAAAAATTGGAAAATACAATTCATACAAGTTGGTGCATATATATAAATACCCCATATCCTTCACAGCTTCTACATCAAACTTTTTATTACCATCTAATTAGCTTAAAGATCAAGAAGATGAGGCTTCTAAATGTATTCCTTGTATGTACAACAGTGCTTTTTCTCATGAGCATGCATGCATACACCGCTTGCAGAATCTTGCATGGAGAAGAACAAAAATTGATGAACAAAAACCCTTTGTTAGGGTCATTGCAAAAGGGTCATGTGCCTCCGTCTTCGCCTGATCCGGTCACCAACTCCGCTTCGACAATCAGTTCAAGGGCCTTTGCAAGTCACAATTTCGCTCCTTTGATGGGATCATTAAAAAAGGGTCCTGTGTCTCCATCTGCACCCAATCCAGGCACCTATATCCCTGCTTCAACGCTTGGCCAAAAAGCCTTTGTAGGTCATAATATGGCTTATTTGCAAGGCTCACTACTGAAGGGCCCTGTCCCTCCATCCGCACCCAATCCAGGTATCCAAGGTGGAACCACCCCTTCCTTTGGGGGGTCCAGAGCCTACACAGAATTTTAGAAATGCAATAAAAATTTTCAAATTCTTCTAAATTATATATAATTTTTATAAAATAGAGCATACAAAATTTTTTTTTTACGTCCAAAATTTTTATTTTTTTGAGTTTTGCATGTCCTCCCTCTCCTAATATTCTAGTTCTGCCCTACAGGTACCCACATCCCCGCTTCAATGGTAGGCCAAAGGGCCTTTGCTGGTCAGAATATGGTTCCTTCGCTACTCTCTTCGCTGAGGAGTTCCGTCCCTCCCCCTGGGCCAAATCCAAAGATCCCTTAGGCGCATTTGTCAGAGAAATAATAGAGAAGAAATAAATAAGTTTGTTAATTAATATGGGCATATAAAATATAAAAATAAATTAATCCAATACCTCTAACGCGTTACTATTTTTAATTACATGGTGTAAGAATAATGGCAACAAAAACACTTGCCTGCATCCTTTCTTTCCAATTCATTTTGGAATTCTTTTGTATAAATCCTGCTATTAATTAATTTGCTGCACACATGCAATATGCTTAATTATTTGAAAGAATAATAAAATGAAGCTGATTGAGGAGATTATATTCTTTGTTCTTTTTTGTTTTTCTAGTGCATCCAAGAATACTTACAATATGTGTGTTCTTTAATTCCGTCTTCTGAAATAACAATATCTTCGATCTAATTTATTCATTTTTATGTGATGCATAACCATTTATAAATTAAGCTACTAATTGTACATGTATCATAATTCCTAAATCAGACCATATATATATATATATATCATACATGCTATAGACATAATTATATATGCAATAGACATAATTATTAACAACGAAACAATTTTGACAATTCCAACCCACCCCAATAACTCATCCCGACCATTAGTTAATTAAGTGCACCAACAAATCCATCAACACCGGCTATGTTTGCCATTAATAATATTGTTTTTGTTTTATATTTTAAAAACAAATATATTAGCAAACAACTCAAAATACAAAATATTTTTTTATAAAACTATATTCTTCATTTGTTTTAAAATAAGTTGAGAAAACGTATATATTCTTAATTTTTGTAGATGTAAGAGCTAACTTATGATTTAGAATTTAAAAATTAAAAAAGAAAATTGAGGTTTAATTCCAAATACCAACAAATACTTATGTGGTAATCTATCGCTATCGTGGACTAAATGCGATTGGATGAAATTCTATTCTTTTAGAGAAGGAGAGTACTGTTTGCAAGGATAATAGTGATGATGCATAATCATTTATTTATTTATTTATTTTTCGGGTTGAATGATACAATAATTAACCCTTAATTGGGCAAATCTTACATCTATAATAATGGCTTAAATTTCAAACATCCATTCTTTAAATAGAGAAATACAACTAGGTTAAAGGGTATTGGTGATCGATCTTCGATCTTTTTATTTTGTTCCAATGATTTGCAGTAAATTGAAAGCTTTTTCGATTATCTATATTGAAATAAACCAACAGCTTAATTTAACATGGTATAGCCTACATGATTGAATTTTTACAACATTACAGTAGTTAACTCACACAAATAAATTTTTACTTTCTCCTTTGGAGTAGACATTACATGTACATAAATGTCATAGGGTAAACAAATCCCCACATATTATCAATTTCATACAATCTATAATGATTCTATATCAACTTCTGTCGTTTTACTATCAGTTGCAAGGCAAACGGAACTCATGCATTGGGGTATATATATATATATATGAGAATTAATTACTTTTTATTTTTATTTTCAGCACGAAATCATCCGATATTGATTTGTGTTTGTCGTGGGAAAACCAATCTTGTGATATATATATATATATATATATATATATATAAGCAGCGACTCTACATTGAACTACGTCGTTTTAAGATTGTTCTCTTTTGAGGTACAGGAATCATATTTATCGGCCGCTGGGGACCCCTTTTTTTTTTCTCGTAAAGGAGATTGAAAAGGCGTCCTTAGTTGGCTTAATATTCGATCGGTCGGAGAAATGGCCCATTATCCATCAGACTTATCTTTGCTCGTTCACCTCATCTGGACGCGTGGGCCACGGATCCCGACGTAGGTCGAAGCATCATCACATAAATGTAGTCAATGCTTGTTGTAGATATTTATCAGTGGGGGTGCTGCATTTTAGCATTTTAGGGTAGCGCGTGGATGTTAAACGAGGCTTTTTCTTTTTTCATGTTACTGTGTGTTAAACTAATGATTAATTAATTAATTAATTTTTTTTTTATTAGTTTAAGATTTTGAGATAACTGATAATTTAATATGATATCAAAGCTAAAGGTCCTTGGATCGAACCTTGATTCCGTCAATTCATCCCATTTAAATTAAATATTTTACATGTTGAGCCTCATCTATTAAAAAAGAGTTTGAGCCTACACGTGACCTCATCTATTAAAAGAGAGTTTGAGCTCACAGGTGAGGAAGAGTGTTAAACTAATGATTAAGTGATTAAATTTACCTCTTCCTATCCGCTTAAGCTTTTGGGATAATTCGTGATTTAACACTGTTGATATTATTATTATTATTATTATTTTTTTTTTTAAAAAAAAATGATTTGTATAGAAAAGTTAAAAAAGTGGTATTGAAAAATGAAAAATTTTGTTTTGTAGGCTGTGTTTGGCAAAGGGCCGGACCGGACCTGACCCAAAAACTCAAAAAATTCTTCTCAAAATCAACTATAACATTCTTACTTTTTACATCACATCAATCACTTTTTATTATTATTTTTTTAAAAAAAAATCACTACAAAATAAACTTTTTCACTTTTTATACAAAACATTCTTATTTTTTTCTCTCATATCAATCAAATCTGCTACAGTACTATTCAACTCCCTTTTTCCATTCCATTGCCAAACACGGCCGTAGTGATTTTTTTTATTTAAATAGTAGTAAAAAGTAATTATGTGATATAAAAAGTGAGAATGTTTTAATATTGATTTTTTTTTTTGGTTGGAAAAATGAGATAAATAGTGTGGTGGTGTTTGGTGTTGTTTGCCAAGCATTACCAATATAAAGAGAACTAGAGTCATCTCAAATATAACGTGACTTTTAAAATTGCTAGTAAATTTGAGATAATTATTATTAAATTTTAATCTATTAGTAATTTTAAATGCCACATCACATTTAAGAGGACTCTAAAATGATTCTAGTCCTCCTTATATCATTACTCTATAAAAATACTATCGAATCTCATTTCTTTCCTTCGATATAAGAATTTCTTTAAAAAATTCACAGAAAACAAACTTATTTGGCGTTTCAAAAGAAAGCAAAAGTTATGCCCTAAATTTAAGGTAATACTTTTATTTTTTTTAATAATATAAAACACTTATTTAAATTTGGAAATAAAAATATAAAGAAAACTGTTACTAGTGTTCTAACACGATTCAATACAATAAAACTGTAACCTTAGGGGCACTTATCAATAGTGGTTTTAGGCCTTTAAAGTTGAACTACTCTAAATCTTGTATTCTTTTTCCTGTCTTTCTTTTATTATTATTATTTTTATTTTATGTTTTACGTAAGTTTATACATTATTTTGCAAAAAATCACGTCTCATAAAATAGATTAAAAGATTCAAATTAGATTTTAGATCCCCATTTAAAATTTTTAGATGATGTAATGTTAAATGTCGTGTTAAATAAATCTTAATAATAAAACATTTTCTTGTCGTCTAATGGGAGTACTGTTCTTTTTCTGTTTCACCGAAGCCTATGCCCTTTTCAGAAACTTTCGGTATCAAAACAAACCCTGTGACCAGAGCAAATTGTTTATGGCTCTCTTTGGTAATAGAACAAGATGAGAAGGCAACCAAATAAGGTTCAGATTTTCGTGGCGGAGCTCCTCGGCCTTATGATCATGAGCATGCACGCCCATGTACCTCCGGCGCCCCCGGTGAAGCCGGAAACCGACATCCCCGGCCTCGCTTCAAGAATAAACCAAAAGGGCTTGGCTGGGCTTGGCTCAGCTCCTTTGGTAGGTTCGCTGAGGGGTTATGTCCCTCCATCTGCACCAAATGCGGCCACTTACATCCCAGGCCGGCCGCCCCACTTCAGCAATCGACCAAACAAGCTTGTCTGCTCACGCAGTTGCTCCTCCAGCCAGAGTCCCTGCTGGCCCTAAACGACGACGGCTCTCTAGATTTTGTTGAGAGAATGTATTTTACGTGGAAAAAAGGGTTAATAATTAGTTCGACAATGCCTTTTAATCGATAATTAAATTTGGTTATGAGAAAAGTGATGCATCTTATATATAATCAGATTATAATGAGTCAGCTAAATTCTTTGCATCTTGCATTTCCCTTTACTATATATATATATATATATTAAGGTCATATAGATAAATACTTTAATGTGCTCTATCCACCCCTTATCGGTTTTATGTAATCTTTACTTGCCCAACAAGATAAGGCTTCTGAATAAAAATCTTAGTTGTCAAAACAACCACTTCTACTTTTACACAGCAATCAAAAGGATAGGACAAACGAGTTTTTGTGGCTACAAATGAATGGCAAACCATTTTGCTAGAACATGAACGACAAGTTCTTGGTACGAAACCAGAACCATGAATTGGTTAATGTAAACTCAGATAATTTAATATTTTTCACCTTGCTATAATCTAGCATAGGTTGATGATATATATAATATGAAAAGTTACAATTCAAATTCAAATATACAAATTCTTTTGAGATAATGTAATCTATCTATACAATTTCAAATATGTAATTATCCTAATCTAAAGTGTTTCAATTGCAGTTTGTTATTTTGAGTCTGTTGAGATAAGACTGTAGATTATCTTGTGAGAGACTTTATCTTTTACATTCACCCTCAAGCTCAGTGGGGGTATAACAATTATGAGCTTGTCACGTAGATTTGAAAACCGGATTGAGGATAAAGGCTTGGTGAAGATATCTGCAACTTGATCTTTGGATGAGATAAACCGAACGTTTAGAGATTTTGAAGCTACTATATTCCTAACAAAATAAAAGTCAATTTCCAGGTGTTTGGTTCGAGCATGAAAGACCGGATTAGATGAGAGATACTTGGCGCCTATGTTGTCACACTAAAAGATTGGAGGATGTGAGATAGTGATCCCCAGTTCGCATAAAAGGGATTATAGCCACGATAATTCTGCTGCTGTGTTTGCTAGTGCCTTGTATTCAGCTTCCGTACTTGATCGAGCTACTGTTACTTGCTTTTTACGACTCCATGAAATTAGATTCTTCCCAAGAAAGACACAGTACCCTCCTGTAGACCGACGATCGTCTTGACACCCAGCCCAGTCGGCATCAGTGAATGCTTGCAGTCTATTGGATGTGGACTGCTGGATTTTTAAACCAAGATAAATAGTTTCTTTTAGATATCTTAATAGCCTTTTGGTAGCCTGCCAATGAGGTAGTAAGGGTTTGTGCATGAACTGTGACAATCTGTTCACTGTAAAGGCTATGTCGGATCAGGTAATAGACAGATATTGTAGAGCACCGATTGTACTTCGGTATAGTGTGGGATCCGATTTAATATGCTAGACATTTTTGTTCTCCGTAAAATGTCTAGCATATAACGATGTTGAGAAAGATGAATACCATCATGTAGCCTTGCCACTTCTATGCCCAAAAAAAAAAATTTAACTCACCCAAATCCTTGACTACAAACTCAGATGTCATACTATGAAGTAAATTATCAATTTCTGAAGTAATTGAGCTAGTAATAATTATGTCGTCAACATATATAAGAACATATATAGTACAAGCAGCAGATTTATATATGAACAAAGAGGCGTCTGAATTTGAAGCTCTAAATCCAAACTCTAGTAATTTATTGCTCAGTCTAGAGAACCAGGTCCTTGGTGCCTGTTTGAGACCATAGACGGCTTTCTTAAGACAACAAACATGGTTGGGAAACTGAGGGTGAGCATAGCCAGGGGGTTGTGACATGTAAACTTCCTTAGATAAATTACTATGTAAAACGACATTTTGAATATCAATTTACCTAAGTGACCAACCAGATGAAATTGCAATAGACAATACAAAACATACCATTGTTGGTTTAATTACTAGGCTGTAGGTCTCTGAGTAGTCGATTCCAGCTTGTTGGCGGAATCCCTTCGCCACTAATCGGGCCTTGTAGCGATCAACTGAGCCATATGCCTTCCTTTTTATGCGAAATACCCATTTGCATCCAACTAAATTCTTGGTTGTAGAAATAGGAACTAAACACCAAGTATTATTTTGTAAGAGTGCATCAAACTCAGAATTCATAGATGTTCTCCAATAAGGGTCCATAGATGTCTGAGTGTAGCATGTGGGTTCTATAATATTGAGAGCACTGTCAACCATGAGAGCATGTGGAGAGAGGTATTTTGTGGATCCATCAGGAAAAAGCTTTGGTTTGGTGATATTATTTTTTGCTCGTGTGAGCATGGGGTGAGTATTGATGGGTATGAGTGATTCAGATGAAGGAGAAGAAATCTAGAAATTTTCAGATTGAGGTTGTGGGTGAGCTTTGGCTATTGGAGAAGACAATGGAGATGTGTGTGGGCACGGGTACTTCGGGCGTGGGATTTCTGACGGTCTGGACAATATGACTAGAGGAGGCTTGATTGTTGGCTTGTGTAGGTGGCAGCATGTGAGAGTGTGGCGTGAGAGATGAGGATTGATGGGTAGGAGATAAAGTAATGAGTGACATGGGTGTGTTTGAGTATAAGGGTACATCTTGTGTTTCAGTTGGGAAGGAGCCACGGCCACGACTACGGTAGCCTCCACGGTTGAAGGAGGAGCCACGGCCGGAGTTGTTGTAGTAGCCCCCACGATTGCTACGACCACCACGATGAGGTGTATTTCGGGAGGCAAGATGCACTGCTATATCTGAGACGTCCATGGCTAGTTGAGTTTGTTCAAGACGCAGCTCATGGGCCAATAGGTGACCATAAATTTCTTCAATGGAGAGGGTGTCAATTCTTATTGTAAGAGAGGTGACAAAAGGGGTGTATTCTAAATCAAGCCCCGCAAGGAGAAACGATTGTTTCTCAAGGTCACTAAGAGGTTTATTGACGGCTGCAAGGGTATCGATGAGAGTCTGAAACTTGTGGAAATAATCAACAATGGATAGGTTGGCTTTCTTCAAAGTGGCCAACTGAAAATGCACGTTTAAAATACGTGCTTTCGATTGAGACGCAAAGAGGGTCTCTAATTTAGTCCAAGCTTTGTGGGACGTTTTGCAGTTTGCAACATGAGATATCATCCTTTCTGATATGGCGGAGGTGAGGAAGCCAATGATGATTTGATCTTGCATCTCCCAGTGGAGATAGGCTGGATTCTTCGTAGTGGAGGAGATGTGCTCCTTCACGGTGGTGATAGAGGGCGGTGGGCATGGAATAGATCTATCAACATACCTAAAAAGATTACCTCCTTTGAGATGTGGAATGACTTGGGGCAACCATGTAGGGTAATTGTCTTGAGTGAGTTTGTTGAGGTTGAAGTTGGAGAAGGTAACAAGTTGAGGAGGAGTGGGTTCGGCTGCCATTGATGAGCAGCAGGTGAATGACGTGAGGGAAAGAAAGAAGAAAATAAATAAATGTAAGAAAAAAAATTATGTGGAAGGAGATTTTGACGTTAGTCTTTTGGTAGCTCTGATACCATGTAAACTCAGAGAATTTAATATTTTCCATCTTGCTATAATCTAGTATAGGCTGATGATATATATAATATGAAGAGTTACAATTCAAATTCAAATATACAAATTCTTTTGAGATAATGTAATCTATCTATATAATTTCAAATATGTAATTAGCCTAATCTAAAGTGTTTCAATTGCAGCTTGTTATCTTAAGTCTGTTGAGATAAGATTGGAGATTCTCTTGCGAGAGTCTTTATCTTTTACAGTTACTATGATCGTACGTACTTGAAATTTGACTGAGAAAATTTAAAAGCTGAAAAAAAAAAAAAAAAAAAAAAAAAAAAACTGAATGAATGCATGCAGTTTTCCTGCAAGAAGAACAAAGTTTGTATAACTGAGATTCTTCCATCCTGGCTTAAAGGAAAATTTGTACGTTAAAGAAAGAAGAAAATGGGTTGGATGCTAGTATATCCTAAATTTTTGTTATCATAATAATAAGAAATGTGAGTTCTATCATTATTCCAATAAATAATGATCAGTTACTGCAAAATAAATATGAAGAATGAGTTTTCTTTGAAAGAAAGTAGTAGATGAACTAATTAGAAAAATATATTATGGGTTAAAAGGTTTGACAATAGTAGAGGATAATACAAGCCGCATTTCATTCATTATTTTCTCTGTTTTCAACTTAATGAATCGATTATTCTCTTTCGATAAGTAAACGTTTGGGAGACACAGAGATTTTGAATAAACAGCCTCCAAGTTTATTAATGGAGCACAAAATATTGGAAACAACTTACAGAAAATTGAATCAACGAATTTCAAAATATATATTTCTAATTAACATCAATTACAAGGTTGACAACCAACTTACTTATATGGTTGTTCCCAAGCAAGAAAAAGAAAAATATACATATATAAATTGAAGCAAAGGCCATGAGAAATAAAAGTTAAATTAACAATCGTCTCTCATTGTCCTGATCAAATATTCTTCATGATCTTGGTCCTGAGAAGGAAGCCACAGCAACACCCACATAACAGATGAGTCATGAAATTAATGGAGGTATGTGCATGCCCTACATGGCCGGGCGGCTAGCTAGGTGCAAGTGCCCGTGCTCCGGCCCGAGATGTAAGTGCATGGATTGGCACCGGACGGAGTGACCGGACCCCGTTGGAGGGACTGAATAATCTCGAGGCTAGTCTTCCTGATCAACCATTGCTCTCCTTCCAATGGCCTCGCTGCTCCAATTTTTGGAGAAGCAAACAAAATGGTAAAAATAAGCAGAACTGTGAGGACACTTTTCATGTGATCAGAGAAACTCATCTTTGTAAAGATATGAAAGGAAATGTTGTTTATATTCTCTCTTTCTTTCTTTTTTTCAGTGAGTTTTGAGGTAATTTAGTTTGGAAGGAAATCAGTTTTTGAGATGGTTTAATGAAGGTGGAGGAGAGCTGCTTATATAGGGCATGCGTACTCGTTTTATCTGGGTAGAAACTTTGACTAGTGCCTACAAGGGTTTACTATTATTTTGGAGCTTGACTTATCCATGGTTTGAAGGTTGAACCGAGCTGGAATGGATCAAATTCAGTTGCTTCAACGCCAAGCAGTCATATATTGTGGTGATAAACGTGGACTAGCTATATGTGTTTATAATATTACACAAAGAGTTTGCAAACTTCTTCTGACCTAATATATAAAAATGTTGTATCGCTTGAATATGTGAAAAATACATATTCTTTTAATAGTATAGGCAAAATTAAATTTTTTTTTTATTAAAAAGTGAAAAACACGTGATTTTTTAATACAAATATTTCTAACTTTGTTTATGATATCAAAAAAACTAAAAGTATTTTTCTCATACCGAAAACATGACATTTTTCATAAATTGAGTTGGAGCCACCAACCCAATTTAAAGAAAAACGCTATCGTTATATTACGCGCGCATTCATCTGGTTTATGATCCGGGCAGTCAAAAACATTGAAAATTATGTCATTGAGAATAAGTATGTCAACGAAAACAAAAGTATACAAAGCGTACATTGGTTAAATTATGACCAAGCCCGTAACAATAGCAACGAAAGCCATGATGAGAACATAATTTACGGGGTCAAATGTTGTGTCTGATTTTGACAACATGCTACACAACACAAAACATTAATATTATTTAAATGATGAAGCATTCCATTCAAACATTCATCACAGCATTCTTGACTTGTACATCAAGCTATGTTTATTTTTGTGAAGTAAACGGGATTTTATCAATTAGTCTTAACCTGACTTATGGAATTAAAAGAGTCACACCCCGTAATTTCAACCCACTAATTTCATGTTGGGATCACAAATTGTATTAAAAATTGTTGGCTTTATGTTGCGTGTCGAAGTTTGAGTTATGTTGAGGCATTGGTATAAGACTATATCAAGCAACCCTAATCCAACCCATTTATTTAAATGGGTTAAACCTCTAAATCTTAACCTACTAATTTTATATTAAATTTGTGTATAAAAATGATCAATCTAGTTTTATCATCCCTTAAAAGGAGATGTACATGGAACTGTGGAAGGGTAACTTGAAACAGAGAAATTCATAGTGCACAATTCTCATCCATAAATATGGTTGGATATTCCCTGCAAAATATGCATTGAGATAGAAATCACTGCTGAGCAAGTACTAGTTGGTTGATTTTCAGTGTTGATTAATTACTGAAAAGCTTAAAGCAATAAGAAACGAAATTTTCAATTTTGGACTCGATATCATGCAATTTCTATTGCAATTGTTAATCATGAAACAGAGAGGTCTTACTGTGTCTATATCCTGAAACTGTTGAGAAATACCAAATAAACCCAAAATGCATGAAGGGAAAAGTAATTCGGACAACCAATTGTAGGAAACCGAGGGGGAAGAAAAATAAATGATTGGCCAAATATCAAATTGCTACAAGAGAATGCTTTAGGGCCCATTTTTTTTATGGCTGCTATCCTTAGTTGAGCCGTACAAAGTTCACATTTACTATTTAATAGTACACTGTTTGTTGCCTAAATCCCCAACCCACCTGATTCATGGTCTTCATGCACAAAGATCAAACCATGAATCAGTCTCCATGAATTTTACAAAACAAGATGATTCAGCTATTCAAAGTTAATGGCAGAGGAAGACATTCCACCTGATTCATGGTCTTCATGCACAAAGATCAGATCATGAATCAGTCTCCATGAATTTTACAAAGCAAGATCATTCAACTATGTGGAAGTTCATGGCAGAGGAAGACATTCATAAGTCGGTGAACAATAACAAATTCCATTTTTCTTAAAGGAGATGCACGGGTCACCTAAACTTGTACTCAAGACTTGAGAGTCGGATCACTTCGAGAGGGCAGCTTCCAGCTCCTCCTTCAACTGCTCTGCCGCGCCGCCTTGAGTTCGAATGGAAAACGTATGAATAACTTTGTCATTGTCCATTGAAACATCAGCCTCTTGAGCTACAATTTGGTGTTCTCTAAACGCTTTGATGACTCCAGAAACAGGGTGAGCATCCACTGGGCAGCTCATTCTCACAACTGAATCCTCGTGTCTTGCCTGAAAATCAATCTCTGGTGGTGAGAACTGCTTATGATTGGTTTTGTCCAGCTCCTTTTCAGTTTCCAAAACCCTGATCTTCATCTGGAGATCAGTGATATAGGTAATGGCATCACCAAGCAGAGAGGCCTTGTCCATTTTGGATATATTGGGGACAACAGCTCTTAATGCATAGAACCTCTGGTTAAGCTTCTCACGCCTCTGCCGCTCTGCTTCCACATGATTCAGCGGCTCTTCTCTCCCATTGGCAGGCTTTCTCCCTCTCTTTCTTGGTTTCCGCTCATCAAGCTGAGGTGATGATTCATCCTTAGCCAGCTCCAAACTAGAAACTCTAGATTGTGCATTAAAACCCCCAACAACGATTTGGTTTAATTGCGGAAACAGTTTTGCTTCATTATCATCACTTCGACATCCATTAGAAGAATTTCCATAAACATGACTGGTACCTATTGCTTGTGCTTCAAAAGAATCTGAAGTAAAAGCTGAATCATCTTCCACCTTAGGGGAAAAGTTGATATTGACTGAGCAGGATTTTGTACCGCCTAGACTAAGTTCGCGTCCAAAAATCCTTGGAAACACCTTTGACTGTACAGAATTCGATTCCCCAAACATAGTTTTAACCATATCCAAAATATTCTGTTCTTCAGGAATTGATTTGATAGAACCAAACTCAACAACTCCAGATTTCACAGGAACGAACACCACAGTTTGGAACCCGGCTGGCCGAGCAAGGAATGACCTCTGTTTGTAATGATGTAAGCAACTAGGCATATCTGAAGCCCAAATTGATTTACCTGACGTATATGACTCCCCAAGGCCACCTGATGAATCACACTGAAAGGAAAAGTACATTGAGGTGAGGTAAAACATCTCAACATCCAAGACCCCATCTAGCCTTGCTGCAAAATTATCATCATCCGACCGACCGAAAGACGTGTGAAGCTTCTGGAGCACCTGCTTCTTCACCTCCTCTTTCTTCTCAATTCCCTCCAAACTGCCATCCCCAGTTCTATTCATGACTCCAGCTACCCCGCCTTTTGGGCCTCGGCAGTGTCCGTCACCCCAAATCAAGGCAGACCTACCAGATTTCAAGTTCACAACCCGCCAGAAAACTGCGTAATTCCAATTGGACCCTTCAACAAGCTGGCACAAGCCCTGCTGCACACCCAATTCACTTCGCGGGGTAACTACATCCGACAACACATTCTCAGAAGCCGATGAGATCAAGAACTCACACGCTTCTGTACCCAGTACTGACTCCACCATGGCTCTATCATCTTCATTCACCCAAAATTTCTCACCCATCTTACCCCTTCCACAATTATCTTCCGCAAACGCCAAAATTCTCAAACTAAATAAACGAACTTTACAGAATTCAATTGCACCCAATTGAATAAATACACGAAGGCATCCAAAATAGAAATCTATATGTTCAATTTCACAAACACTTCACTGAGATCAAAGAAATACCCAAAAGTCGAGTATATCCAGATGGAAGATCTTTGCCCCCACATCTGTCGAACAAAATTATCGGTTACTTCTGAAGCTTAAAAGCTTCTCAAATCACAACACCACACTGAAAGTAAGCAGATTTCAGAAACTTCTCTCTACCCATTTAGCAGATCTTTGAAACTATCTATTAAAGAAACTAATTAGTTCCCTCTGAAGCTCAGTTCTCACTTGATTCACAGATATTTCCCTGAAAGCCAACAAATTTCAGGAATTCACGCATACCCTTTTAGCAGATCTTTGAAAATATCCCAAATAAAAAAAAAAAAAAAACTTCCAGTACGTTTCAAAACTAAAGTTTTAGGAGTAGCAGAAATAGTTTACAAGACTCAGAAAGGTTCAAACTTGGAGAAGTAGACTATACCTGGAAATTAGCACCGGGTTTTTCCCTGTTGCCGATGTTAAGCTTCAAGATCCTCCGGTTCACCTGACGACCACGAACACAGCAGACAAAGGAGCTCGGTTTCAGCCTCAGATCTGAGTGAGTATTCTAGTCCCACATGTCTTTCCGTTTCTTTCGTTTTTATTTTATTTTATTTTAATTTTTACTTTTTCTTCTATTTTTCTGGAATTTGCCAGATGTGAAATCATTTAAAGGTTTAACAACTTAACTTGAAGTTAATGTTGACATATTTTTTTTTAAAAAAAAAACTTAAATAATGAACTTCAAATTTTCCTCCACTTTTTAAGTTATATTAAAAAAGCATACATGTTTAAGGTACCATAATAATTTTATAAATTGGGTTCGAGAAAATTCTTTCTTTTCAACCAATTTAAAGTAAAGTTTTGTCCTTTCCTTAAGATCTCTTCTCATCGTACAAGAAATTCGAACAAGGACACGAAAGAAATTTAACTGTTGGAAGATGACAAAGTTCTCATTATGTAAAGATTATCTTGTACAAATCAATAACTATTTTTTTACTCAATCTCTCTTTGGGTTTGACGGGATTATTACCCAAAAAAAGGTATGATTACCATTCCTAACCCTAACCTTAAAATGGTAAAGCAAACAATCTTTGCCATACTCTTTTGCAACAAAATCAAAGATTTGATACTTGGATTGTGTTAGAATTTTACTTTCTAATGTCTATTTTGTTAGAAAATCTATCATATTTTTCATAATCAATAAGATGTGAAAAATAGAAAGAAAAGAAATAACAAAATAGAGGGATTTATGTGATTCACCATCGAGGGGTACATTTATAGAATTTTCAAGGATGTTTCTCTATTTCTTAAGAAACAATAGAGGAGACGTCAATCACATATGTACATTCGTACAAAATCCTATACAATCTCATTTAAACCGTCAATCACATATGTACATTCATACAAAATCCTATAAAATCTCATTTAAACTGTAACGCTTCCAATGTCGAACCAGGTCGAGTATAACCCAAACTCCACATAATCTAACATGTTTTCTTAAAATTTTGGAAAGATTGTGTATCCTTATGTGTCATATTATAATATGTATTTTACATAGTATTTTAGAGATCATTTGAGGTTTTATAAATTAAGAGAAACGGGAAAGGTACTCATTATATTTTTCCTTTGGTACTAATTAAGAAGAAACATTTTATTGTTGCCCGTGAATTAAACATAAACAATTTTGCCAAACTACGTTAAATTTTATTTTTGTACCTTGATTCTTGCTTTTATGCGTCTTCTTTGATATATTTGTATATGTTTACTGCAAATTTTAACAGATCGAGTTGTAGGATGAGAGAATAATGGAATCTAAAACTTAATTAGGGGTTAGTACAGACCATTGGAATCCTCTCTTTTTGCTAAAGCATGGTATATCTTCATGTTACATGTTCTTTTTTTCGGACGAATAACATGTTATATGTTTTATCTCTAGGACCTCTTTTCTTTTTTTATTTTATTTTATTTATTTATTTTTTATAAGTATTGCATTCTGTTCAAAACATAATTTACTGATTAAATTTATCATATTTTTTGTATTAATTTAAACTTTTGAGATAATCTAACATACACCATACATAATCAATGCACTTTCCCTAGATTAGCCTTTTTCCTATGCCAACCAAAGAGACCATTGGTTTCATTGAAATAAATTTGATTTTCATGGAAAAAGTCATGTGGGATCTATATATATATATATTGGCCCTTGTTGCATCAATTTGACAGCTTGAATCATTTCCCTTTCTTTTCGTGGTAATGATACAAAGCACGACAAGGTGCATGTGTCTTGCCAGTTGCCACAACTTCATTATCACCCAAGGCCAAGTCGCCACCTGACACTCCATTTCAAAACGTGACAACACAGTGAGCCATATTAATTTTCACGAAAATTGTCTCTTCCCACGAATGGAAATTTTTTTTTTTTTTTTTTTTTTTTTAATATGTTCACATAGAAAATGAAATAAAATTCGAACTAGTGATTTCTATTTTATTAAGTGTGATTTCAATCGATTGAACTATTTCTTAAGAACAAAATCGTCTTTATTTTTTGGTGATTAGGTATATATATGCATATCAACATCAACCGTTTTCCATTGGTTTAATAAATTTTTGTTATAAATTATGACTTAACTTAAAAATAACAGACTTAAATTTGACTTTTGCCTTTGTCCTATTTCTCATTTCAATTAAAATATTTCACGTGCTAAGTTTAACTTGTTAAATAGGAGTATAAGCCTATACATGAAATAAAACATTAAAATATTAATTAAGCGATTAAATCAACCATTTCCGTAATAATTTTCCAAAGAATAACAAAAAATTGAAATAATGACATTAATTATAGCTAATTAACATATAGCTTTACACCGATCTGACAATGGTACAATCAGGCTTGAAAATGAAAACTACAAATCAAGAGACAACATAAAACTATAAATAATGTTAACATTATTTATGTGCCCAGTTATTTTTCTTGCAACTACAATAAATTAATGTTGTGATCATGATATAAGCCTAGGATGATCACCAACTAATTAATGTGAGCAGTGTGTTGAATGCGGAGAAGGATCCTTTTCATTTCGAAGGAAATGGGAAGAAGTCAGTCTTCATTTTTACAAGGGTAGAATGATCCCAAAAAAAAAAAGGACCAGCTTTCAAAGTGAAATGACTATTCTACCCTTGTAAAATAAGGGACCGGCTCCTCTCCATTTCAAAGGAAATGGAGAGGATCTGGGTCTTTGATTACTAGTTGCAATGCCCTTTACCTGGCGTTGGGATGTACGTGCAAGGATTAGGCGCTGATGGTGGCACCGGAGTATGATGATTACCGGAAAATGAAGTCATTTTTGCCCCATATTTTGGCTTTGTGCCCACCAGTGGCCTCGTGGCCTCAAGAGGCTTGGCCATGAAAATGATCAAGAACAGAAACATCACGATTGTAGCAGTTATGAAAACGTTTCTCCTCCAAACGTACATTTTTTTTCTTGGTTTTTCTCTTTTTAACGAAGAAGGAATGGTTGTATTGTTATAATTTTGTAACAGCAACTTACTTGATCAAAATTTGGTGGAGAAGTATATATCAAGCTTCATGTATATATATATATATACAAACACTTGAAAATCTTTGCGTTATTTCTGGGAAGAGGGACTTGGGAAACATATTGATCGAAAGACAATCGCTATCAGAGAAATTTTCCGGAAATTAAGGTTCTTATGCTTTTAGGCCGGTGTCTCCCTCGATCTAAATCCATTGCCCATGCTGGGCGGCTAACACCACCAAGTCTTCATTTCACATTGTGATTTCAATTGTTTTCATGGAAAAAACTATCCAATAATGGAAATTACTACAACAGTTTCCTAATATAAATAGCAAAAAACATTCCCGGCCGCGCAGTACCATGACGAACACATTTATCCACTGTTCGTTAGAATTATTAAATTCAACACTTATTACCAACATAAAATTTTTAAGAAAAAAATATTAAACATGAGTAATTCTAGAAGTCTTTTTTATATCACTTATAAAATAAGGTAGCTTTTAAAATTATCATTTGATCAAAATTCAATAATAATTAATTACAAACTCAACAGTAATTTTAAGAGTCACATTATTCTTAAAATGACACAAGAGTAATTTTAACATTACTCATTAAACATAGTATTAGAGTAAAGATTATAAGTTCGAACTCTAACTTTCACATGTGTGAAGACGTGTTAGAACAAGCGGATGTTAGTCATATAGGAGGAAGAAGAAATTAAAAATGTGTTTGTCCAATCAAACATGTTAGGAAAGTATAGATTGCAAAAGCCAAAAGCGGCCTTGCGTGGACTTTGGGGTTCAATGTCTAGTTGACATTTTAGTTTGCACGCCAATGTCAAAAGCTAAATGTCTACCCAGCAAGTTCTTGGGAGATACGACATACGAGCGAGGTTGACAAACGCGCTGGACTCCCAGACTCATCTCAGATAGCTTCCATGAAAATCATATGCAATTTGCACTGTGACCTGGATAACATTGAGAGGTAATTAACGTATGAGGAAATTAATAATATGTTTTTTTTTTTTTGTTCTTTTTTCTGTTGAGGTGTAGTTTTGGCTCTCAACTGATTAATTATATCAGGAATAAAATCAAAAAAAGGACTTGCGAAGAATATTGCGTACTGACAATATGGGAAGTTAATGTAGAAATTCTACAAGTGTCAACCCAGTTTTGGTGTTCCGGTAATACCTCTTCCTACATTTAGAGCTTGTTTGAAATTGTGTTTGAAAAATAGAGTTTTTAAATTAAAAAGAACTTTCGGATAAAAGCCTCATTTTTAAGTTTTTATCAAAAGTGCGTTTTGGTGATTTTTAAGTTTTTTGAACATTTAAAAACGCTTTTAATTTTTTTTACCAAATGAGTATTTTTTTTCTTTAAACTGGTTTTTTGAGTGTTAAAAACACTTTTAAGCCTTTTAAACGCAATCGCAAGCAGGCCCACGCGCGCGCGCCCACACACACACACACACACATGTATATATATATATATATATATATATATATATATATATATATATATATATATTCAACAAGCCAAGTTTAAGCCTCAATATCCTTTGATATAAGGAATTTTTCTCCTTATTTTATACGTGAATTTTACTCTTTAATTTCTTGTGATTTATCCAAGAATACAGGGAAAATTGAGAGAAGATAGAGAATTGAAGATGGTAATTAAGGCTATTTTAAATTATTAGAGTTTTTGATAAAACCGTAATTATAAAACTTTCACAAATAATTAATGATAGAAAATTGATCATGAAGGATCACTCGATGTTTGCAGTATTGCAGTGATAAATCAAGAAAGTCACCTGATGCGCTTGGATAGGGATTTTAAGGTGAGAGTTTACAATTAATTAAAGTTATAGTTTAGAGATTCGTATTGTTAATTACTTAATTTCCTTGTTCGAGTTAACAGATTTTTTTTTTTTTTTTTTTTTTTAAATATATATTGAAATTCTAAATTTTAATTTCACGAGAAAGATATTTTTATGGAAGTTCTACGTACCAATATTATAATTCCTGTACATTATCGTCTTTGTCGCCAATTTCAAGGCATCATATCATCACCGTTAATTATCAAGATATATATTCTCATCATTTTTTCCACCATCATATATAATTAATTTTAATATGTTGATCTTTAAATATACTCATTCAAAGAATGAAATTTAGATCGATTAAATTGAACTTCTCATCAATTTAAAGGAAGCAAAATTTGAAAAAAAAAATAATAATAATTAGAATTGTTATAATCATCCAAACACAACGGTAGAACTTTACCTAATGCCTATGAGAATTAAGGGGCGAAAAGGGTACTATGATATGCTAATATGAGTATTTTTTTTTTAAAAAAAAAAAATCTTGCTAATATGAGTATTAATGCTACGCCTATAACGGGTTTATAATTCTTTTTCAACTTATTAACACATTTGATCATGTGATTGGAGCTCGTTAATTAACAACTAAAAAATAATTTTA
Organism: Corylus avellana; assembly: GCF_965113065.1. Taxonomy (NCBI): domain Eukaryota; kingdom Viridiplantae; phylum Streptophyta; class Magnoliopsida; order Fagales; family Betulaceae; genus Corylus; species Corylus avellana. Next base: position 20,003,537 of record NC_142500.1, read on the forward strand.
AGGCCTTCAACGTACCTGTTTAATTAGTTGCTAAGAATATGCATAACATCTTAATAAAGCAAAACATCTCATCCTAATGTTTGAAGAATCATGATTTTTCACCTCCAGATGCAGTGAAACTAGACAGGAAAATTAAAGGAAAAGAAAAGCACTTCACAAAAGAACATACACTATATATATATACATATCATCTTTAATTATCTGCATATATGCATATTCTAGTTAAACGTACATGCATGCATATCTTATCCGATCCATATATAATATTATATATATTTCTGATTTCTATCAAAACCATTGAGCAGAGATCTGTTGCACCAAATCATACGCTAGCAAGTTTTATCCATGGTGGAAGGCCTTGGGGCAGTGTTTGCTGTTTGCCATATCAGTACAAGCAGAAGGAGCGGAAGGCGCGACAGGGCCTCTTTTTAGTGGAAAGAGAGTTTTCGAAACAGGATTATCACCAACCCTAGGATTCCACCCATCCAACGGCCTTGCAGCTGCAAGAGTTGTCGCCACAGTGGTGATGATCACAATCAGCAAAATAAACATCATATTTCTCCCAGTGGCTCCAAAATTCTTCCTGCAAACTTTCATGGTTGTATATATATATATGGGGAAACGATGGATTCTTAATATGTTTCTCTACGAAGGGGACTGATTTCAAATGAGCAAATAAAATACTCTCGGGCCTCCATACTTATAGGAATAAGATCTCTCTCTCCAAAGGAAAAAGGAAGCCGCGATCGATAGCAGTGGCCAAATCTTCTAGCAGCGCAGTTTAATTAATTTATCCGAGGAAAGGCATGGTTCTTTTTTGCTTTTTAGTCTTGACCAACAATAGAATTAATTCTATGGGATTGGGAGGTATATGTAGCTTAAAGGTTTAAGTATATATATAGGGTTTGGTTATTTCAATCATTTACGATCTTGTGACTACATTTTTCTCTTAAAACTTGTTTTTTACTTGTAATATATGAATATCAGGGCTTTCTTCTCTTTAAAGATTATATTTGAGATTCCTTGCTTGGCATCATTGGACGGCTATGGTTTAAATGCTTCAATTGATATATAAGCATCCTTATTCCATAAGGATATACTATAAGACTTAAAAGAATGTTAGAGGTTTTAAGCTACAAATAAATTAATAATGGATAAGATGTTTGTTCAATCGCAATACAATTGCCTTTTTCTCTTCCATCCGGTCAACATTCCTATATATGCTTTCAACCTCCGAATTCGGAATCACAGCCTAACAGCTCAAAGCTAGCCGGCCATAAGCAACTGTTATTATACAATTACGCTTTGAAGAAAGGAAAATTATTCGGATAATATTGCAATTTTTACTTTTATTTTCTTCTGAATTGACGTGGTAATTCATAATTGATGATATGATTAAGAGTGTATAATTGACAAGTCAATTACTAACTAATTAAATTAGCAAGTTGACTGTTTTTGTTGATTAATTATTTTCACTAATTATGAATTGGCACATAAGTTTGTAAGAAATTTTATCGTAAAAAATTGTAATACTCCTAACAATACTCTTGAAGTAAATTGCCACAATGATTTAAGATAGTGAGTAATATTACACACCACACATCCTCAAATGGTATCTCAATCAGCTGGAGACCATGCTTCATAAAACAGAGGTCACTAGTTTGAATCCTCATTTCCCACTCTTATGTGAACATGCCAAAAAAACAAAAAATATATTATACACCACACTTTTATTCCACTTTGCTTATGTGGCTAATTGACAATAACACATAAACAAAATGGATAGTATATGTTTTGGGCCAGGCTAGCGGGCTTGTGAAGAATTTGTTGAATCTGCAAATGTCAAATCTGGATAAAACTAGTATCAAATGCAGCCCAGCCCACTATGAAATCGGACCTATTGGATACCTTTTTTGGTTAGGTGAAAAGGGGCCAACTGAACATGCAGTCCAGCTTTTAATTAATTCAAGCCCAAGAGAAATACAATAAGATGTTCTTTTGGGGTCATGGAAGGGATGACAATAATACAACTCCTTGTCTAAAGTAGACACAAATAAAGAAATTGTTGTGACATAAGAGACATTAATAATCGAGGAATGAAATTGAAGAGTTTGGCTCGATTACCATTGCAATAAGTTCAAAATTTAAACCATATATAGGTTTTTTTTTATTTTTATTTTTTTTTAAAGACCCATTTTATGGCACAAATTTATTTTATTACATATAATGGTATATGCATTTTGTCACATCATTTAAAAATAACACGATACGATAACATATAAACTATTACATTTGTTAAATGAAATGACGATGAAATGGACTTTCCACTTTGCTTGAAATACAGAAGATCTATTCCTTATTTTTCACTTGATTGCAAGTCTACAAAGCTGGCTGCTTATAATAATTGGAAGGCCTTCGATCGCCTAGAACTGGTTCTTTCTGCCTCCCACAGCACTGTAGATTAGCAAAGTTTATGAATTAATTAAACTCAATCCAAGTGGAGTTGATGATCAGACTGAGATGGAAAGTTCTCTCTCTCATATACACAACCCAAAACTTACATAAATAAATGGGAAAAATTGCAAAATCAGTCTACGTACTTAAGCGATTTGCAATACGCTCTTTAAAATATTATAAAAATTTGCTGACAACTCACTATAGTAAGCAAAAAAAAAAGGCACTCGTACGTCTCTGCAGCCAACTCCCATTTAAATTTTTTACTGAAACCGTCAAAGCTCGTCTCTTAAGAAGCGAAATTGTTGCGAAGATTCAAGGAAACGGGGGTGCAACTACGTACAGAAAATATATTATTTAATTTAATTCTCTAAAAATAAAAAATATTCATATGATTGCAATCATTTTAATCTAACTTAATTTACTTTATATATATGATCTGGTGTTGCCGCCACTAATCCCATATATATATATATATATCTAGCTAGGGAATTGAAACAAGTCAAGCTTATATATGTAAATTAATGTCGGCACTGTGTGAAAATTACCTGGCCATTATAATCGATCTTACTTTTTTCTAGTATCAGGGACTCACTTTCAAAAATAAATTAATATCCCCACAAGTAAAAGAAAACCCAAGCAATAACACCACAATTAATTGGTTATTGGCGTGATCGTGTGGGATTTTCTGCTAGCTGCAACTACGCACCTACGTATAGGCGGTATAGGACCTATAGGTGTTTTGCAAATGGTGCACTACTTATGCTCAAAGTATTTTATAAGGCGTATTGATAGAATAATGCTATAAGTTATTCTTGTGTCACCCTAAGAATGAAGTGGTGATCAGGGGCGAAACTAGAATATTTAGTTTGGAGAGTAAAGTTTTTTTAAAAAAAAAGCCGGGAGGGGGGGATCAAAAGTTAATTTTTTTTAAAAAAAAAAAAAAAAAAAAATTGGGGGTGACAACCCCTGGTTTAGGGGCTGAGGACCCCCCAAGACCAGAGGTAGTTTCGCCCCTGGATGTGGCTTTTAAAATCACCATTGACTTTGTAATTGATTATTATTGAATTTTGATCAAATTGTAATTTTAAAAGGTACCTCATTCTTAGAGTGACGCCCTTATGAATAGGTGAAAAAGGCCCAACTGAATATTTTTAATGAATTAATCAAAGCCCAAAAGAAATACAATAAGATGTTCATTTTATGTCATGGAAGGGATGACGATAATACAAGTACTCGTCTAAAAGCATATTTCGAGATGTACAGTTTTGAAACAATGGTATACATATTAGTTGGAACTTGGTATGAGAAGCGTTAGAATATAAATTAAATAATTAATTTTTTTATTAGTTTAATTTTTTGGAGTAAATTATGACAAATTTTTATATTTTTTTTTATATATTATATTTAATAAATTTACCAAAACCATATTGTTTTGGATTAGGTACATATATGTTATGCTTACATTGTTTTAGGGGTTTTTTTTTTTTTTTTTTTTTCACAATTCACTCATTCACTTGGGCAAAAAGGCAAAAGTAATGTGAGATCAATATATTTTCAAAACATTATATTAGGGCTTAAAAAAATTAAAATAAAACAAATCCAAAACTCTAAAAATCAGCCTAAATTATTTTCAAAATAATTTAAAATAAGTGGTAATAAAGACCAAAAGAAGGTCAAAAAAACTGCAATAGGCCTATTACCTAAAATGCGGATAACAAATAATATACACAATAATGATACCGATGCGGTTAGTAAAAACATGATACTAATGCGAATATTAACCGCATCCTCATCCACATGTACACCCTATTAATTATATTGATTTGCAATAAACTCTTTAGGGTATAAAAATTTGCTGACAACGTACTCATTGTGGAACTCAAAAAATAATTGGAGTTCTCCTCGAACTTACAATCTTCACCATTAATAATTTGAAAAAAAAAAAATAATAATTTATTTTTTTTACTTATGATAAGCCAAATTCAGAAAAATAAAGAAACATCCGGGCCCTTGTGGAAAAGGAGTATACCTTTTATGTATAAAAATAATGGTCCACCCTCATAAACCGTGCCTTTTTGGTCTGCTTTACATGCAATTATTTGTCGCTTTCAGCATTTTAGAGCACCAAAGTTAAGAAAAGTAATGTCGATCCTCTTTATAGTAAAATATTTTGGTGGCCTACAAAAGAGAAAAAGAAATTAGTACACTAGTCATTATCAATTTACTGTAAATTATATCCATAGAAGAAATTGACAATAATATATATAAAAATAACCAAAAAAAAAAGAAAAAGGAATCTTAGTTTAAAATATTAGTAATTATAATGTATTTTTCAAGTCAATCTATGAATCATTCCCTAGCATAACAATTTTTTTTAGCACAACAATTTGAAGACGGATCCTTTCCTAGTCAAGTCTTCAGATGTTTAGTGGGATTCGCTTTTCTTGTGATTGCCCTGCCCATTTGCCTTATATGATTCATCCCATTTATATATTCCTATATCCTTTTTCCTTTTCTTAATCGAATAGCTAGGAGCCTAGGAACCATCCTCGATACAACCTATCTTTTTTTGGTTTTTTTTTTTTTTTTTTTAAATATTGTTGTTAGCTTGTCAGCTATATTTTAGTTACTGTCTTGAAATTACTATCTTACAGATTTCCCTTCTTAATTTTCCATTTGGTCCACTCTGCAAACCTCAGCCTGCATTAGAAGCTAGCTAGGTTCTAATATGATCACTTAACTAAGAATTAATCTGAGACAATTTATTTATTAAGTAATACCTACCGACATATGAACATGGCAACTTAGGCTATCAGTTTAGTAGTATTGTCGTTACCCTATTGGCAGTACCCCTAAGAATCATGGGACTATTAAACACAAAGTCGGAAGTCCGGCCTGCACGAATGAGTTCTTTGAAATCAATGATCTGATAGGGCAGCAAAAGTGTAGTTGATGAGCGAGAATAAAGGTAGGATTCACTTGTTCTTGTCTTCCACGGTACAATTATATATCCAGATTAATGTTAAAGTTTGGTGAAAGCCAAGCAATTTTTAACTTTAAAATGATGAATCCATTAATTGCGAGTAATGTGGAAGATGGCATGCTAAAATGGCAATATATTATCTACTCATCAAGACAATGATGTGAGTGATCATGTGACAGATACATATTCCTGACACGTGTTGATGCGGAATAGTCCATGAAGCTTCTCTTAATATAAAATACGTAAGCAATTAGCAAAAAAACAATAATTGACTAGAATATGATTTACTTAAAGTAACAAAGAAGGGGTTCACTGATATTTTATAGCAAAGGGAAATATTGTAATATATCCTATCTTTATTATATGCAATTCGATCTACAAAATACAAGTAACAATGGAATATTTGATTATCTGGGAATAGGAATGTGTATAGTAGAAGAAGCTAGTTGGAATGAAATTATTATTCATATTGATTAATTTAGTGACAACGTACACAAAGAATAACTAAATTTTCTAACTTAAATGGAATAGATTTCAAACAAATTAATTTTCTAAAATACTCTTACTTATGAAAGTAACATAAGAACATTAACCTCTTGATCCTTCCGGTTGGTGCCACCCTTAACCACTATGTAGGGGTGGTTGGACCACCGTATCGGGTAGTCGCGGCCACCAGATGGCATGCCTTTATAAGTTGGGGGTGGTTGGCCACTTCCGGAGAGATCACTCTCATAGTTTTTTTTAGATAATTTTTTAGAGCTATTCAATTCTTGGGGATATATGTATTCTGAGCCTTTAAAGGAAGAATAGTTATTTTTCAATTTATGGGAATAGCTTCTTTTTTTTTTTTTTGTCTTATTCCACATTTAAGGGAAAAATATGATTAGCACTTCTAAACTACCATCATTTGGCATAGACTACTAAATTTTAAAATGGGACACTTATTCTCTTTAACTACCATATTCTACTAGTTACCAATTACTTGAACTTTCCAAAATGCCTCTAAAAATTGTAAAAGTAAAATACCAACAAAAAAAACCTGAAGGGGTGACTGAACTACCACTCAACTAAAAGGGAATGATTCCGACCACCCATTGGTCAATTACAAGGTGGCAAAACCACTCCCATGACTTATGAGGTGGTTCATCCGCCCTTTATTCTCTTTCATATTAAGGGTGCCCGAACTATTCTCATAGATTATGATGGTGGTTTGACCATCCTAAAACCAATCAAAAATGGTGGTTTTACCACCGACCGACATGGTGTTGAGCCAGCCACCTATCAAGTACACAATTCAGTTGTTGCGCATGTGGTTGTGCCATTTTTCTTCCATTTTAACGCAAAATGATAATGAATTAACCTGTAACGAGATGGTAATTATAAAGGTCTAGTCATTTATTAACGATATTTGCCGCGGCACTCCATTGCCCTTTAGCTTCGAGTTTCAGGAGACAAGCGAATTTACCAAGAGGACCACGAGATCATCTTGCAGCTTTAATTAACGTTAGAACAAAGCTTGCACTTTAAAAGCGTATCATGATGGGCATCCACATGGATCAAGATTTTCCAACTACCAAGAATAATAATAATAATAATAATAATGAAAATCTAAAATAAATAAAGAAGAATAATTCTCATGATGGAGATTTCAAAGCTTTGCACTTTAAAACTTTGATTCCTTAATTAAGGTTTTCCTGTAAAATCAGATCCGCAAGAATTGATTCTGTTTTTAAGGTTGCCATATGTCGAAGAAGAAGATGAAGAAGAGATAATTAACGTTAGAACCGAGAGAGATTACAAAGCTTTGCAAGTTAAAAGATTGATTAATCTTTAATTAGGGTTTTCCTTGAATCAAAAGAGAAGAATATCTGTAAGAATCAGAGAGGAGAGACAAGCGGGTCGATGGATCGAGGACAGGTAAAGTGATCACTGCTTAATGTTGTACGTAGTATCTTCTACAGCCGCCTTGGCCTTTTTGGTTGTAAATTTTTAGGTTTTAATGGCAGAACAGCATATCGATCGATCATAAAATATATTTATTGTAGAAAACTAATTCATTAATCCAATAAAACAGTAAACATACGTACGTTGTTCTTGCATCATATTTTATTTACAAATGGATATCTTTATTCCATATATACGAAAAAGCATGCATAAACATATAACATCTAATTAAGGCTTATTCTTTAGTTAATATCCAGATCAACAGCTGAGAGTTGCACCAAAGCATACCGAGGAAGTTCACACGTGGTTGGAGCAATGACCCCCTAGACCATTCGCAGGTATGCAAGCAGAAGGACTAGATGGCGGGACAGGAGCTCTCTGAGGAAAACCTTGTGTACCGTACTTACTCACTCCTTCCTTCTCTCCTGTTAAGGGCCTACAAACTGATACAGGGATTGTGAGAATTAACACGATTAACACTATAGTTTTGCAACGCTCATACATTTTTTCTTTGCGGATCGCCATTGTTGTAGAAAGAAAGAAAATAGCTAGGTGCCAATGTAAGAGATGGTAGTATGGTTTCTAGCTACTTTCTTAAACCTTTTCCATTCTCAAAAGATCACTCCCCACAATTGATGAATACGGCTGTAATGGCTAGGGGTTTTTATAGATGGATTATATTCCATCCCCCCACACCCAAAAAAAAAATAAAAAAATAAAAAGAAGAAGAAAAACGATACTTGATATAATAAAAAAATGATGATATCACTTTCTCTTGTCGCAGAATAATTATTTTAATAGAATTTGGATTGTTCGGCAATGATAAACTACTTTTTTTCTTGATCACGCTGGCTAGTTAAAAATGATGATATTGCGACCATGAGTAAATATAATCGATTGAAGAACCCTAATCTACTCTGTATCCGCTATTCACCTGTCCACATAGGCTATGGATAGATTTTCAGCATCTAGTTTAAGGCGGACAAATACTGAATACAATATTCACTATCTGCACATATGCGGGCGGATAGCTGCTTATAAATTAATTAAGTTCGTGCCAAAACAGATGAAAATTTTTAAAAGAAGCCTGAAAAAAGCCCAAAATACCTAGTTGTCCTAGTGGTTAGTACAAAAAATTCCACCCACACACGTGCAGTTATGGGGGAATAAGAGTATTATCCACCCATATAATACGATTTACATCCCTAAATGTGTGTTATTGGAATCTACAAGAGTTGCAAGAATTATAAGCATATAACTAAAGATTATGAGTGGTCCCCCCGTAGTATTGGAATAGAAGGAAAGGGCTTAGGTCGACGTGGTGCTCTAAAAAAACTACAACACCTATGCTATTGTTTTTTCAATGGTTCAAATTGAATTTTAAGTGTTCCATGAGAAAGAGAGAGTGAAATACAATATGAAACCTTAAAAAACTACATAAGCCCAATCCAAAATTGAATTCTTGAAATGGAGATGATTCATTTTATATTTAATATTTTATTTTATTGTATCTAAATATATACATGGTTTAATTTATTAAATTTTTCTGATTCATGATGATTTTTTTTCAAGGGGAAATCATTCTAGTCTCATTAATTAACGAATGATCACGAGTATAAAGATCTTACATCATAGAGCAAAAGATCTGAGAAAATCATAGCCGAAGCTACAAGGTTACAAGTCATAGATACATACATAATAATTTGACATTCAAGACCTATCTATAACATCAAAATCCGTTAACCCATGAATAATCTTCGGTTGTAACAACAGGTTTGCTATAGACATACTCAATCTGATACATAGGTAGCAACATCCTCCTGCCGAAACTCATCCTCCTTGACTTGCAAGCCAGAAAATTATTCACATCATCAATCCAACAAGCTAGGACCACAAAATACAGGGAAAACAAAAAAACGGGAAAAATAAATAAATAAAAAGCACAAAAGCCCACAAAACACCATCGAAGGAAGACTGCCAGATGATTCTAGCCAGAAAGTGAAAAAACCAAGCGCAGGCGTGTGCGAGTCACGATTCGTCGTGGGGTTGCCGGAATCAGAAGCAACATGTGCTGTTGGAAGTGGGCGGAGCTGGTGCGCGCGGTGGAGTGGTGCATGTCGAGGTGGGTCTGACAAAAGGATGTAAATCGAGCTTTGAAAAGTCCGATCCAAGAACCCCAGCAACCCCAAAAAAAGACACGGCAAAAATGATGAACGGCACATCCAACGTGGTGGGGCTTGAGCCCGTAACAAATGAAAAATAAGCAAAAAGAAATACGGGGGAGGGGGGAAGGGGGTGGGGGGAGTCAGGGAAGGGAAGGGGAGAAGGCCCGAGGGAGATATAGTATCAGAGTCAGAGTCAATGTATTGTGTTTGACCCTTGATTTTACAATTTATCTAATATTTCAATTAAAATAGTATATTTGTTGTCTACTCATGGAAGTGAGATGAATGTGAAAATATTGATTTAATTAATGATTAAATTTATCCTTTTTATCCGTTTATCATGGGCAAAAATTGCTAAGCAACTAATTAAGAACTTCTCAATCTGCACATTTCTCCGACAATAACAATTATAAAAATAATAATAATAATAAAAGAGATTAAATGGGTAAAATTTTATTGTATATGTAGCAACAAAATATAGTCATTGCGCATGCACTTGGCGGCTGAGGGATCTAGAATCTAGATCTTCAAATTAAACAAAGCAAATCTCCAAACCCACTAAAGGACCTGTCTCTCTCTCTATCTAGTTACAGTGAGTCTAGGTTTATATTCTTTCCTAAATTAGTGGGAAAGGGAATTAAAACGAATTAAATTAGATTTCAAAACATTAACACGCATCTTAAATTCGAATATTCGACCTAGCACCGTCTCGAATCTCTCCATAAAGATTTTGTTTAAATTGACTTAGAGTTTTTCTTTCTTTCTTTTTTTTTTTTTCTTAAAAATATATATATATATATATATATATATATATATAGACGGACATGTATTCTAATAACATGTAATTTCATGTAATTTTTTTCGTACATTTTTAATAGAGCATAAATTAACTTAGAGGAAAACGTTGTTATGCTGCCAATGGATTAATTAAGTGCCCGTTTGGGAGTACGATTTTAATAATTGGGATTTTAAAAATTGGGTTTTTAAAATCGCTACTTTTTAAAATTGCATAGGCGTTTGGTAAAACATATTAAGAAGTATTTTTTTTTATCAATTGAGTGTTTGGATAACATTAACATATAATTGCGGTTTCATGGCCAAATAGGTAAATATTGCGCCAAATATTGTTTTAAGCGAAATCGTAATTTTTGTTTAAATTCGCACTTTTTCAAATAAGCACTCTCTAGTCAGCTTATAGAAATCGCAGATTTTTCCACGATTTTAAAATTTGCGTTTTTAAAATCGCAATTCCAAATACTCCAAAATTACGATTTGGTTTAAAAACCCAGATTATTTTTTTAAATACACACTCCCAAACATACCCTAATTAAATTAGTATTTTCGGGAAATTAAAATAGTTGAACTTTTTCAATTCTGCTATCTCAATGATCACTTGATAATGCTTGTGACGTCAAGTCTTTAAAGCCTAATCTCGATTTGATCAGCTAGATTTGGCTCAAACTTCACTTATTAAGCAATGAACTTGTAAGTATGTTTGTTTGTCTCTTTTTCATGTAATCTTCCTACCTATAATCTTAATATCTAAATAAAAGGACCAAGTATATATGTAAATTTGGATTTGGTTCCACTCCTGATTATATTGAAGAAGATCTCTAGTTCAAATCCAACTGTTACAAACTAAGAAAAAATTGATCAGATTGGCAGAAATACTAGTCTTGGCTCTTTTGTGATTTGGTGATCTGTATAATCACCAATATTTTATTTTCCCCACCTTAACCCGGCCATTAATTAACACTGCACTCATAGGTGATCACCAAAAGTAAATTAACCGGTGTTGTCGTAATCATTGAGATCTTTCCTTTAACATAACACAGGTAAAAGCTACCATATATGTAGCTTATTGGATTAGTCATATTCCCTGCTCAATTTTCGTGCCTATCTTTTTCTTATTTTATTTTCTTCTCCACTATCCCCAAAAATTCATTCTCGCTTAGTATCCTTTACAGAGAATTTTTAATACAAAAGAATAAACTATAAATTGTAACGAGATAGACAGCAAGTTAACTTTCGTGGATAACGTAATAAAATCCACGAGGTGCATGGGATAATATGTATTAATCCACGTTTCTGAATCAAGGTTTACACACGTGTAGAGCATAGCATTTTTCTTCGCTAATTAAAGTTGTGAGGAGATATATGGGGAGAAGTAAGTGTCTCTGACAATACAAAATTGGTTTTTTACTGCAAATTCTATCAATATATGCATATATGTCTTTTGTGTAGGTCTACGTGTCATGACTATGACTGTTTACTGAATGATCGATGGAGAGATACGGGGATGGTACCAGTTGGTGGAAAATGAAAATGAAAGAGAACGTAGCTTTCGAGTTGGCCAGATTTTTGGTTTTTTTTCTTCAACGTGCAAGAGTAAGAGAAGAGTCCAGCGAGAGAGAAGGAGAGATGCCGTTGTCGCTTGTCGGAGCAGAGAAGCCGTTAAGGCTAGCTAACGTTGACGTTAATTTGGTTGACATGGCCAGATTTTAGACATTAAAAGTGTTTTTTATTCTACAAATAGTATTCTCTTATGTAAAAATAAAAGAAAATAGGACAGATTTTAGACATTAAAAGTGTACTAGGGACCACTGGCCAGCTTCAATTGCTCTCTTTAAATTTTTACAAATTATCGCCCAACATTATAATTTCCCATCCAAAAGAACACCAAAGTATCCATCCATTGAGTGCATGCCACGACACTTGTTTTTGCAGGATATTCTTTCCTTGGCTGTTATAGTGTTATTTGTCATTTTTTTCCTCTTTCTCATTATTACTTTTTGTTGATTTCTTCCTCCTTATCAGCTGGAGTTACAGCAACCACACGATGATGGTTAACTGACAGTCATGGAGTTCCTCCGAGTCCTAGCCTCATTTTTCCTTCTCCTTCTTCCCTTCCTTTCCATCCTCTTCCTCACCCAAAAAGCTTCAAAACCCAAAAGGTAACCATCTCCCATCTGCCTCCCAAGATCCTACCCTATAATCGGTTCATTCTTTGCCGTGCTTGCTAACAGCAACCGCCGTCTTCAATGGCTTTCAGACATCGTCCAACTCTCACCCTCCGCCACCTACCTCCTCCACCGAAACTTCGCCACGCGCCAGGTCCTAACCGCCAACCCAGCCGTCGTCCAGCACATCCTCAAGACCCACTTCCACAACTACGGCAAGGGAGTCAATTTCCACCGAACTTTTAAAGACTTCCTCGGCCAAGGCATCTTCAACGTCGACGGCGAGCCCTGGAAGTTCCAAAGACAAGTTGCCAGCCACGAGTTCAACACCAAGTCTCTGCGCAAGTTTGTCGAGATCGTCGTGGACACCGAGCTCTCCGACCGCCTCATCCCGATCCTCTCCTCCGCCGCCGGAACTGGAACAGTCCTAGACTTCCAGGACATTCTTCAAAGGTTCGCCTTTGATAACATATGCAAAATCGCTTTCGGATTCGACCCCGCCTAGCTCTTGCCCTCTCTTCCACAGACCGATTTCGCTCAAGCTTTTGAAGAAAGTGTCACGATCAGCAGCGAGAGGTTCAATGCGGCAATCCCATTCCCAATCGTTTGGAAAATCAAGAAGCTGTTGAATATTGGGTCTGAAAAGCGGCTGAGAATCGCAATCTTAGAAGTTCGAGAATTTGCAAAGAACATAATAAGAGAAAAGAAGCACGAGCTCAGAGAGAAGCCGTCGCTCGATTCCGTTGACCTCTTGTCGAGGTTCTTGAGCTCCGGCCACTCGGATGAGAACTTCGTGGCCGACATAGTGATAAGCTTCATACTTGCTGGGCGTGACACAACCTCCGCGGCTTTGACATGGTATTTTTGGCTACTCTCCAAGAACCCGCATGTCGAATCCGAGGTTCTAAAGGAAATCAATGAGAAATCCGAAGCGCCTGTCTATGACGAAGTGAAAGACATGGTGTACACTCACGCTTCTCTGTGTGAAAGCATGCGGTTGTATCCGCCTGTCGCGGCGGACTCGAAGGAGGCCACGAACGACGACGTTCTGCCGGATGGGACGGTGGTGAAGAAGGGGACGAAAGTGACGTACATACCGTACGCGATGGGGAGATTAGAGACGCTGTGGGGGGCCGACTGGGCGGAGTTCAAGCCGGAGCGGTGGCTGGAGAGGGAGGAAGCGGAGAATAGGCAGTGGAAGTTCGTGGGAAGGGACGTGTACACGTACCCGGTGTTCCAGGCGGGACCGAGGATTTGCTTGGGGAAGGAGATGGCGTTCTTGCAGATGAAGAGGGTAGTGGCGGGGGTTGTCAGGCGGTTCAAGGTGGTGCCAGCAGTGGGGGAAGGTGTGGAGCCGGAGTTTGTTCAGGTGATGACGTCCAAAATGAAAGGTGGGTTCCCGGTAAGGATTATGGAGAGGGATCACGTGAACCACTGAATCGGTGATACGTAGATAAGGCTTTTTCTTGGTTTGGATAATGGCTTTTTAATTTTAGCTGATGAGACTTTGTGTAATATTACTTTGGAGTTAAAATCGGGTTTTATTTTATCTTACCAAAAAAAACAAAAAAAAATGGGGTTTCATCTTTTATTTATTTAAATAATCTTGAAGTTGCAAGAGTGGCAACTTCGATATATATGGCCTCGTTGAACATTAGATTTCCTTTTCAGTTGTTGTCGTGTTATAATTATTCGTACTGCTGCCTGTAACTCGTGAGTCGTGCCTTGACTATTGAGGCCACTCCATAACGCCAAAAAATAGCGTACATTTTTGGATTGATTCCAGCAGTTGCATATGCCTAAGCCAATTGGCAATTCTCAAATTGACATATATATCTAACGCTTCAAATCTTGGCCTTTGACTCTTTATCCTGAGTAATAACCAACGTGCGAAAAGAGTAATAGATTTAGAACAAAAATTAAATTAAATTTAGTCTGTAGGTTGAATGTAATTTTAATTTAGTTCTTAGATTTTCAATTTTCACAATTAGGTTTTTAGATTTTTGTCTAGTTTTCAGTAGGTTACCCTATCAATTTCTTGTCAAATTAATTAACTATGTGTAACGCGAGAGCAATCAATTAATGAATGATACATATTTCTCATGTAGTAATTAGGGGTTGCCACCCCCTCTTTAAAACTGTTGTTTTTTAATATTTTAATTTTTTATTTAGGGTATATTAGTAATTTAAAATAATTATTTCGGGCCACGTAGCACGTATAAATGACATACCAAACAAGAGCTATGTAACATTAATTAATTGGTTGGTAGATTGATAGGGGTTATTTAAAATTAAAAAAAAAAAAAAAAAAATTTAATGACCTAATAATCAAAATTAAAAGAAAAAAAAAAAAAAAAAAAAAAACGTAAAGATTAAAATAAAATAGAGTAAAAACTTAGGGAGTAAATTTAATTTTTCCCATAAACTTTGAAGAAAATTAGGAAAGAGAACTTAAATGATTTATCTACTGCAGCAAGAGTTGTTAATGGAAAACGGGATTGTTAAACTCCTATTAAATTCGGCTTGGGATCAGGAGTTGCAATGGATTGTAAAGCTCCAATTACACATGAAACCCAAGTTAAACACAATTGGGCCTTCCTTCTCCACAAGTCAGTCCAGCCAAACACAAGGCCGAATGCACAAAAACACGATTTTACTAATTTTCTGATATTTTATAAAACTTGATTAATCAAATTAATCGCAAAGCACCTTCTACTTAACCCAATCAAAGCAATTAATCATCAATTAGGATCCCAAAGTATCATATATATATATATATATATATATATATATATATATATATATATTTGGTTTAGGGGCTGCCATTTGGAGTTCGGTTGATGGAAATGGATTTTGGGCTTGATTGGTGTTGGAGGATTTCGTGGTCTATTCTTCACCTCTTGGGTTAATATTGTCTGGCTTCGGGTTCCCAAAGACTATAAAACAAGTAAAGTGGGGGCATAAAAGACATTAACAAGAGTTTGGCTCGATTACCATTGCAATTAAAGTTCAAAATTAATACTAATCAAGATATATATATACCTACTACCATATTATGCGTTTTATTTTATTTTTTATTTTTTATTTTTGGTGAAATTGCATATACATCTGAATTTTGTGATGCATTGAGATTTTGCTTAGTAGCAATCCTATGAGAATATTGCTTAGTAGCATTTCCCATGTTATCCTATCCATCCCATGCAAATTAAGGGTGTGGGACAAAAGCGACTTACGCAGAAAATTGTCTACCTCTTCCTCGCAACATGCATGTTTTGTTCGATGACATTTCTTGGTAGAATTCACGAACGAAACACGGAGACAAACTATGGAAACTGAAAATAATTAAATAACTCATTTTCTTGTTAAAAATCAACAATATTATACATGAAGAGTAATAGAACATAAAGATTTTTAGATACAGAGGTAAGGAAATTTTCCTTTTCTTTTAGTTAAAAATAAAAAAAGGTTATATTCTTACAATTACACAACTAGATCAGCCTAGAGCTCCCATCTTCTTCACTTGTTGCAATGCCCATTACCTGGTTTGGGAATATAAGTGCAAGGATCAGGGGCAGAAGGTGGCACTGGTCCTCGATCGTCTGGAAATAACACCTTTTTTCCACCAAGTGTCGTCTTCTTGTCACCCAAAGGCCTGGCTGACCCTAGAGTACCCTTAATGCTAAAAATCAAGATCAGCATAAGGATGATCACCGCAATATTTGCAGTATTAATGGAATTATGAGCTTTCCTCCGAGCGGACATTTTCGAGAAAGAAAGATTTTTTTCTGAGGGATAGTTTGTTGAAGAAATGGGTGAAGATAAGATTTTTTTCTGAGGGATAGTATGGGTGAAGATAGAGCCGATTATATATATATACTGAAGATGAAATTGTTGCGAAGATTCAAGGAAACGGTGGTGCAACTACAGAAATTACACGATTTAAGTTAATTTTGATAAAAAGGAAAGTATTCATGCATGTGATATTTGCAATGTTCACATTAATCAAACTTAATTTCCGGCCAATGTCAAAGGAAAGGGAAAGAAGTAGTGTAGCAATGTGAAGACTAAATACACCACAACTGGCGTGACGGTGTGAGATTGTCTTCTGCAAATACGCAGACAGCCGCGGTATATATGTATATGCATGCAAGTTCTTGGCATGTTCTTTGATTATCGTATGAGCGCATGATGGCTTGTCCCTCACGTCTGGACCAACACTACGTTTTTCACAGAAAGAGGAAAACCAATCTAATTAATTAAATTAACATATATTATTGACTTCCTCCCCCTCTCTTAGCTAGAGAAGAAAATCTTCCTTTAATTAATTATGTATATCTAGCATAAAATTTCCTTTTAATTTTGTACATAAAAATTATAAATATAAAAAATGTATAGGTATTTTTTGTGCATTTGCTTCTTGGCCGTGTGGTTCAAGTTAATTACATTAATAATGCTAGTAGATCGAGTATGCTGCTAAACTTTGAGCATCATAAAGAAAACTTTTACATTTCCTTCAACAAGTCTGACTACGTAGTTGACAAAAATCTCAGAATGTCAATTTTCCATCCCCAGTTGTTAGCTTTATATATATTGTGCAACAAGTCAAGCTAGTACATTATTTTGACATTATGAGATGCAGTAATATTTGACAGACTTAGGCGCTCTTAATTGTTGAAGTCATTGATAAATTCAATCAATATGCATTAATTGACAAGTTTGGACACATATAGCATGTGGGGTTAACAATAATTGAAGCTTTATTCACACATGTAATATCATTTTGATTATCAACCATAATTAATAATAAGCAAATTAAAAACATCATTTGAAAAGGCTACAAGATCTTTAAAACCACCTATTTTTTTTTTTTTTTTTATTTATTTATTTATTTTTTTCAGATGACTCGATGGAGGCCATGGCCCATGGAAGATAATAATTAATTTTAGATCCGGCTTATATGTTGTTATTTTAATAACAACATGTATGCTGTAGTTTAAGCCATGACTAATATTAAATCTCTAAAAATATTTCTTTGTTTTCTCTTTCATATTAAAAGCTTCTCAAAGTAAGTCAATTTTGAGATTCAATTTTAACCGTTGCTTACACTACAACATACATGCTAATAACAGTATGTAAGTTAGATCCATTAATTAATTTTAGCCCTTATGATATATTGTCATGAAAAGTTGTAAAGTTCCTTTTTCCATGATCAACTTGCATAATCTATTGCAAGCTATATTGCTCCAAAGGAATCTTCTCTGCAGTTAGGAATTCCGCCCAGCTTACAGTTTCCTTCCATCTTCCATGATCTCGCAGAAGATTAACTTTTTTAATAAACAAAACCACAAAGTCCGTACATTCTAAGAAGGGACCTGAAAAGCACAAAGTCGGTGCTGATCCAGGCCTGCGGGAATGTCACATTCATGCAACTTGTACCTTATGAGAACAATTTTCTTTTGAAATTATATATATATACCATGGTGGCCCACGGAATGCTAGATTCATTTAGGATCGTACGTACTTAATTCCCAACGAAATAAAATTTAGTAAATTAAGTGCTTAAAGTTGGAGAATAAAATAAAAGGAAATTACTTTGAAATTGCTTACAATGTGCGCACAGATTAATTAATTAAAAGTGCGAACATGTGGAGGACATTTCAACACGTACGTTTCTAGCCCGTGCCCGTGGCAGCATTTCTTTTGGTCATTGTAAATAAAAATGTTTTTTTTTTTTTTTGTAAGTAGAAATGTTTGGGTCATTATAGTTTTTTCAATAACTTCTTTTTTAAAAAAAAAAAAAAAAAAAAATTGAAGATTTTTTTAATAAAAAATTTAATGGTGAAAATTGTCTTCAATTAAAATAATAATAATAATAACTAGAGCTCTCTCTAATCTTAGAACATCCATATTGAGCTCTTAAAATTAAAGTTAAATTTGAAGAGAAAAACATTTTTTTTTAAAAAAAAAAAAAAAAAAAAAAAATTGAAGAGTCACTTCTAAAATGAACGAATTAACCAAATATCAAATTCTCTATATTTTTCTCTACTTTAGTTAAATATTATTATTTTCTTATTTTTTTTTTGTTTATTGTAGATGAGAGAGAGAAGGAAAATATATATATATATATATATATATATATATATATATATATATATAAAACTAAATAACTTTCACTAAAACTAAATAACTTTTACTTTTTGACACTTGGTATTTGGAGATCGGTCTTATTGATCAAAGCTAAATTTGAAATCAAGTAGAGAGCTTGTTAAATGACTCTTTTTGTTCAATGAAGATGTTCTTACAGTATTCTACACCATTAATTTCAATACAAAAAAAAAAAAAAAAAAAAAAAAATCTGGCCGTATGGAAAGGCATATACCTTTTATCAACAAAAATAATGTGTTCACCCGGCCCTCATAAACCGTACGTTCTATTCAATTATAATCGTGTTATTTTAGTTCTTTGCAAATGGTTCGTTTTATTTTAATTTGAAGCCTTTTCGTGCTTTATTTGTCGCTTTAAGAGCACCAAAGTTAAGAAAAGTAATTTCATTTCCATTTTTCAATAAAATATTTTGGTGGACAAAAGAGAAAGAAAAAAAGTACACTAATTATTATCAATTAACTGTAAATTATATCCAGAGAATTGAAGAAACACTAAAATAGTATATAAAAAAATAAAAACAGAGAAGCTAGTGATCGAATCTAATATTAAGATATTAGTTATCATAATGTATTTTCCAAGTCAATCTAGGATCATTCCTTTAGCATAACAAGTTGAAGACGTATCCTTTCCTAGTCAAGTTCGTAGATGTTCATGTCAGGTAGTGAGTGGGGACGACGGCCATATATATATATATATGAAATGTATGTGGAATCCATTCACTTTTCTTGTGATTGCCATGCCCATTTGCCTTACATGATTCAACGAAAGCAATAAAAAAAAAACTAATCCCATATAATTTATTTTATTTTTCTATATCCTTCCTTTTCTTAATCGAATAGCTAGGAACCCTCCTCGATACAATCTTTTTTTTTTTTTTTTTTGGGTTTCATGTGTAAGGAGTTGTCTTTATTTCTTATTTCTTATTTCTTAACATTGTTGTTAGCTTGTCAGCTATTTTAGTTACTGTCTCGTAATTACGTACCATCAAACCTCAGGCAGAAATGCAGTATTATTCTTGCATTAAAAGCTAGTAGTGTCAAAGGTTATTTGTTTCTTACATAACCTAATTAAGAATCTGATATAATTAATTAATACCGACATATATAGGAACATGGCAACTTAGGCTATAAGTTTAATTAGTGGTAAACCATATAATTAAGCGTTGTCATTACCCTAGCCACCCATAAGAATCATGGAACTATTAAACACAAAGTTGGAAGTCCATAAATGAGTTATTTCAAATCAATGATCTGATAGAGCGGGAAGAGTTCTGTAGTTGCCGCAAAAGTACTGTAGTTGATGTGCGGGCGACAATAACTTGCTAGTGCGAGATTACAAAATATATATGTTATGGGACAAGAACTAAAGGTGGGGGGGATTCACCTTTTCTTGTCTTTGCCATCATGCATGCGCATAATATTATTGGCATTATATGCTACAATATTTATCCACATTAGTTTACTAGAATTAAGAGCAGCTATCTAAAGTTGGTGAAAGCCAAGCAATACTTTTAACTTTAAAAGATGATTGTGGTCAAGCATTTGCGACTTGCGAGGAATTATATGGAATGTGGCATGCTAAAATGGCAAGCACATCGATTAAATTATTGTGAATATATATCTACTCATGAAGACAATGATGTGACAGATCAGGATTTGTGATAGCATATTATTAGTCTATTGAAAAATGTGGAGCTTGTTAGGTAGAAGTTACATCCTCATACCTTTGTAGATACATTAATTGCAGCCGGTCGAAGTTACCTCTTTATAGCTTGTTATTGTGGAGTACTTCAGTTTGATGTTGTGGAAGTGTTGTTGGAAGCTTGTAGAAAACAAGGGGGATTTTGTCAAGATTGATAATACTAAGCTTTGTAAATATTGAGTTTGTACGGGCTTGCATGGAGTTGAATGGGGTATGTGGTTATTGTCAAGATGATAAGTTGCTAAACAACGAGTTTAGGAGTAAAAGAGTGTTAAAACAAGGGAGTTTTGAAGAATTAGGATTGTGGGAATATTTGAAGTTATGAAGTGTGATGGTGGAATGTTGTTTTGATACTGTTTGAGTAGTTAATGGACTAGTGGCGGAGCCGCATGGAGGCCTTTATATATGGGCCATGCCCTTTACAAATTGTTTAAACAATTTTAATGTATAAGGAAGATTTTAGACTGATCTTAAAAGATATCTACATACGTTTTATTTGCACTTTTAAAGAGAGATTCTCGTAGTCACATTTATTCTCTCTATGTAAAGAAATGCAGATTACAATTTTAAACATTTTTTGTACATGTACCAAATTTTTACAAATATTTATAAACTTCGATATATATATATATAGTTTGGCCCCACAATAATAATTTTTTGAATCCACCACTTAAGAAATTCACGTTGGGTTGATAATATTTGAAGAAGAAGAAAAGATTACAAAGGTTGCACTTAAAACGATTGATTCCTTAATTAGGGTTTTAACAAGAGCACCACGAGCTCGAGATCTCACACCATTAATTAACGTTAGAAACGAGAGAGATTACAAAGCTTGCACTCGAAAAGATTGATTCCTTAATTAGGGTTTTCCTGTAAAATCCAAAGAGAAGAATATCTGCAAGAACCAGAAAAGGAGAGACATGTATAGAGAAAGGACATGTAAAGTCACTGCTTAATGTTGGCTTTTTTGGTTGTAAAATTTTAGGTTTTAGTGGCAGAACAACATATCATCATAATATATATCATATTTCATTTACTCTCTTATAGAAAGTAGAAAACTAACTCATTAATACATTAAAACACACGTTCTTGCATCAAATTATATATACAATGGATATCTTTATTCCATACGATAAACCATATATGCACAAACATATATAACATCTAAGTGATCTTATTCTTTACTTAATATCCAGAACCGCAACTCGATCGATCTTGTTTATGCATGCCTGAGCTATATCACGTGCACAGCTGAGAGTTGCACCAAAGCATACTGAGGAATTTCACACGTGTTTGGAGCAATGACCCCCTTGACTCGCAGGTATGTAAGTGCATGGAGAAGGACCAGATGGCGGGACAGGAGCTCTATGAGGAAAACCTTTGGTACCATACTTACTCACTCCTACCTTCTCTTCTCCTGTTAAGGGCCTACAAACTGATACAGGGATTGTGAGAATTAACAAGATGAAGACTATAGTTTTGCAACACTCATACATTTTTTCTTTGCGGATGATCTTCATAAATATTAATGTTGTATAACGAAAGAAAATAGGTGCTAATGTAAAAGATATTGCGAGTATGGTTTCTCAAACCTCTCCATTTTTATAGATGGATTCTATCCCCCCAAACCAAACAAAAAAAGAAAAAAAAAAAAGTAATTGATATAATAAAAAATGATGGCATCACTTTCTCTTTTGTCACAGAATAACTTTAATAGAATTTGGATTGCTTGACGGTGATAAATTACTCTTTTATTGATCACATTAGTTGAAAATAAGTATAATCGAGTGAAGAACCCTAATCTACTCAAAGTGGAGAGACGACATAGCCTCATTATATATTGTTTGTTACTGGAAGCTAGACGAAGCTACAACCTTATAGAATTGCAAGAATTCTAAGCGCGCAGCTCCTAAAGATTAATATGTTTGTGCCCATGAATATTGGAACACGTACGATTCTCTAGATCTTACTGTTAAGATTTTATTTTATTGTATTTAATAGTATACACTACAAATGAGAAAAATGTTTACATATTTATCAAAACAATTAAATTCATAATTTTTTATGAGCTTAAACTTTTGAGACTTTTGATGATTTACCAACAATTGTATTAAGTGAGTAATTAAAAACTTTTCCAGCTATACGCATTTCTCCAACAATTAAAAACAAAAAACAAACAAATGGGTAAAAAATTGTGTATATGTGACACTACAAAAGATATATATATATAGAGAGAGAGAGAGAGAGAGAGAGAGTCCTTGCACACGCATGCAGAGAAGGATGTCTAGACGGCCGAGGGATCTTTTCAAATAAAACAAAGCAAATCTCCAGACCCACTAAAGGACCTCTGTCTCTTTCTCGTATGACAATGGTCTAGTTATAGTGAATCCTGGTTGATATACTCGATCCTAAAGTAGGGGAAAGGAAATAAAAACGTATTAAATTAGATTTCAAAACATTCACACATCTTTTGAATGAAACTTTTGTTCCCCATGCCCATTGGGATTATTTAAATTAGTCACTCGATAATGCTTGTGGCGTCCACTCTTTAAAGGAATGTAAGTTGCAACGCAAGGAATGTAAGTTTGTCTCTTTCAGCAGTATATATATATATATATTATAATTTTATTGGAATCGTATTATTGGAATCGTAATCTAATATTCTTCGTACGTAAAATTTTAATGTATCTTGTCAAGAGGGGAACTAAATATTTTAACATAATCAAATATCTAAATAAAAGGACCCAAGTATGTAAATTTGGATTAGCTAGATCCATCAAATCCAACGGTTACAAACTACGAAAAAAAGGATCAAATTGGCAGAAATACTTCAGAACTCTTTTGTTGTTTTGGTGACCTGAATCAAACCCAACAAGTTGTGTGACCACCATAGTTTACTTGTGCATGCATGCCATACAATCCCAGCCTGATGCACAAACTCATGATGCATAGAAGAAAATTGGAAAATCAAGAGGCATGCTTGTCAAGGCTCGTTTGGCTACTCATTTCAGGATAATTTTGTAAAAATATTAACAAACAACTCAGAACACAAAATATTTAAAGTTATTTTCACATTTTAAGTCACCTTAATTACAACTAAAAAAAGAAAGAAAAAAACTACCCTTTATCACGGAACCTGGGTTCCCTTTGAAGGGGATGGCTTCAGTTTTGCATGCAGGTCTCAAAACGTAGGGACTAGGGCATTTGCTTTTGGCTTCTAAATTCCTTACCGATTCAGTGAAAATATTAAAGAAAGCAAAAGAATAAAAAGTTACCAGAAGGGGACAAGTCTTCCATGTGCAAGCTGACAATTTGGAAAAATATTTACTCATTATGAGAGGGAGACAAAGATCTTAATTAACCCCCTATCAATGGGGTGGAAGGGGGTTTATCCTTTGGGATAAACCAAACTAAACCAAATTGAGATCTCCTCCAATTGAAGAGAAATTGGAGATTCTCCAATTATTAATCATGACCCTTCATTTTAAATCCAATGATTTATAAAATGTCAGTTGTTTTTGTATAACCGATGCATTAAATGTTGGCTTTTGTTTTACCGAGGTTTAAATGATTTTATAGACCATTTAATTTAAAATGAAGGATCACGATTAACAATTGGAGAATCTTCAATTTCTCCCCCAATTGGAGTGGATCCGGATCCAAGTAAACCAGGGTGTACTAATCATTGAGATTTTCCCTTAGCAAATCAGCAAATGGGCAAATCTTTCCCTTTCCTTTCCCAGTCAAGCTTATAGTAGAAATCTTCTGTGATTGGTGTTCCCGTGATTCAATCCATTAAATTAAAGTTATGTGTTTTTTTTTTTTTTTTTCATTAGCGAATGCTAACCTGCCTCGTGCATGCACGGCAATGGCGATTGGCTTATTTTAATGGAGCATAGCTTGTTAATTATTTGGATCTCTTTAATTTATTTAAACAGCACTAATTAGGTCTAATACCTGCTTTTCTATCGCATATTCTTCTAAGACAATGTTTGGAACATTATTATTATTATTATTATTATAATAGCCACACAAATTTTCATGACAATCTGATCGAGAATAGTGTAAAATCATCTACTTAATAATCAGATTTGTAGGAACCGTTTCCTAGATAGTCCTAGAGGAGTAATATTTGCGAAAAGAGAAGAAGATAGGATAAGAGTGCCATGTGTGCTGGTGGGTAATTGAGTTTTATGGAGATTTAGTATAATTTCCCTCTTCAAAAATCAACCTGGATACCTAATAGGAGCTTTCTTTTTATAGACCTAGACGACGGTTTTCACCATATGTCATTCCTGAATTCTCGGCACCCACGAGGAGTTCTGCACAACTGCCATTTGATTGTGGATCGCGGGCATCATGGGGGAGTTGGAGTTAATACTGGCTTGGACTTATAACTGCACATTGCAGTACGTGGCCAGTGATCTACGGACAGCTGGCTAGATGGGCCATGTCCTTATGGGCCTGCATAGTCACTTTTGGTTTATGGGTGCTTTATTGGTTCTTGGCTGATTCATTACCTGTTGTTTAAATTTTTAATGAACTTTTTTTCATTTTTAGTTATAACAAAGAAATACCCAAACATTTTTAAGTGAGTATATATCAAAGGCTGTCAAATTTCATGTTCTTTAAACTTGTGGTAGTCTCAGACCTTAATCACACATTTTTAAGTTGAATAGTTGTATTGTGACAGGCTGTGACAAATTACTTGAATCCAGCAGCCATCAAAACTGGGCCTTAATTAATCTGAAACGAAGCCTAGCCCAGTCCGAAACAGAAGCCCAAATGGATACCTTCTCGGATTGGGTGAACTATGGCAAGAGAAGCCCAACCCAATATGCAGTCCATTCTGTTTACGTGAAGCCCAAAGTAATACAAAATGTAGTCCATTAAGACGGTCATGAATGGGATAATAATACAGTTCCTTTTTTTTTAAAAAAAAAAAAAAAAAAAAAAAAGACTTTCAAGCTTTCATTAAAATCATAATAATGCAACACTCTCAATTATAATATCATGAATAAAAACAGGATAATCTTTCATCCATATTTGCTCAAAAAATTACTGAATTGCTTGCTGTCTTTTTAAAATGATAAATCTAAAATGTACTTTTTTTTTTTATCCATTGGGACTAAAATCATTTTTTAAAGCTAAAAATTCGACAAATTATATGGATAATGGGGTTTTAATTTCTTTTCTTGTTTTTGCTGATTATCTTATGTTATATAGACCTTTTTGACATGTTATTTATTCTTGGTTGGGTGGGTCAAGATATTTGATTTTAAGCTTAAAATTCTGTACTAGTTGGAATAATACAATTCCTTCTCAAGCTTAATATGTGAATTATTCAATCTTTTTTAATTCCATAATTGGAGAGCTGACATGCATCATCATCATTCAATCTAAGGTTGATTTGCCGGTTAGATTGTTGAAAGTAATACATAATTAATTAATTAGCATCTTGCTTTTGGCCTCTCTTTCTCTGTTTCTCTGTTTCTCTATCGATAGAATATCAAGCCACTATATATATCTTGTTACCTAATTTGTGACCATAGATTCTGTTCCTTTAATAAAGGATTCCCGGCATGGCCATGTCATCTTGTCCATTATAATTCGAGATATGATAGAATCTAATAAAAACTTCATATTTTGCTCATAAAAATTCATGTGACAAGATGTCACATCATCTTCTTTTTATTTTGTCTATTTCCTCTACTAAAAATATGATGTGGCATCTTGCCACTTGAATTTTTACGGGCAAAATGTGAAGTTTTTATTAAATTCTAACATTTCTCTTATAAATTTGATAAATGCTACGGGTCAATATTTTTCTCATATTTCGCCCATCTCATCTTACAATTAACCATTAGATTTGTGAACATATGTGGACCCTACAAATCTAATGATTGATCTATTAAATTTGTAAAAGAATATAGGCCACATATAAGAAACTTATTAACCCTTACTATTTCTCTTTTATATTCTGAACAATACAATTCCTTCTTAATTAAGCTTAAAAAGATAAAGCTAAAAACATTAAGCAAGACGTATTATGTACTAGTAGGAACATGTATTGGAGTACTCTTTCTGGCTTGTACAAAAAAGAAAACAAAAAATTTCACTTAATCTCCCATAAACTTTTATTGTTTTTGCAATCCCCCTAAAGTTAAAAACATTATCAATTTAGTATATCAAACTTTAAATATTTTGCGATATAACCCATCCTGTTAGGGTTTGGGGTTAAATTAGATGGCAAGGGGGATACATGACCTTTTATACTTCCGTAAAATATATAGAATTACAAAATTATCCTAATTATTTTTATTTTTTTATTTTTGGGAAAAAAAAGGGGGTATCTTCAAAATTTATAAGGCCTATGTTTGGATTTAATAAAAAATCTTAAGGGATCGAGTGGGGAGATTATAAACTTTTTAAAGTTGGATAAACAAAATTAAAAGTTTTTGAACTTTAAAGAGCAATTACAAAAGAAATAAAAATTCAAAGTGATTAAGTGAAGTTCCATTAAAATAAAAAGTTGAAAAAATTCCAAAATAACAAAAGGTAAACAGAAAGAAAGAGTGATGGATTAATAGATGAGAATAATTGAGGAATAAAGATGGCTGGATCGATCATCATTTTAATTTCTCCAAAATTTAAATCAGAATTAACCTCCCTCCAATTTATTTTTCCATTAGAAGAATTTGATTCCATGGTCCACAAAGCGCCTTGTTCGTAACTGCGAATTATTAACAAATCGATCGAGATGCATCTTTGCATGGATTTTTAACGTGAAATTGCATGTACGTATACGTACGCACGTACTGTCTTTTTCACGTAAAATCTTGCTAATATTTGTAATCAAGATTAACACAATTTGAAGCGATAACATAAAATAAACATTTGGCACACACAAAGTTATTTTGCTTATTATTCCGATCTTACAAAGTTCCAAGAAACAAACAACAGACGTTTGTGACTTAATTAGGCCTCCAGCCACCAAATTAAGCAGAGCTAAAAAGCACGATTTTGTTTATTTGTTGCAGTGGCCATTAGCAGGGTTGGGGATGTTTGGAGTGCAAGGATTAGGGCTAGAAGGTGGATTAATTGACAACTTCGCACCAGCTGGTGTTGACTTCATGTCATAAATAATTAATTCACGTATAGAACATGGAGGGGAGAAACAACTATGAAAACTGAGTAATCATAAATAACTCATTTGCTTGTTAAAGTCAACATGCATATGGATATATAGTACGTAACACAAAATAAAGATTTGAAACACAGAGGTATTTTGCCTTTTATTTCGCAAAATAGTTATATTAATTAATTCTTACAAGATAAAGCTCCATTTTCTAGATCACTTGTTGCAATGTCCAATATTACCAGGTTTGGGGATGTAAGTGCAAGGATTAGGGGCAGAAGGTGGTACTCGTCCTCGATTTTCTGGAAATGACACCTTTTGCACCAAGTGTTGTCTTCGTATCACCCTCACGGCCTTGCAGCCCCAAGAGTAGCCTTGGTGCTAAAAATCAAGAGCAAAAGCATGATCACTGCATTTGCAGCGTTGGAATGAGTTTTCCTCTGAATGGACATGTTGGAGAAAGAAAGAGCTTTTTCTCAACGATATATAGTCGATCGGGGTCTAAAGCTTTGTTGAAGAAGAAATGGGTGCAGATAGAGCGGAGTATATATACTGAAGAAGTGAAATTGTTGCGAAGATTCAAGGAAACGGGGGTGCAACTACGTACAGAAATATATTATTTAAATTAATTCTCTAAAAATAAAAATATTCATATGATGGCAATCATTTTAATCTAACTTAATTTACTTTATATGATCTGGTGTTGCCACCACTAATCCCATATATCTAGCTAGGGAATTGAAACAAGTCAAGCTTATATATGTAAATTAATGTCGGCACTGTGTGAAAATTATCTGGCCATTATAATCGATCTTACTTTTTTCTAGTATCGATCAGGGACTCACTTCCAAAAATAAATTAATATCCCAAAAAGTGAAAAAGAAAAACTAAGTAATAACGCCACAATTGGTTATTGGCGTGATCGTGGGGGATTGTTTGCTAGCTGCAACTACGCACCTACGTATAGGAATAGGTGTTTTGCAAATATTGGTGCACTACTTATGCTCAAACTATTTTATATATAGGGGGTGTTACTGGAGAAATGCTAAAAAGTTGAATTAGGACTCTCTCTAGTTTATTTGAACTAAATAATATCCAGTTAGTTACATTGGAGAGATATTTTTGTCATTTCAAAAAGTAAAAAGACAAAAATACATATCCAATATAACTAATAGGATAATTAGGATCCTTTTTCCTAAATATGTTCTTCATTTCAGTCTTTTATTCTACTTGTTCTTTCCCCTCCCACCAGTAAACCTCTATTGCTCGGGAGAAAACAAGAATGTGTATATATATATATATATATATATATATATATATATATATATACACACCGCTGCGTGGAATACACCCGGCCGCCCCCATTGTGATACAGAGGAATCTTATTAGAGCTTTCCGCAGGTCAAGGTGACTGTCTTTCGCCCCTGCTCCACCCATGGTGAAGCCTCCATATAGAAACAAGGATGTTTTCTGCCCTAGACGTCCGGAGACATAAAAGTGAGCAATTGTTTATTTTGGATGAAGAAATTAAAGCAAGCAATAATCACTTAGTATAAGAGAAAACGGCCAAAATATGACATAAACCGAACTTATGGTATCAAAAAAGCACAAGGAATATTATTCGGTTTCTTCAAGATCAGCGGGCTGTTTGAACGAAAAGATTTCAATGGGAGGCACCACGCTGACATCAAGAGAAGATTGAGAGGTTTGATACGAACATAACACAAACTCAACTTATGGCCAACTTATCTCCTACGTGTAAAAAAAATTTGAATTTTAAATCAAACAAATTGTTTTTTTTCCCCCTAAACTGCCAAGTGTCGTCTTCGTATCACCCTCACCCAAAGGCCTTGCAGCCCCAAGAGTAGCCTTGGTGCTAAAAATCAAGAGCAGCAAAAGCATAATCACTGCATTTGCAGCGTTGGAATGAGTTTTCCTCTGAATGGACATGCAGGAGAAAGAAAGAAAGAGCGGAGAATATATACATGCGAAGATTCAAGGAAACGGGGGTGCAACTACGTACAGAAATATATTATTTAAATTAATTCTCTAAAAATAAAAAATATTCATATGATTGCCATCATTTTAATCTAACTTAATTTACTTTGTATGATCTGGTGTTGCCACCACTAATCCCATATATCTAGCTAGGGAATTGAAACAAGTCAAGCTTATATATGTAAATTAATGTCGGCTCTGTGTGAAAATTATCTGGCCATTATAATCGATCTTACTTTTTTCTAGTATCAGGGACTCACTTTCAAAAATAAATTAATATCCCCAAAAGTAAAAGAAAACCCAAGTAATATCACAACAATTGGTCATTGGCGTGATCGTGTGGGATTTTCTGCTTGCTGCAACTATGCACCTACGTATAGGTATAGGTGTTTTGCAAATGGTACTCTACTTATGCTCAAAGTATTTTATAGGGCGTATTGATGGAATAATACTAGAAGTTATTCTTATGTACGTCACTCTAAGAATGTTGTGGCCAGGAGCAAAATTAGAATATTTAATTTGGGGGATAAATTTTTTTTTAAAAAAAAGCCAGGGGGCAAAAGTTAGTTTTTTTTTTTTAAAAAAAAAAAAAAATTGTGGGCGACAACCCCTGGTTTGGGGGCTGGGACCCCCCAAGCCCATGGGTAGTTCCCCCCAAATCATCTTGACCTTGTGATAGATTATTATTAAATTTTGATCAAATTATAATTTTAAAAATTACCTTATTCTTAGAGCGAAACCCTTATGGCTAGGTGAAAAAGGCCCAACTGAATATTTTTAATTACTTAATTAAAGCCCAAAAGAAATACAATAAGATGTTCTTTTTATGTCATGGAAGGGATGCCGATAATACAACTCCTCGTCTAAAAGCATATTTCGAGACGTACAGTTTTGAAACAATTGTATATATATTAGTTGGAATGAGCAGCAAAAGAGCGTTAGAATATAAATTAAATAATTAATTTTTTTTATTAGTTTAATTTTTTGAAATAAATTATAACAAATTTTTAGATTTTTTTTTATATTATATTTAATAAATTTACCAAAACGATGTTGTTTTGAATTAGGTATATATATGTTATGCTTACATTGTTTTAGGTTTTTTTGTTTTTGTTTTTGTTTTTGTGTTTTTTTTTTTTTTTTATCACAATTCACTCATTCACTTGGGCAAAAAGGCAAAAGTAATGTGAGATCAATATATTTTCAAAACATTATATTAGGGCTTAAAAAAATTAAAGTAAACAAATCCAAAACTCTAAAATCAGCCAAAATTATTTTCAAAATAATTTAAAATAAGTCGTAATAAAGACCAAAAGAATGTCAAGGAAACTACAATAGGCCTATTACTTAAAATGCGGATAACAAATAATAAACACAATAACGATACGTATGCTGTTAGTAAAAACATGATGCTAATGCGAATATTAACCGCATCCTCATCCACATGGACACCCTATTAATTATATTGATTTGCAATAAACTCTTTAAGGTATAAAAATTTGCTGACAACGTACTCATTGTGGAACTCAAAAAATAACTGGAGTTCTCCTCGATCTTACAATCTTCACTACCAATAATTTGAAAGAAAAAAACAATTATAATAATAAAATTTTTTTTTTTTTTAAAGCCAAATTCAGAAAAATAAAGAAACATCCGGGCACTACAAAAAACAAAGTGTTTGCTGACTTACATTTTCTGACGTGTTAGGTGGTCTGACACATCAGAAAATCCTCCTGACGAGTCGGTTTTGACATGTCTCAGTCGTTAAAATTATGGATGTCAAAAACAAAAAATTTCTGATGTGTCAAAATTGGCACGTCTTTTTTGACGTGTCACTTTCTGACACGTCAAAAAAAAAATTTCTGACATGTCAAATTTTGACATGTCAGTAAATGTTTTTAATTGAAAAAAAAAATCCAAAAAAAAAAAATTTTACACGTCAAGAAATTTAAAATTATTAAAAAAAAATAATTTTCTTTTTTAAAAATTTTTCTGGATTTTTTTTTTTCAATTAAAAATATTTTTTTAATTCTGGAATACCGTACGTTTCTTCTCCCCCCAGCTCTCTCCCTAATCTCTTCCTTCCTCCATTTTCACTCTCTCTCTCTCTCTTCTTTCCTCCATTTTCAAAAACCCAAACTCAAAAAATCTTCAAAAAATCAAAAATCCAAATCAAGAAATAAACCTTATCTTTCTTCGATCTTCTTCTCTTCAAATAAAAAATAAAAAATCTCACAAATCAAATAAAAATAAACCAAAGCATAGCTTCTTCAAATAAAAAATCTCTCTTCTTCGATCTTCTTCTCTTCTCCTTTTTTTTTTTTTTTTTTCTTCTACTCTCTTCTTCGATCTTCTCTTCTCCTTTTGTTTTTCTTCTTCTTGATCTACTTTTCTTCTAGCTCTGCTGCCGTGCAGAGAGATTGAGAGAGAAGAGGGAGATTGAGAGATGGAAAGAAGATTTGGAATCAAATAAGAAAAGTAGATCTGGGCAAAGAATAAATAATAAAAGAGGAAAAGAAGAGGGAAAATTAAGTTGAATGTCCCGCTATTTTTTTTCCTGACGTGCTAGTTTTGACACATCAGAAAATTCTGACGTGCCAAATTAGCACGTCAGA
Source organism: Corylus avellana (assembly GCF_965113065.1). Classification (NCBI taxonomy): domain Eukaryota; kingdom Viridiplantae; phylum Streptophyta; class Magnoliopsida; order Fagales; family Betulaceae; genus Corylus; species Corylus avellana. The sequence continues at coordinate 20,035,663 of NC_142500.1, forward strand.
AACATATATATATAGATATACCTGATAAAAAAAAAAAAATTAGAAGGCATGGGCGATGGGCCTGCTGGCCTTCCTAAGGCACATTCCTGACGTGCCACATAGGCACGTCAAGAATTTATTTATATATATATATATATATATATATATATATATATATATATATATATATATATATATATATATATAAAATAAATTCTGACGTGTCAATTATGTGGCACGTCAGGAATTTCTGACGTGCCATCTTTGGCATGTCAGAATTTCTATTAACTAATTTTTTTTTAAAAAAATAATTTTTTGGCAAATTCAAACTAAATAATAAGGTAATGATGAAAATTATTAACAAGAATAAATAAGATGAATGAAAATATTAATTCACTCAATAAGTAAGATGTGGTTAACCCACACTGATCTAATACTAAATAAAAATTTATTAACATGCATGGTTCAAACCTAAAGGCTATATAACATTTTCCTCGTTCATTTGGAATCTGATTAAAATAATTAAATTAATATTATTCATATTGAAGTTTTGACACACACACACACACACACACACACACACACACACATATATTATATATATATAGGAAAATATCAAATTGTATTCGTGCCCGTATTATGTATAACTGTTTGTTATACACTAAAACAGCTTTGTAAAATGGTCTGATTGATTGACAAGAAAAGAAGAAGAAGACGAGGAAGAAAGAATTCACGAAGAAGAAAACCTAGTAGATGCAACAACAGTTTCATTTCATCTTTCTTTGTTTTATCTGCAAATAAATAGTGTTTTTTCATGCAAAAAATAAAGAAGACATAGAGCAGAAAACATATTTTAATTTTTTTAATTTCTATACTAAGTGAATGGAGAATAATAAATCAAAGAAATCCGGATCGGAAGGCCAAGAGCAACAATAGAGTTATTTAATAAAGATTTGGAAAGATTTTGAGTGTCATTTTCATTTAAAATCCTTCCTAATAAAAAATAAAAGTTAGATGAAATGTATATAATATAAAATAAAAATGATATAAAAAAAAAAAAAAACAAAACAAAAAAATATTTAAAAGAAATTATGTGGCACACCAGAATTTCTTTTATTATTTTTTTATTTTTATTTTTATTATATCATGTTTATTTTGTATTATATATATAAATATAATATATATAAACATTATATTTACTGACGTGTCTAACTTTGACACGTCAGTAAATGTTGACGTGCCACTTTTGGCACGTCAAAAAAAGATTTGTTGACGTGTGGCATGTCAACATTTATTGACATGGGAAAAAATGAATACCGTTTACCATGTCAAAAAAATTATTTTTTTTTTTTTGTAGTGGGCCTTTGTGGAAAAGGAGTATACCTTTTATGTATAAAAATAATGGTCCACCCTCATAAGCCGTGCCTTTTTGGTCTGCTTTACATGCAATTATTTGTCGCTTTCAGCATTTCAGAGCACCAAAGTTAGGAAAAGTAATGTCGATCCTCTTTATAGTAAAATATTTTGGTGGCCTACAAAAGAGAAAAAGAAATAAGTACATGCACTAATCATTATCAATTTACTGTAAATTATATCCATAGAAGAAATTAACAATAATATATATAAAAAATAACCAAAAAAAAAAAAAAGGAATCTTAGTTTAAAATATTAGTAATCATAATGTATTTTTCAAGTCAATCTATGAATCATTCCCTTGGATAACAATTTTTTTTAGCACAACAATTTGAAGACGTATCCTTTCCTAGTCAAGTCGTCAGATGTTCAGTGGGATTCGCTTTTCTTGTGATTGCCCTGCCCATTTGCCTTATATGATTCACCCCATTTATATATTCCTATATTCTTTTTCCTTTTCTTAATCGAATAGCTAGGAGCCTAGGAACCATCCTCGATACAATCTGTCTTTTTTTGGTTTTTTTTTTTCTTTTAAATATTGTTGTTAGCTTGTCAGCTATATTTTAGTTACTGTCTTGAAATTACAATCTTACAGAATTTCCTTCTTAATTTTCCATTTGGTCCACTCTGCAAACCTCAGCCTGCATTAGAAGCTAGCTAGGTTCTAATATGATCACTTAACTAAGAATTAATCTGAGACAATTTATTTATCAAGTAATACCTACCGACATATGAACATGGCAACTTAGGCTAGCAGTTTAGTAGTATTGTCGTTACCCTATTGGCAGTAGCCACCCCTAAGAATCATGGGACTATTAAACACAAAGTCGGAAATCCGGCCTGCACAAATGAGTTCTTTGAAATCAATGATATGATAGGGCAACAAAAGTGTAGTTGATGAGCGAGGATAAAGGTGGGATTCACTTGTTCTTGTCTTCCACGGTACAATTATATATCCAGATTAATGTTAAAGTTGGTGAAAGCCAAGCAATTTTTAACTTTAAAATGATGAATCCATTTGCGAGTAATGTGCAAGATGGCATGCTAAAATGGCAATATATAATTATCTACTCATCAAGACAATGATGTGAGTGATCATGTGACAGATACATATTACAACCATTAATTTTTAATTCTCTTCAAAACTATATGTGGAGCTTGTTTATTAGGTCCAAGTTATACCTATTCATAATTTGGAGGATAATACATATTCCTGACACGTGTGGACGCGGAACAGTCCATGAACCTTCTCTTAATATAAAATACGTAAGTAATTAGCAAATAAACAATAATTGACTAGAATATGATTTACTTAAAGTAACAAAGAAGGGGTTCACTGATATATTATAGCGAAGGGAATTGTAATATATCGTATCTATCTTTGTTATATGCAATTCGATCTACAAAATACAAGTAACAATGGAATATTTGATTATCTGGGAATAGGAATGTGTATATATAATACAAGAAGTTGAAATGAAATTATTATTCATATTGATTAATTTAGCGGCAACGTACACAAGAATAACTAAATTTTCTAACTTAAATGGAATGAGATTTCAAACAAACTTTCTAAAGTACTTTTACTTATGAAAATAACATAAGAACATTAACCTCTTGATCATTCCAGTCAGTGCCACCCTTAACCACTATGTGGGGGTGGTTGGACCACCATATTGGATAGTCGCGGCCATCAGATGGCATGCCTTTATAAGTTGGGTGTGGTTGGCCACTCCCAGAGAGATCACTCTCATAGTTTTTTTAAGATGTTTTTTTAGAGCTATTCAATTCTTGGGGATATATGTATGCCTGAGCCTTTAAAGGAAGAATAGTTATTTTTCAATTTATGGGAATAGCTTTTTTTTGTCTTACAATCTTATTCCACATTTAAGGGAAAAATATGATTAGCACTTCTAAACTAGCTACCATCATTTGGCATAGACCACTAAATTTTAAAATGGGACACTTATTCTCTTTAACTACCATATTCCACTAATTACCAACTACTTAGACTTTCCAAAATGCCCCTAAAAGTTGTAAAAGTAAAATACCAATAAAAAAAAACCTGAAGGGGCAACTGAACTACCACTCAACTAAAAGGGAATGGTTCCGACCACCCATTGACCAATTACAGGGTGGCAGAACCACTTCCATGACTTATGAGGTGGTTCATCAACCCTTTATTCTATTCCATATTAAAGGTGCCCGAACTATTCTCATAGGTTATGATGGTGGTTCGATCACCCTTAAACCAATCAAAAATGGTGGTTTTAACACTGATCGACAGTGTTAAGCCAGCCACCTATCAAGTAAACACTTCAGTTGTAGCGCATGTGGTTGTGCCATTTTTCTTCCATTTTAACGCAAACTGATAATGAATTAACCTGTAACAAGATGGTAATTATAAAGGTCTAGTCATTTATTAACGATATTTGCCGCAGCACTCCATTGCCTTTTAGCTTCGAGTATCAGGAGACAAGCTAGCGAATTTACCAAGAGGACCACGAGATCATCTTGCAGCTTTAATTAACGTTAGAACAAAGCTTGGACTTTAAAAGCGTATATATCATGATGGGCATCCACATGGATCAAGATTTTCCAACTACACAAAATAAAAATAATAATAATAATAATAATAATAATAATAATGAAAATCTAAAATATATAAAGAAGAATAATTCTCATGATGGAGATTACAAAGCTTTGCACTTTAAAACCTTGATTTCTTAATTAAGGTTTTCCTGTAAAATCAGATCTGCAAGAATTGATTCTGTTTTTAAGGTTGCCATATGTCGAAGAAGAAGAGATAATTAACGTTAGAACCGAGAAAGATTACAAAGCTTTGCACTTTAAAAGATTGATTATTAATCTTTAATTAGGGTTTTCCTTGAATCAAAAGAGAAGAATATCTGAAAGAATCAGAAAGGAGAGACAAGCGGGTCGATGGATCGAGGACAGTTAAAGTGATCACTGCTTAATGTTGTACGTAGTATCATCTACAGCCGCCTTGGCCTTTTTGGTGGTAAAATTTTAGGTTTTAATGGCAGAACAGCATATCGATCGATCATAAAATATAAAAACTAATTCATTAATCTAATAAAACAGTAAACACACGTACGTTCTTGCATCATATTTTATTTACAAATGGATATCTTTATTCCATATATACGAAAAAGCATGCACAAACATATAACATCTAATTAAGGCTTATTCTTTAGTTAATATCCAGATCAACAGTTGAGAGTTGCACCAAAGCATACCGAGGAAGTTCACACGTGTTTGGAGCGATGACCCCCTTGACCATTCCCAGGTATGTAAGTGCAAGCAGAAGGACTAGATGGAGGGACAGGAGCTCTCTGATGAAAACCTTGGGTACCGTACAGTCCGTACTTACTCACTCCTTCCTTCTCTCCTGTTAAGGGCCTACAAACTGATACAGGGATTGTGAGAATTAACACGATTAACACTATAGTTTTGCAACACTCATACATTTTTTCTTTGCAGATCGCCATTGTTGTAGAAAGAAAGAAAATAGCTAGGTGCTAATGTAAGAGATGGTAGTATGGTTTCTAGCTACTTTCTTAAACCTTTTCCATTCTCAAAAGATCACTCCCCACAATTGATGAATACGGCTGTAATGGCTAGGGGTTTTTATAGATAGATTCCATCCCCCCACACTCAAAAAAAAAAAGAAGAAGAAAAAAGATACTTGATATAATAAAAATATGATGATATCACTTTCTCTTGTTGCATAATAATTATTTTAATAGAATTTGGATTGTTCGGCAATGATAAACTACTTTTTTTCTTGATCACACTAGCTAGTTAAAAATGATGATATTGCGACCATGAGTATAAATATAATCAATTGAAGAACCCTAATCTACTCTTTATCCGCTATTCACCTGTCCACATAGGATATGGATAGATTTTCAGCATCTAATTTAAGGCGGATAAATACTATATTCACTATCTGCACATATACATGCAGGCGGATGGCTGCTTATAAATTAATTAAGTTCGTACCAATAAAGCTGAAAATTTTCAAAAAAAAAGCCTAAAAAAAGCCCAAAATACCAAGTTGTCCTACAAAAAATTTCACCCACACAAGTGCAGTTATGGGGGAATAAGAGTATTATCCGCCCATATAATATGATCATTTACATCCCTAAATGTGTGTTATTGGAATCTACAAGAGTTGCAAGAATTATAAGCAATAACTAAAGATTATGAGTGGTCCCCCCTTAGTATTGGAATAGAAGGAAAGGGCTTAGGTCGACGTCGTGCTCTAAAAAAAACAACAACACCTATGCTATTGTTTTTTCAATGATTCAAATTGAATTTTAAGTGTTCCATGAGAAAGAGAGAGAAAGTGAAATACAATATATATGAACCCTCAAAAAACTACATAAGCCCAATCCAAAATTGAATTCTTGAAATGGAGATGATTCATTTTATATTTAATATTTTATTTTATTGTATCTAAATATATACATGGTTTAATTTATTAAGTTTTTCAGATTCGTGATTATTTTTTTTGAAGGAAAAATCATTCTAGTCTCATTAATTGACGAAGGATCACGAGTATAAAGCTCTTACATCACATAGCAAAAGTTCTGAGAAAATCATAGCAGAAGCTACAAGGTTACAAGTCATAGATACATACATAATAATCTAAAATTTAAGACCTATCTGTAACATCAAAATCCGTTAACCCATGAATAATCTTCAGTTGTAACAACATGTCTACTCCAAACATACTCAATCTGATACATAGGTAGCAATATCCTCCTGCCGAAACTCATTCTCCTTGACTCGCAAGCCAGAAAATTATTCACATCATCAACCCAACAAGCCAGGACCACAAAATACAGGAAAAATGGAAAAACAGGAAAAAATATAAATAAATAAAAAGCACAAAAGCCCACAAAACACCACCGGAGGAAGGTTGCCGGATGATTCTAGCCAGAAAGTGAAAAAACCAAGCGCAGGCGTGTGCGAGTCACGATCCGTCATGGGGTTGCCGGAATCAGAAGTGACAGGTGCTGTTGGAAGTGGGCGGGGCTGGTGCGCGCGGTGGAGTGGTGCGTGTAGAGGTGGGTCTGACAGAAGGACGTAAATCGAGCTTTGAAAAGTCCGATCCAAGAACCCCAGCACTCCAAAAAAAGACACGGCAAAAATGATAGACAGCACATCCAGCACGGTGGGGCTTGAGCCTGTAACAAATGAAAAATAAGTAAAAAAGAAAAAAAGGGGGGGGGGGGTGGCTAATTAAGCAACTAATTAAGAACTTCTCAATCTATACATACACATTTCTCCGACAATAACAATTATAATAATAATAATAATAAAAGAAAGATTAAATGGGTAAAATTTTATTGTACATGACTATATGCAAGTCAAGTGATCGACATTACAATATATATATATATATATATATATATATATATATATATATATATATAGTCATTGCGCATGCACTTGGCGGCTGAGGGATCTAGAATCTAGATCTTCAAATTAAACAAAGCAAATCTCCAAACCCACTAAAGGACCTCTCTCTCTCTCTCTCTCTATAGTTAGTTAGTTACAGTGAAGCTAGGTTTATATTCTTCCTAAATTAGTGGGAAAGGGAATTAAAACGTATTAAATTAGATTTCAAAACATTAACACGCATCTTAAATTCGAATATTCGACCTAGCACCCTCTCGAATCTCTCCATAAAGATTTTGTTTAAATTGAGTTAGAGTTTTTCTTTTTCTTTTTTCTTTTTTTCTTAATATATATATATAGTTTAGTAGACGGACATGTATTCTAATAACATGTAATTTCTTCGCACGTTTTTAATAGAGCATAAACTCCGAGGAAAGCGTTGTTATGCTGTCAATGGATTAATTAAGTGCCCGTTTGAGAGTGCGATTTTAATAAGTACGATTTTAAAAATTACGTTTTTAAAATCGCATAAATGTTTGGTAAAATATATTAAGAAGTACTTATTTTTATCAATTGAGTGTTTGGATAATATTAGCATATAATGGCGGTTTCATAGCCAAATAGGTAAATTTTGCACCAAATATTATTTTAAGCGAAATCATGATTTTTGTTTAAATTCGCACTTTTTCAAATAAGCACCCCCTAGCTTAGTCAGCTTATAGAAATCGCAGATTTTTTCACAATTTTAAAATTTGCATTTTTAAAATCGCAATCTCAAACACTCCAAAATTACGATTTGGTTTAAAAACGCAGATTATTTTTTTAAAAACCCACTCACCTTAATTAAATTAGTATTTTCGGGAAATTAAAATAGCACAACTTTTTCAATTCTGCTATCTCAATGATCACTTGATAATGCTTGTGACGTCAAGTCTTTACAGCCTAATCTCGATTCGATCAGCTAGATTTGGCTCAGACTTCACTTATTAAGCAATGAACTTGTAAGTATGTTTGTTTGTCTCTTTTTCATGTAATCTTCCTACCTATAATCTTAATATCTAAATAAAAGGACCAAGTATATATGTAAATTTGGATTTGGTTCCACTCCTGATTATATTGAAGAAGATCTCTAATTCAAATCCAACTGTTACAAACTAAGAAAACATTGATCAGATTGGCAGAAATACTAGTCTTGGCTCTTTTGTGATTTGGTGATCTGTATAATCACCAATATTTTATTTTCCCACCTTAACCCGGCCATTAATTAACACTTCACTCATAGGTGATCACCAAAAGTAAATTAACCAGTGTTGTCGTAATCATTGAGATCTTTCCTTTAACATAACACAGGTAAAAGCTACCACTATATATGTAGCTTATTGGATTAGTCATATTCCCCTGCTCAAGTTTCGTGCCTATCTTTTTCTTATTTTATTTTCTTCTCCACTATCCCCCAAAATTCATTCTCGCTTAGTATCCTTTACAGAGAATTTATAATACAAATGAATAAACTTTAAATTGTAACGAGATAGACAGCAAGTTAAGTTTCATGGATTACGTAATAAAATCCACGAGGTGCATGGGATAATATGTATTAATCCACGTTTCTGAATCAAGGTTTACACACGTGTAGAGCATAGCATTTTTCTTCGCTAATTAAAGTTGTGAGGAGATATATGGGGAGAAGTAAGTGTCTCTGACAATACAAAATTGGTTTTTTACTGCAAATTCTATCAATATATGCATATATGTCTTTTGTGTAGGTGTACGTGTCATGACTATGACTGTTTACTGAATGATCGATGGAGAGATATGGGGATGCATGGTACCAGTTGGTGGAAAATGAAATTGAAAATGAAGAGAACTTTTGGCCAGATTTTTGGTTTTTTTTCTTCAACGTGCAAGACTAAGAGAAGAGTCGAGCGAGAGAGAAGGAGAGATGCCGTTGTCGGAGCAGAGAAGCCGTAAAGGGCCTAAAGGCTAACGTTGACGTTAATTTGGTTGACATGGCCAGATTTTAGACATTAAAAGTGTTTTTTATTCTACAAATAGTATTCTCTTATTTAAAAATAAAAGAAAATACGAGGGCCACTAGAGACCACTGGCTCGCTTTAATTGTGCTATTTAAATACTTTTGTGAAAACTTCACTTTGACCCTCTAAACTTTCATTCGATTTTATAAACTCTTTTTCAATTTTTAAATTTCTTATTTTGAACCTCTAAACTTTCAATTACTCTCAATTAGAACCCTTCTGTTAATTTTAGCCATTAAAAATACAAAAAAAAAAAAAAAAAAACCAAAATATCCTTAATTTTCATTTTTTTTAAAATAAAAAAATGTTGTGGAAGTTGAAATTTTATATAAAAGTCATGAGTATAAACGTCATGTAATGTTTAAAATCTGAGGGAGAGTTCACATTAAAAGTAATTGAAAGTTTAGAAGTCCAAAATGAGAGATTTGAAAGTTCAGAGAGTTTGTAAAATCGAGTGGAAGTTTAGGAGGCCAAAGTGAAATTTTCCCAAATTTTTTCAAATTATCGCCCAACATTATAATTTCCGGAATAGGATCCTCTCTTATGACAGCAGAATATTAAATTCATGGCTGAGATTTTGTTTTTAGAAATTTGAATGCCACAAATAGGACACCTATTCCACTAGAAAAAAATAATAATAATAATAAAAATATTTTAAATTAATAAAAGAATAAGGGGTGACTAGCCATCTCATCTTGACCAAAGGGGGTAACCGAATTACCCCATTTTAGATGGGGTTAGCTTGAGAGCCACTCCAATAACCGGCTATGGGGTGGCCCATGGCCCTTGGGGGTGACTAGCCACCCCATCTTAGCTAAAGGGAGTGATCGGACTACCCCATTTTAGATAAAGTTAGCTTAAGAGCCACCCTAATGACCAGCCATGAGGTGGGCCATGGCCCTTGGGAGTGGCCCAAACTCTGATCTAATAAAAATAATAATAATAATCTGGCCCCAAGTGCCGAAAGATTTTTTTTTTTTTTTTAATCCTCTTTCTCGTTATAATTTGGCTGTCATTTTTTGTCTCTTTCTCATTATTACTTTTTACTTTTTGTTGCCTTTTCTTCCCCCTTATCAGCTTATCAGCTGGAGTTACGGCAACCACACGATGATGGTTAACTGACAGTCATGGAGTTCCTCCGAGTCCTAGCCTCATTTTTCCTTCTCCTTCTTCCCTTCCTTTCCATCCTCTTCCTCACCCAAAAAGCTTCAAAACCCAAAAGGCAACCATCTCCCATCTGCCTCCCAAGATCCTACCCTATAATCGGTTCATTCTTCGCCGTGCTTGCTAACAGCAACCGCCGTCTTCAATGGCTTTCAGACATCGTCCAACTCTCACCCTCCGCCACCTACGTCCTCCACCGAAACTTCGCCACGCACCAGGTCCTAACCGCCAACCCAGCCGTCGTCCAGCACATCCTCAAAACCCACTTCCACAACTACGGCGAGGGAGCCAATTTCCACCGAACTTTTAAAGACTTCCTCGGCCAAGGCATCTTCAACGTCGACGGCGAGCCCTGGAAGTTCCAAAGACAAGTTGCCAGCCACGAGTTCAACACCAAGTCTCTGCGCAAGTTCGTCGAGATCGTCGTGGACACCGAGCTCTCCGACTGCCTCATCCCGATCCTCTCCTCCGCCGCCGGAACTGGAACAGTCCTAGACTTCCAGGGCATTCTTCAAAGGTTCGCCTTTGATAACATATGCAAAATCGCTTTCGGATTCGACCCCGCCTACCTCTTGCCCTCTCTTCCACAGACCGATTTCGCTCAAGCTTTTGAAGAAAGTGTCACGATCAGCAGCGAGAGGTTTAATGCGGTAATCCCATTCCCAATCGTTTGGAAAATCAAGAAGCTGTTGAATATTGGGTCTGAAAAGCGGCTGAGAATCGCAATCTCAGAAGTTCGAGAATTTGCAAAGAACATAATAAGAGAAAAGAAGCACGAGCTCAGAGAGAAGGCGTCGCTCAATTCCGTTGACCTCTTGTCGAGGTTCTTGAGCTCCGGCCACTCGGATGAGAACTTCGTGGTCGACATAGTGATAAGCTTCATACTTGCTGGGCGTGACACAACCTCCGCGGCTTTGACATGGTATTTTTGGCTACTCTCCAAGAACCCGCATGTCGAATCCGAGGTTCTAAAGGAAATCAATGAGAAATCCGAAGCGCCTGTCTATGACGAAGTGAAAGACATGGTGTACACTCACGCTTCTCTGTGTGAAAGCATGCGGTTGTATCCGCCTGTCGCGGCGGACTCGAAGGAGGCCACGAACGACGACGTTCTGCCAGATGGTACGGTGGTGAAGAAGGGGACGAGAGTGACGTACATACCGTACGCGATGGGGAGATTAGAGACGCTGTGGGGGGCCGACTGGGCGGAGTTCAAGCCGGAGCGGTGGCTGGAGAGGGAGGAAGCGGAGAATAGGCAGTGGAAGTTCGTGGGGAGGGACGTGTACACGTACCCAGTGTTCCAGGCGGGGCCGAGGATTTGCTTGGGGAAGGAGATGGCGTTCTTGCAGATGAAGAGGGTAGTGGCGGGGGTTGTCAGGCGGTTCAAGGTGGTGCCGGCAGTGGGGGAAGGTGTGGAGCCGGAGTTTGTTCAGGTCATGACGTCCAAAATGAAAGGTGGGTTCCCGGTAAGGATTATGGAGAGGGATGTAGGGCTGTAAACGAGCCGAGCTTGGGCGAGCTTTGGCTGTCCAGGCTCGGCTCGTTTATTTTGGAGTCAGGCTCGAGCTCGAACTCGAGCCCGACTATGTTGCTCGAGCTCGGCTCGACAGGCTATGTACCCTACTCGAGCTCGACTATTTTGCTCGATCTCGAGCCAGGCTCGAGCTCGAGCTCGAGCTCGACTTTGTTTGTTTTTTTTTTTGTAATTTAGATGTATTAGATTATAAAAATCATCCAGAATAATTTGCACCTTAAAATACTAAAGAATATTAAACAAACATATCAGATTAATGCCAACCTTACAATTAAAACTAACAAAATCAACTAAAATGCTAAAGAACATTAAACAAATATAATAGATTAATCCCAACATCACAATCATCCATACAAAATCAACTAAAATGTTAAAGAGCATTAAACAAACATAAGACAGACGCAATCCAATGCATAGGTAGCGCAAATTCCTCTTCAACCCAAAAGCCAGGATGAAGTTCATGTCCACAACTCGAAGGTTTGGACTAAAATTCACATCTACGACCTAAAAGATCTGGATCAAAGTTCAGGACTTCAGTTCACATCCAAGTAGGCAGATCGAGTGGCCAAGCCTTATTACAAAACAGAAGCAAGAAAACCGAAATACTCAAACTCTAAGTAATAAATTCATATGATCTAATGGTCGTATACTCATACTTAAATTTTATGATCATATTATCTCACAATTAATATTAATATTATCTTAGATCTAAGATCATGTGATACATCATATATGTTTTATAAGAATAAAGTATATAATTATAATGTATTGATTAAATAACACAATAACTTATGCAGATATACCATATGATTATATAATGATTAATGATTATGTGATATATACGATTCCAATTTCCAAAGTATAAACTATCTAATTATAATATTTGTATTAAATGACACAATAACTTATGCGGTTGTACTATATGATTATATCATATGATAAAATGATTAATGACAATATCATATATATATATATATATATATATATATATATATATTTCTTATATGTTTTTATATTAATATATACATATATTATATATATAATATATATACACACATATACATAAATAACAAAAAAAAAAAAACAAAGGTATATAATATATTTGTTATTATTGAGTAAATGAGTAATGTTGATTATATATTGTTATTTGTTACTTAATAAAAAATATACGAGCCGAGCTTAATAAGCGAGGCGAGCCTTATACGAGCCGAGCTCACGAGCTGCTCACGAGTTAGCCGAGTCGAACCGAGCTTGTTTCGTTTAATATTCGAGCTAGGATTTGTGTTCACGAAGTGCTTCATATAATATTCGAGTCGAGCACGAGTCGATCTTATGCGAGCCGAGCCCGAGCTTGCTCGCGAGACGCTTCGCTCACTTAACAGCCCTAAGGATGCGTGAACCACTGAATCGGTGATATGTATCTAGATACGGCTTGTTTTTGGTTTGGATAATGGCTTTTTAATTTTAGCTGATGGGACTTTGTGTAAATTTGAAATATTACTTTGGAGTTAAAATCGGGTTTTATTTTATCTTACCAAAAAAAAAAATCGGGTTTCATCTTTTATTTATTTAAATAATCTTAAAGTTGCAAGAGTGGCAACTTCGATATATATGGCCTCGTTGAACTTTAGATTCCCTTTTCAGTTGTTGTCGTGTTATAATTATTCATACTGCTGCTTGCAACTCGTGCCTTGATTATTGAGGCCCCTCCATAACGCCAAAAAACATAGCGTACATTTTTGGATTGATTCAAGCAGTAGCATATGCCTAAGCCAATTGGCAATTCTCAAATTGACATATATATTTAACGCTTCAAATCTTGGTCTTTGACTGTTTATCCTGAGTAACAACCAACGTGCTAATTAAAAGAGTAATAGATTTAGAAAAAAAAAATTAAATTAAATTTAGGCTGTAGGTTGAATGTAATTTTAATTTAGTTGTAAGATTTTCAATTTTCACAATTAGGTTTTTATATTTTTGTCTAGTTTTAAATAGGTTACCCTATCCATTTCTTGTCAAATTAATTAACTATATTAACGCGAGAGCAATCAATTAATGATACATAATTCTCATTTGATAAGTCATGTTGTAATTAGGAGTTGTCATCCCCATTTAAAACTGGTGTTTTTTAATATTTTAATTTTTTATTTGGGGTATATTAGTAATTTAAAATAACTACTTTTCCGGCCACGTAGCACGTGTAAATGACATACCAAATGAGAGCCATGTAACATTAATTAATTGGTTGGTAGATTGATGGGGATTATTTAAAATTAAAAAAAAAAAATCTAATGACCTAATAATCAAAATTTAAAAAATTAAAAAATTAAAAAAAAAAAAAAAAACGTAAAGATTAAAATAAAACTTAGGGACTAAATTTAATTTTTCTCATAAACTTTGAAGAAAATTAGGAAAGAGAACTTAAATGATTTATCTACTGCAACAAGAGTTGTTAATGGAAAACGGGCTTGTTAAACTCCTATTAAATTCGGCTTGGGATCAGGAGTTGCAATGGATTGTAAAGCTCTAATTACACATGAAACCCAATTTAAACACAATTGGGCCTTCCTTCTCCACAAGTCAGTCCAGCGACACACAAGGCCGAATGCACAAAAACACTAATTTACTAATTTTCTGATATTTTATTAAACTTGATTAATCAAATTAATCGCAAAGCACATTCTACTTAACCCAATCAAAGCAATTAATCATCAATTAGGATCCCAAAGTATCATATATATACTTGGTTTAGGGGCTGCCATTTGGAATTCGGTTAAGTTGATGAAAATGGATTTTGGGCTTGATTGGTGTTGGAGGATTTCGTGGTCTATTCTTCACCTCTTGGGTTAATATTGTCTTGCTTCGGGTTCCCAAAGACTATAAAACAAGTAAAAGAAGAAACGAAGAAAGAAAAGTGGGGGCATAAAAGACATTAATAATCGAGGAATGAAATTAATTAAAGAGTTTGGCTCGATTACCATTGCAATTAAAGTTCAAAATTAATATAACTAATCAAGATATATACCTATTACCATATTATGCGTTTTATTTTATTTTACTTTTATTTTTGGTGAAATTGCATATACATCTGAATTTTGTGATGCATAGAGATTTTGCTTAGTAGCAATACTATGAGAATATTGCTTAGTAGCATTTCCCATCTTATCCTATCCATCCCATGCAAATTAAGGGTGTGGGACAAAAGCGACTTACGTAGAAAATTGTCTCCCTCTTCTCGCAACATGCATGTTTTGTTCGATGACATTTCTTGGTAGAATTCACGTACGAAACACGGAGACAAACTATGGAAACTGAAAATAATTAAATAACTCATTTTCTTGTTAAAAATCAACATTATTATACATGAAGTGTAATACAAAATAAAGATTTTTAGATACAGAGGTAAGGAAATTTTCCTTTTCTTTTCGTTAAAAAAAAAAAAAAAAAAGGTTATATTCTTACAATTACACAACTAGATCAGCCTAGATCTCCATTTTCTTCACTTGTTGCAATGCCCATTACCTGGTTTGGGAATATAAGTGCAAGGATCAGGGCCAGAAGGTGGCACTGGTCCTCGATCGTCTGGAAATAACACCTTTTTTCCACCAAGTGTCGTCTTCTTGTCACCCAAAGGCCTGGCTGCCCCTAGAGTACCCTTAATGCTAAAAATCAAGATCAGCACAAGGATGATCAGCGCAATATTTGCAGCATTAATGGAATTCTGAGCTTTCCTCCTAGCGGACATTTTCGAGAAAGAAAGATTTTTTCTGAGGGATAGTTTGTTGAAGAAATGGGTGAAGATAAGATTTTTTTCTGAGGGATAGTATGGGTGAAGATAGAGCCGATTATATATATATACTGAAGATGAAATTGTTGCGAAGATTCAAGGAAACGGTGGTGCAACTACATAAATTACACGATTTAAATTAATTTTGATAAAAAGGAAAGTATTCATGCATGTGATATTTGCAATGTTCACATTAATCAAACTTAATTTCCGGCCAATGTCAAGGGAAAGGGAAAGAAGTAGTGTAGCAATGTGAAGACTAAATACACCACAACTGGCGTGACGGTGTGAGATTGTCTTCTGCAAATACGCACTTACAGCCGCGGTATATATGTATATGCATGCAAGTTCTTGGCATGTTCTTTGATTATCGTATGAGCGCATGATGGCTTGTCCCTCACGTCTGGACCAACACTACGTTTTTCACAGAAAGAGGAAAACCAATCTAATTAATTAAATTAACATATATTATTGACTTCCTCCCCCTCTCTTAGCTAGAGAAGAAAATCTTCCTTTAATTAATGTATATCTAGCATAAAATTTCTTTTTAATTTTGTACATAAAAATTATAAATATAAAAAATGTATAGGTGTTTTTTGTGAATTTGCTTCTTGGCCGTGTGGTTCGAGTTAATTACATTAATAATGCTAGTAGATCGAGTATGCTAAACTTTGAGCATCATAAAGAAAACTTTTACATTTCCTTCAATTCAACAAGTCTGAGTACGTAGTTGACAAAAATCTCAGAATGTCAAAATTTGCCATCCCCAGTTGTGAGCTTTATATATATTGTGCAACAAGTCAAGCTAGTACATTATTTTGACATTATGAGATGCAGTAATATTTGACAGACTTAATTAGGCGCTCTTAATTGTTGAAGTCATTGATAAATTCAATCAAATATGCATTAATTGACAAGTTTGGACACATATAGCATGTGGGGTTAACAATAATTGAAGCTTTATTCAAGCATTCTTTATACACACATGTAATATGATTTTGATTATCAACCATAATTAATAATAAGCAAATTAAAAACGTCATTTGAAAAGGCTACAAGATCTTTAAAACCACCTATTCTTTTTCTTTTTCTTTTTTTTTTTTTTCAGATGGCTCGATGGAGGCCATGGCCCATGGAAGATAATAATTAATTTTAGATCCAGCTTATATGCTGTTATTTTAATAACAACATGTATGTTGTAGTTTAAGCAACGGCCAAGATTAAATCTCTAAAAATCTTTATTTGTTTTCTCTTTCTTATTAAAAGTTTCTCAAAGTAAGTCAATTTTAAGATTCAATCTTAACTATTGCTTACACTACAGCATACATGCTAATAACAGCATGTAAGCTAGATCCATTAATTTTAGCCCTTATGATATATTGTCATGAAAAGTTGTAAAGTTCCTTTTTCCATGATCAACTTGCATAATCTATTGCAAGCTATATTGCTCCAAGGAATTTTCTCTGCAGTTACGAATTCCGCCCAGCTTACAGTTTCCTTCCATCTTCCATGATCTCGCAGAAGATTAACTTTTTGAATAAACAAAACCACAAAGTGCGTACAATCTAAGAAGGGACCTGATAAGCACAAAGTCGGTGCCGATCCAGGCCTGCGGGAATGTCACATTCATGCAACTTGTACCTTAATTATGAGAACAATTTTCTTTGGAAATTATATATATATATATACCATGGTGGCCCATGGAATGCTAGTTTCATTCAGGATCGTACGTACTTAATTCCCAACGAAATAAAATTTAGTAAATTAAGTGCTTAAAGTTGGAGAATAAAATAAACGGAAATTACTCTGAAATTGCTTACAATGTGCGCACAGATTAATTAATTAAAAGTGCGAACATGTGGAGGACATTTCAACACGTACGTTTCCAGCTCGTGCCCGTGGCAGCATTTCTTTTGTTCATTGTAAATAAAAATGTTTCTTTTTTTTTTTTTTGTAAGCAGAAATGTTTGGGTCATTATAGTTTTTTCAATAACTTTTTTTTTTTTTTTTTAAATTGAAGATTTTTTTAATATAAAATTTATTGGTGAAAATTGTTTAAAATAATAATAATAATAACTGAAACTCTCTCTAATCTTAGAACATCCATATTGAGCCCTTAAAATTAAAGTTAAATTTGAAGAGAAAAACTCTTTCCTTTTTTTTTTTTTAATAAATTTGAAGAGTCACTTTTAAAATGAACCAATTAACCAAATATCAAACTCTCTATATTTTTCTTTACTTTAGTTATATATTATTATTTTCTTATTTTTTTAATTCTTTTTTTGGTTTATGGTAGACGAGAGAGAGAAGGAAAATGAATATATAAGATTAAAAAACTAAATAACTTTCACTTTTTGACACTTGGTATTTGGTAGGGCTGTCAAAATTTACCAGGAAACCGGAACCGGAACTGGGAAACCGGGGAACCGGGAAACTGGGGACCCGGTTCCGGTTCCGGTTGCAAAAAAAAAAAAAACCGGGACCCCGGTTCCGGTCCCGGTTTTTGGCACCCGGTAAAAACCGGGGAAACCGGAACCGGGTGCATATATAATTATATATATAAAATAATATATTTTAATATTTTATATTAATAATTTAATATATATTTTTTTGTTTTTAGCCATTTACCACTTAGGGTTCTTTTTTCACGCTTCTCTTCTTTCTTCCAAGCTTCCAGCCACGCCTCTCTTCTTTCTTCTTGGCTTCCAGCCGCCACTCTCTCTCTCTCTCTCTCTCTCTCTTTTTGTCCATACATAATACATATATGTATTGGCATTGATTTTGTTGAGGGAGAGGAGTTTTGTTGGGTTTTGCCGAGGGAGAGGAGTTTTGGGTTGTGGGTTTTCTGAGTGTTGCTGGGTTTTGCTGAGGGAGATGAGTTTTGGGTTGTTAATTTTATGGGTTTTGTTGGGGTGTTCTCTGCCATGGCCGAATGGTGGAGTTTTGGGTTGTTAATTTGTTGATTTGATTTCATAGAAGAGTTTGAGTTTTGGTTCGGATGTTTTCTTGAGTGTTTGTAACAGTGGAAAAACAAGATTGCTCTTGTTTGGAGAAGATGATGTTCATGGACTGAGATGCAGAGTTTTTGTGGCTGGGTCCGGCAAGAAAGTTGCCAGAGAAGGTGACCGTGGGTTTCTTCAAAAACCGGTTACCGGATCGGGTAAAACTGGAACCGGCCGGTAACCGGGACCCCTAACCGGGGTCCCGGTTCCGGTTCTGGTTTCTCAAAACCGAGAACCGGGGTACCCCGGTTCCGGTTCCCGGTTTTGGCCAAAAACCGGAAAACCGGACCGGGTTGACACCCCTAGTATTTGGAGAGTCTTGTTGATTAAAACTAAATTTGAAATAAAGTAGATAACTTGTTAAATGACTCTTTTTGTTCAATGAAAATGCTCTTACAGTATTCTACACCATTAATTTCAAAACAATACAAAAAAAAAAAAAAATTCCCAGCCGTATGGAAAGCCGTATACCTTTTATCAACAAAAATAATGTGTCCACCCTCATAAACCGTACGTTCCATTCAATTATAATCGTGTTATTTTAGTTCTTTGCAAATGGTTCGTTTTATTTTAATTAATTTGAAGCCTTTTCGTGTGCTGTAGAACTTAACGTGCTTTATTTGTCGCTTTAAGAGCACCAAAGTTAAGAAAAGTAATTTCATTTCCATTTTTCAATAAAAATATTTTGGTGGACAAAAGAGAAAGAAAAAAAGTACACTAATTATTATCAATTAACTGCAAATTATATCAGAGAATTCAAGAAACACTAAAATAGTATATAAAAAATAAAAACTGAAAAGCTAGTGATCGAATCTAATATTAAGATATTAGTTATCATAATGTATTTTCCAAGTCAATCTAGGATCATTCCTTCAGCATAACAAGTTGGAGACGTATTCTTTCCTAGTCAAGTTCGTATATATAGATGTTCATGTTAGGTAGTGAGTGGGGACGACGGCCCTATATATATATATATGAAATGTATGTGGAATCCATTCACTTTTCTTGTGATTGCCATGCGCATTTGCCTTACATAATTCAACGAAAGCAATAAAAATAAAAAAATAAAAACTAATCCCATATAATTTATTTTATTTTATTTTTCTATATCCTTCCTTTTCTTAATCGAATAGCTAGGAACCCTCCTCGATCGATACAATCTTTTTTTCTTTTTTCTTTTTTCTTTTTTTTTGGTTTCATGTGTAAGGAGTTGTCTTTATTTCTTATTTCTTAACATTGTTGTTAGCTTGTCAGCCATTTTAGTTACTGTCTCGTAATTACGTACCATCAAACCTCAGGCAGAAATGCAGTATTATTCTTGCATTAGAAGCTAGTAGCTAGTGTCAAAGATTATTTGTTTCTTACATAACCTATTTAAGAATCTGATATAATTAATTAATACCAACATATATATAGGAACATGGCAACTTAGGCTATAAGTTTAAATTAGTAGTAAACCATATAATTAAGCGTTGTCATTACCCTTGCCAACCATAAGAATTATGGAACTATTAAACACAAAGTTGGAAGTCCATAAATGAGTTATATTTCAAATCAATGATCTGATCTGATAGAGCCGCAGAAGTGTAGTTGATGTGCGCGCGACAATAACTTGCTAGTGCGAGATTACAAAATATATATGTTATGCATGGGACAAGAACTAAGGTGGGGGATTCACCTTTTCTTGTCTTTGCCAGCATATATGCGCATAATATTATTGGCCTTATATGCTACAATAATTATCCACATTACTTTACTAGAATTAAGAGCAGCTATCTAAAGTTGGTGAAAGCCAAGCAATACTTTTAACTTTAAAAGATGTTTGTGGTCAAGCATTTGCGACTAGCGAGGAATTATATGGAATGGGGCATGCTAAAATGGCAAGCACATCGATTAAGTTATTGTGAATATTATCTACTCATGAAGACAATGATGCAACGGATCAGGATTTGTGAAAGCATATTATAACTATTTTTTAGTCTATTGAAAAATGTGGAGCTTGTTAGGTAGAAGTTACTGTTAAAGTACATAAAAATATAAAGAGAAAAAGTAAGGAAGAAAGATACAGATTAAGGTGGTTATGAGTTACATGACCAATATGTAACCTATAAGAATTATGAGAGTTACATAATCAATATGTAACTTATGAGAATCATGAGAGTTATATAATAATAAATATATAACATATGAGAATTATGAGAGTTACATAATAAATATGTAACATATAAAAATTAGGAGAGTAAATAATACATTAATTTAATTCAAAATAGTTATTTTACCTTCAAAAATCTCAATACGGCCCCACAAACCCAACGGTAGATCACATACGT
The DNA here is from genome assembly GCF_965113065.1 of Corylus avellana. NCBI lineage: Eukaryota > Viridiplantae > Streptophyta > Magnoliopsida > Fagales > Betulaceae > Corylus > Corylus avellana. The sequence continues at coordinate 20,056,335 of NC_142500.1, forward strand.
TGAGGTTTGGTCTTGAACATCAAAGGGGCTAAAAAATGGCTACTATGGCCTATATTAGAACATCAGCTGTTATGATCGAAACTTGAACTTTGCCAACTCTGACCGGCATTGGCTACTATGGCCAGAACATGAACATCGGCTTCTTTGGCCGACATAAGAGTTGCAACAAGCACCATTCTTGGACTATCCGAGTGATGAACATAATGAGGATCATTGAGTGACCCATGCGAATCATTGCTCTCAAATGAAAGAAATCGCATTAGATGATGTTTCAGCCATTGCAAAATGAGCAAATGAATAAAAATGGTTGAGGAAAAATTGAGTTTAGAAAAATCGTTGCCTGAGGCTCTGATACCATATTAAAGTATATAAAAATATAAAGAGAAAAAGCAAGAAAAAAGGATACAGATTAAGATGGTTCGGCCTATACCCTATATCCACACGTCAAAACCTTTTCTTGGTTACATCTTTCTTTCACTTGATTGAAATTATACAATAAAATGGCATATTTATAGTTGAATGGGGCCAAGAATACAATAAGTACTTAATCAATGTGTAACCTATGAGAATTAGAAGAGTTACATGACCAATATGTAATCTATGAGAATTAGGAGAGTTACATAATCAATATGTAACTTATGAGAATCATGAAAGTTACATAATAATAAATATGTAACATATGAGAATTATGAGAGTTACATAATAAATATGTAACATATGAGAATTAGGAGAGTAAATAATATATTAATTTAATTCAAAACAGCTATTTTACCTACAAATGTCTCAATAGTTACTGCCTCATACCTTGGAAGATACATTGCACCTGGTCGATCGAAGTTAATTACCTCTTTTTAGCTTGTTATTGTGGAGTTGAGTTTGATACTTTGTTGATGTTGTGGAAGTATTAATGTTGGAAGTCTGTAGAAAACTAGGGTTTTGTCAAGATTAATGATAATACTAATTAATCTTAATTTGTAAATTATTATTGAGTTTGTACGGGCTTGCATGGAGTTGATCAATGGGGCATATGGTGCCATGGTTGTCAAGATGATAAGTTGCTAAACAAATAGTTTAGGAGTAAAAGAGTGTTAAAAGAATGGAGTTTTGAAGAATTACGATTGTGGGAATATTTGAAGTTATGAAGTGTGATCGTGTTTGTATGAGCATAGGAGTGTTGTTTTGATAGTTTTTGAGTAGTATGGGACTAGTGGCGAGCCCCATAGAGGCCTTTATGGGTCATGGCCTTTACAAAGTAGTGTTTAAACAATTTTAATTTATAAAGAAGATTTTATACCGGTCGTTAAATAGCCTCTACACATGTTTTGTTTTCACTTTTTTATTTTAATGGGAGGTTCACATTTATTCTGTGTGTAAAAGAGCTTAGATTCCAGTTTTAAACACTTTTTGTATTTGTGCCGATTGACATATTACGTTACTAATATATCAATTGTTGCATATATTTATAAACTTTATAGATTTTTTTTTTTTTTTGTAATACACATATTGTGTAATAAATTACTTCATTTCTATTTTAAATTATTATTTTTATATATTTTTAGTTCGGCCCCATAATAATGATTTTTTTTTACTCCGCCACGTTAATGAATTCACGTTGGGTTGATAATATTTGAAGAAGAAGAAAGGACTACAAATCTTGCACTTAAAACGATTGATTCCTTAATTAGGGTTTTAACAAGAGCACCATGAGATCTCGCATCATTAATTAAGGTTAGAAGCGAGAGAGATTACAAAGATTGCACTTTAAAATATTGTTTGAAGGTATGGAGAGCACCTAAGCAAGGTTGGCATAAGGCAAACTGGGATGTGGCTATTGATAAAGTACACGACAGAGTGGGGATCGGAGTTGTACTCAGGGGCGAGAAGGGGCAAGTGATTGCTGCTCAGTGTAGAATGAGGATGGGTATATTAGAGCCATTTATGGGGGAAGCATGCGTTGCCTATCATGCAGTGTGCTTATGCAAAGAGATGGGAGTACAAAATGTAATTCTGGAGGGAGATGCTAAGCAAATTGTGGAGGCTATCCAACATGAAACGGGCACATGGAGTCGATTTGGGCATCTAATAGAAGACACAAGACGGATACTACTCACTCTATCAAGATGGAATTGCGTTTTCGTTCCTCGTGAAGCAAATGAGGCGGCTCATAGGTTGGCAAAAGTGGCTACAACTGATATCAGTGATAGAATTTGGAGGGATACCATTCCTAATTGTATTAGTGATATTATTTTGATGGAGCAATTAGCTCTATCTCGATGATTGTTTGTGGGAGGTTTTCTTATTCTCCGCATACGATTTTATATCAATAAAATTCACCAAATTATCTCAAAAAAAAATTAAAATATATATATATATTGATTCCTTAATTAAGGTTTTCCTATAGAATCCAAATAGAAGAATATTTGCAAGGATCATAAAAGGAGATCTCGAGACACGTACAGATAAAGGACATTTAAAGTCACTTCGATCTTAATGTTGTAGTATCATCTACAGCCGCGCGCCCTGGCTTTTTTGGTTGTAAAATTTTAGGTTTTAATGGCAGAACAACATATCATCATAATACATATCATATATCATTTACTCTCTTATAGAAAGTAGAAAACTAGCTCATTAATACATTTAAAACACACGTTCTTGCATCAAATTATGTATACAATGGATATCTTTATTCCATACGATAAAACCATGCACAAATTAACATATATAACATCTAAGTTACTTAATATCCAAAACTACAACTCTTGTTTATGCATGCCTGAGCTATATCACGTGCACAGCTGAGAGTTGCACCAAAGCATACTGAGGAATTTCACACGTGTTTTGAGCAATGACCCCCATGACCATTCCCAGGTATGTAAGTGCATGGAGAAGGACCAGATGGCGGGACAGGCGCTCTCTGAGGAAAACTTTGCTGGGTACCGTACTTACTCACTCCTGCCTTCTCTTCTCCTGTTAAGGGCCTACAAACTGATACAGGGATTGTGAGAATTAACAAGATTAACACTATAGTTTTGCAACACTCATACATGTTTTCTTTGCGGATGATCTTCATTAATATTGCTGTATAACGAAAGAAAATAGGTGCTAATGTAAGAGGTGGTAAGTATGGTTTCTCCAACCTTTCCATTTTTATAGATGGAATCAGGATTCTATCCTCCAACACCAAAAAAAAATAAATAAATAATTGATATAATAAAAAATGATGGCATCACTTTCTCTTTTGTCACATAATAACTTTAATAGAATTTGGATTGTTCAGCAATGATAAACTACTCTTTTATTGATCGCTATATTAGATGAAAATATTGATGATATCGCGACCATGAGTACATATAATCGAGTGAAGAACCCTAATCTACTCAAAGTGAAGAGACGACATAGCTAGCCTTATTGTTGCTTGTTACCGGAAGCTAGAAGAAGCTACTAAAGATTATGTTTGTGCACATGAATATTGGAACACAATTCTCTAGATCTTACCGTTAAGATTTTATTTTATTCTATTTAATGGTATACACTACAAGTGAGAAGAGTGTTAAAATATTTATCTAAACAATAATTAAATTCATAATTTTTTATGGACTTAAACTTTTGAGATTGTTAATGACACAGCAACAACTGCTAAGCATTAACTAATTAAAAACTTTTCCGGCCAGCCATACACATTTCTCCAAGAATTAAAAACAAAAAACACAAAACAAATGGGTAAAAAATTGTGTAAAAGTGACATTACAAAAAAGAATTTATATATATAGTCATTCCACGCATGATGTCTAGACGAACGGCCGAGGGATATTTTCAAATAAAACAAAGGAGATCTCCAAACCCACTAAAGGACCTCTCTCTCTCTCTTTCTCGTACGACCACTGTCTAGTTATAGTGAATCCTGGTTGATATTTTTCCTAAAGTGGGGGAAAGGAAATAAAAACATATATAAATTAGACTTCAAAACATTTACACGTCTTAAAATCGAATATTCAATCGATGTTGCCCACCATCTTGATTTAAATTGGGTGTCTAATTTATTCAACTAATGTCTCCAAAATACATAAAAATTTTATTGAATAAAATGAATTAAAAATTTTCCTACAACTCAGTTTGGATTAAAAAAAAAAAAAAAAATCCCAGCCCATTGGGATAATTTAAATTACTCACCCAATAATGCTTGCATGGGTCCACTCGATCTTTAAAGCCTAATCGGGTTGACTCAAACTGCACTTAGTAAGCAATGAACTTGCAAGGCAAGGAATGTAAGTTTGTCTCTTTCATGCAGCAGTATATTCCTAATATTATTGGAGAAAGAGCAGTATATTCCTAATATTATTGGAATCACAATCTAATATTCGTCGTACGTAAAATCTTAATGTATCTAGCTTGCATGTCTAGAGGAACTAAATTTAACATATATATATATATATATAAAATCAAATATCTAAATAAAAGGACCGAGAATGTAAATTTGGATTAGATTCATCAAATCCAACGGTTACAAAAACTAAGAAAAAATTATCAAAATTAATTGGCAGAAATACTTCAGAACTTTTTTGTTGTTTTGGTGACCTGAATCAAACACAACAAGTTGTGTGACCGCCATAGTTTACTTGTGCATGCCATACAATCCCAGTTTGTTGTACAGACTCATGCATAGAAGAAAAAAGAAAGTAAATAAAGAGGCATGCCAGCCAAGGCTCGTTTGGTTACGCATTTTAGGATTTTTTTTATTTTTTGGCTTTTAAGCAAAAGAGAAAATATTGACAAGCAACTCAAAACACAAAATATTTAAAGCTATTTTCACATTTTAAGTCACCTTAATTACAACTAATAAAAAAAAAAAAAAAAAAGTACTCTTTAATTATCAAGGGAACCTGGGTTCCCTTTGAAGGGGATGGCTTCAGTTTTGCATGCAGGTCTCAAAAAGTAGGGACTAGGGTATTTGCTTTTGGCTTCTAAATTCCTTACCGATTCAGTGAAAATATTAAAGAAAGCAAAAGAATAAAAAGTGACCAGAAGGGGACAAGTCTTCCATGTAAAAGCTGACAATTTGGAAAAATATTTACTCATTATGAGAGGGAGACAAAGATCTTATTTATGAGTAATGCTATGCAGTAGCATTTCTTCAGCAAACTGTCCGTAATTGCTGAGCTGGCGTGGGTTAAGTGAACCATGGTTATCAGATTTTTTTATAAAATAAAAAAAAAAATCACTCCTTCGCCCACTGAGTTCCCCAAAATCAGCCTTTTTTAGGTTTTTTCCCCAAAACCTTTTCGCGTCCTCATCTCCCACGCTTCTCCCTCCCCCTTCACCTCCGACCTTCACCCACCACTAAGTACTGCCGCCACAGAACAGACCGCCACCCACGGCACAACGACGCTCACCCACAGCACCAACTCGAAATCCAGAGACGCCACCCAGCCACCACCGACGATACCCACTGAGTTCGAGAAGGCATGCATAAATGTTTTCATTGTTTTGTTGGTTAGAGCTTCTTTGAGCTAGATAAATCTTTCATTTTGGGAAGAAAAAAAAAACACAAGAAATGGAATTTTAGTTGGTTATGGTACGATTTTTCCTTTGCTTTTCGGTTGAGCGCCGATTGGTCATGGGTCTTCTTTCTGCCATGGCCGAATGGGCTAGGTGGGGGGATTTCTTTTACTCCCTGCTTCGGTTTTGCTTCACTCAATAGTTTTGAAGATTTTAATCCCTTTGATTTTCGGTGGTTGGTTGAGAATGGGTATATTTCTTGAAAACAATTCTTGGATATTTGGTCTTCGTGGGTTTCTCTCTTTTTGTCTAGTTTTTGATTTTCTGGTTGTACCACACACCAACAAGAAGAATGAAAATGAGATTTCTAGTTTTTGTTTTGGTAATTTTTTTTACCTGGGTTTCTAATTTCATTTTTTGATACTACTACTTCTGTTTTTGCTACTCATAGTTCATAGTGTTTTGCTTATTTTGCAAAGACATGGTTTGTTGCCGCAGAGACGGTTATTATCAATGATGCTAAGATGAATAAAAATGAGAAACGCTTGAAGTTGCATTGAAAAACTCTCGGATTGTAACCTTTTTGGTTGTTTGTACCTCTTTGAGGATGATGAAAAAAAACAAATTATTTACATTTCTTGAAGTTGATTTTATGTAATACTTGAAATTAGAGTTTGTTAAAATGAACAAATGATTTTGGTTGCTTCTTTAATCTTATCCACAAGGGTAAAGGCATTTCATGATTTGGACATAACTTGCAACGTACAACAAGAGTCCATGGTGCTTCTATTTCATCTTCAGTTTCAACGGACCCAAAATTTATAGAAGCTTTAACCAGTAATACATACAAGGCATCAATCAAAGATCGAGGTTGTTGGAGAGTGATAACCGAATCAATACTCGAGGCACATTCATCAAAAAAAAAATTGACTCATGTACACAACCTTTCTTAACCAATTTCACAAGCACGGTGGTCCACATACAAAATAATTTGCAACTTCAAACAACACATTCTCTTATTAAAACTCAAATCAAATCAGGAAAAATGGCTAATACATATGACAACGTGTAGTTCTTGAAAATCAAATCAAATCCCATCGTTTATCATCCTTTACACCCGTGTTCTTTTGAATTTCTTGAAAATCCCTCTAACGAGCATGTAGCTCTGCTTCTCCTTGATCCCGCCCAAAATCTTACATCTGAAAATAAGAAACAGAACATTAGCTTCAAGTTATTTCAAATGAAAGGAAAATTTTCTTTTGATAAGGAAATTCAGCTGCAGCTAGTTGTGAATAGCAGCAGTAACACAAATGAAAGGAATTTTTTTTTTTTTTAATAAATAAAGCTCTTTCTAAAGGCAATAAATTTTCTCACAGACATTTCATCAAACACGTGTAGCTTGACATTCACAACTAGCTACAACTAAAAGAAAGCACAAACAAATTCGAGAATGTTAACAATCAAAACCAGCCACACACACAAAGGAATCAAAACTTTCTTTTTGCATCCAAGACAAAAGAGCTACAATAATATTTTTCATGTTCATTAGTTGCTTCCAAAGACAAAATCAACTTGCAGATGTAGATGCAGATGAAAACCATACAATGGGCAGAAGAGAGAGAGAGAGAGCTTGGATAGATGGAGATCGACGAACATGGAAAAATCGACGAAATCGGAACCCATTCATGCAGATCGACGAAATCGGAACCCATTCGTGCAGAGACTTGTACAGAATCGAAGGACACGGAAAAATTGATGATGATTCGGCAAAATCGAAACCCATTCTTTCACGGAGTTGTATAGAATCGAAGAACATGAAATAATAACCCAAAATTCACAAACAACCCAAAACCCACGAACTGACTTTTTTTTTTTTTTTTTTGTCTCAAAATGAAAGAAGCTCTAACCAACAAAACAATGAAATCATCTATACATACCATCTCCAACTCACCGGGCGTCGCCAGTGGTGGCTGGGTGGCGTCTCCGGATTTCGAGTTGGTGCCGTGGGTGGCAGTCTGTTCGGTGGCGGCAGTGCTTGGTGATGGGAGAAGGCGGGAGGGAGAAGTGTGGGAGAGGAGGACGGGGAAAGGTTTTGGGGGAAAAAATAAAAATTACGAAACCCTATCACACTTTTACTCTTCAGGCGTGATTTTATTTTATTTTTATAAAAAAAAAGCTGATAACCATGGTTCACTTAACCAGGACAACTCAGCACCATGCGGACAGTTTGCTGAAGAAATGCTACTGCGTAGCATTACTCGTGAACCATGGTTATTAAAAAAAATATTATTTTGTCTTTGGAAGCAACTAATGAACATGAAAAATATTATTGTAGCTCTTTTGTCTTGGATGCAAAAAGAAAGTTTTGATTCCTTTGTGTGTGTGGCTGGTTTTGATTGTTAACATTCTCGAATTTGTTTGTGCTTTCTTTTAGTTGTAGCTAGTTGTGAATGTCAAGCTACACGTGTTTGATGAAATGTCTGTGAGAAAATTTATTGCCTTTAGAAAGAGCTTTATTTATTAAAAAAAAAAAAAATTCCTTTCATTTGTGTTACTGCTGCTATTCACAACTAGCTGCAGCTGAATTTCCTTATCAAAAGAAAATTTTCCTTTCATTTGAAATAACTTGAAGCTAATGTTCTGTTTCTTATTTTCAGATGTAAGATTTTGGGCGGGATCAAGGAGAAGCAGAGCTACATGCTCGTTAGAGGGATTTTCAAGAAATTCAAAAGAACACGGGTGTAAAGGATGATAAACGATGGGATTTGATTTGATTTTCAAGAACTACACGTTGTCATATGTATTAGCCATTTTTCCTGATTTGATTTGAGTTTTAATAAGAGAATGTGTTGTTTGAAGTTGCAAATTATTTTGTATGTGGACCACCGTGCTTGTGAAATTGGTTAAGAAAGGTTGTGTACATGAGTCAATTTTTTTTTTGATGAATGTGCCTCGAGTATTGATTCGGTTATCACTCTCCAACAACCTCGATCTTTGATTGATGCCTTGTATGTATTACTGGTTAAAGCTTCTATAAATTTTGGGTCCGTTGAAACTGAAGATGAAATAGAAGCACCATGGACTCTTGTTGTACGTTGCAAGTTATGTCCAAATCATGAAATGCCTTTACCCTTGTGGATAAGATTAAAGAAGCAACCAAAATCATTTGTTCATTTTAACAAACTCTAATTTCAAGTATTACATAAAATCAACTTCAAGAAATGTAAATAATTTGTTTTTTTTCATCATCCTCAAAGAGGTACAAACAACCAAAAAGGTTACAATCCGAGAGTTTTTCAATGCAACTTCAAGCGTTTCTCATTTTTATTCATCTTAGCATCATTGATAATAACCGTCTCTGCGGCAACAAACCATGTCTTTGCAAAATAAGCAAAACACTATGAACTATGAGTAGCAAAAACAGAAGTAGTAGTATCAAAAAATGAAATTAGAAACCCAGGTAAAAAAAATTACCAAAACAAAAACTAGAAATCTCATTTTCATTCTTCTTGTTGGTGTGTGGTACAACCAGAAAATCAAAAACTAGACAAAAAGAGAGAAACCCACGAAGACCAAATATCCAAGAATTGTTTTCAAGAAATATACCCATTCTCAACCAACCACCGAAAATCAAAGGGATTAAAATCTTCAAAACTATTGAGTGAAGCAAAACCGAAGCAGGGAGTAAAAGAAATCCCCCCACCTAGCCCATTCGGCCATGGCAGAAAGAAGACCCATGACCAATCGGCGCTCAACCGAAAAGCAAAGGAAAAATCGTACCATAACCAACTAAAATTCCATTTCTTGTGTTTTTTTTTTCTTCCCAAAATGAAAGATTTATCTAGCTCAAAGAAGCTCTAACCAACAAAACAATGAAAACATTTATGCATGCCTTCTCGAACTCAGTGGGTATCGTCGGTGGTGGCTGGATAAACTATGACTCAACCCCAGCGAACTTAGAAAAAAAAAAAATTAATCTCATCCGTATGTTAGATTTACCGTCTTAATTGATTCATCTAACTATGTTAAAGGAAGTTCTTTGTTGGGTTAATTTGGTCGTCTGGTTTTAGAACCAAAGTTTCTAAAGTTGGTTTGAATATTTTTTTACAATTTATTCATCTATACAAATTACTCACTCATCTAAGGAAATAATAATAATAATAATAATAATAATAATTTGATAAAACCAAGTTTAATAAAATATCAGAAAATTAGTATATTCGGGTTTTTGTGCATCTGGCCTTAATTCTCCCAAATTGATGAAGCTCATTTTAGCCCAACTGACTTGGGGAGGTGGAAGGCCCAATTGTATTTAATTGGGTTTCAAGCGTAATTGGAGCTTTTGGAAATCCATAAAGGATATCTTCGCCTGGGTTGTTTAGGCCCATGCTCAAATTATTCCTCGTTGAGATTTGGGACTCTCCACTAGCCCATGAGACTCATCATGTTAGGCGACATGTCACGTGACTCCCACATGAGTGCCAAACTTTCTTTTGTGGGTAAGCGTGAGTAGGGGTTGGCAGATTAATCGTTTACCACCTATTGATTACAATTGAACCGACATTAACTGCCCACCGCCAAAAGTCGGTCGATAATCGGTTAAGAATTTTTATACCGATTAACCGTCGGTTCGGTTCGGTTAATAGGTATAAATATTTTTTTATTAGTTAACCGAATTAACTGATAATTAACCAATAATAATTATTCTATGACCATTTTATTAGTAGAAATGTAGAACATATGTATGGTAAATTCTTATTGTGTTAATTAATGGGTCAATTTAAAATTTGTTTGGTTCAATAAGCTATTTTAGCCCCAAAAAACAATTTGGGACCCCAAAACAATCAACTTTTGGCCCAATTAAAAAAGCACATGGTTAACTGATTAACCGAACTAATTTTAACTGAAATATCCGTTTAACTGAAATTTTTGAAATAAATCATTACCGAAATGTTATCGGTGAATTAACCGATTTAACCAACAATTTTGTTTAACTGACCGAAAATGCTCTACTGAACCGAACCGATAACCCACCCTAAGCGTGAGTAATATAAATTGCCTAGAAGCCCCCAAGAAAGGACAAGTTTTGGGTCTATATGCCCCAAGCAACTCAAAGTTAATAGGTCGAATTGTTTGGAGTAAATCGCACTTTTTATTTATAAAATTGCAATGTCAAATACATTCTTACTCCGCTTAGTGAAAATAAGAAATAAAAGAAGTTAAAGAAGAAATGTCACCACCATGGAATCAAGTCTTTCACAAGTGAACACCATTTAGGGGAATATCTTTATTTCACGCTTGCATGCCAAACTAGATCTTCAATCTTCAACTTTTAATCTTAATTATAAAATAGTTTCTCCCCATTTCGTGTGGGAAATCAAGAGGAATCTTATCCCTCATGAGTGCAGTGTTAATGGTCGTCAAAGTTCTTTTCACAATAAAGGCAAAGACGCATATGCATGCATGTCATGACCAATTGACCATTATCACAATTTTATTTTAGATAATTATTAATTAGAGTACATGAATCTTCTCCACGTATTGAATGCTTTTAAGGGCTTGTTTAGACGAGTGTTTAAGGAGTTTAAAAGTGTATTTAACACTTTTAAATTTGTTTGGTAAAAAAAATTAAAAGTACTTTTAAAGGTTCAAAAAACATTTTTAATTTAAAGCTCTATTTCTCAAACACAATCTCAAACATGACTATTTTCTCTCTCCGTTGTCGCTGCAGCTTCCCAGTTTGCTCCAACAAGCTCCATAAAACCCAATTTGTTGATGTTCTAGCTTGTTGTCGATGAATAAGTAATTAATTTTACCAAATGTGGACATCAAAGTCGACATTTTTTTGAGCTGACACTCAATGTTATGACCAGGATGATCGCAGGAAAGCGGTATTATGGAGAGTACATCCCGGAATTGGAGGAAGCGAGCAAGTTTAAGAGCTAAGAGCCTGTTTGATATTGCGTTTAAAAAATATAGTTTTTAAGTCAAAAAAAAGCTTTTGGGCAAAAGCTTCATTTTTATTTTTATTTTTTTAAGTTTTTGCTAAAAATACGTTTTGACTATTTTTAGGCTTTTTAAACCCTTAAAAGGGCTTTTAATTTTTTTACCAAACGAGTACTTTTTTCTCTCATTCCATTATTTATTTATTTTTTTTTCATTTTTCCTTTCCTTTGAAAAAAAAAATGGTTCAAGCGAATGAAAATTAAAGAGGAAATTGTCTTATTTATATTAAATTCATATGACCCATAGAAAAAGCCAAATTTTGAAAAGTATGACCATTAAGAAAAGATAAATTTTCAAAAATATGATCATTAGGAAAAGAAAAGAAAATTTAAATATATGAATGTTGGAGTAACAATAAAATAAATATTTAAAAAATTATTTTTAAATGGAATAATGAAAGTAAATCACTAGTTTGCTAAGCTAGATGTACGTACTTTTTTTTTAAAAAAAAAATCTTATTTTAGTTACCCACTTTCTCAATATATTTTTAGAATTTTTCTAGCTTATAAAAAGGTATTTTTTGTCATTGTAGGACATTGATAATTTTCTGTAAATTGGGCCTTGGAGAAAACATTGGCTCAATTAATAATTTGGGAAGAGTATTGACAAACAAATAGTAGTTAGAGATGATATATAAAGTCCATAAGGAGTAGCTCAATTGGCTAAATACCACGCCTCACTAATTCGTCCCAATATAAAGTATCGACTACTTTCAAAGCTTTGCTTTCTTTGATGAGCCTAAACCCTGGTCAAGCCCAAAATTCATTTCCAGCAACCAAACTCCAAATGGCAGCCCCTAAACCGAAACGGTGCAACCCAAAAATTCATCCCATATACATGGCAGCCCAAAACAATAGGCACCCTTCAGCCCTTACAAAGGGCCTAAACATCATCTTCTCTTCATTTTATTTACTGTCCTTTTAATTTTCTTGGTAATTTTTTATTTTTTATTTTTTGCCTTTTTACAGAGTTTTCCCTCATTCTTTTGACTACTAGTGGTTTTATTTGGTTTTCTCAGCTAATTATTGATGGTTGTGCGGCAAATTCTTACGAAACAAAACCTTTTAATACGGCCTCTTTTAGCCATTTCGGTTTGTTTGATAGGTCGGGTCATTTTTTTGACCAATTCCCAACGGTTCTCTGAAAAACTATGTCGCCTTTGTTTTTTATTTCCTTGTAATTACATTTTTCTCATTCCTAAGATTTGTTAAATTACTAGTTATTTCAAAAACTTAGCTTATAGGATGAGGTAAGTTTAACAACTTAATAATTACTTTAACACTTTCACTCGTAAATTAACGGAGTAAAGGTTCACTCTTAAGATGAATATAATATAATAGGAAAAAAAAAAAAAAAAAAAATTAGATCGAGAATAGTGTCAAATCATTATTATTATTATAGCCACACAAATTTTCATGACAATCTGATCTACTTAATAATCAGATTTGTTGGAACCGTTTCCTAGATGGGTGATGCAAGTAGTCTGAGAGGATTAATATTTGCAAAAAGAGAAGAAAGATAGGATAAGAGCTTGCCATGTGTTGGATATTTGAGTTTTATGGAGATTTAGAGATGCGTTTGAGAGGTTTAAAAGTGCTTTTAATACTTAAGAAGCCCGTTTGAAGAAAAACGTACTCGTTTAATAAAAACATTAAAAACGCTTTTAAAGGTCCAAAAGCCTAAAAATAGCTAAAAAACATTTTTGGCGAAAGTTTAAAAATGAAATTTTTGCCTAAAAACTCTTTTTAACTTAAAAATTCTATTTCTCAAACGCAATCATAGTATAATTTCCCTCTTCAAAAATCAACCTAGATACCTAATCGAAGCTTTCTTTTTATAGGCCTAGAGGACGGTTTTCACCATAGGTCATTCCTGAATTCTCTGCACCCACGAGGAGTTCTGCACAACTGCCATTTGATCGTGGATCGTGGCCATCAAGGGGAGTTGGTGTTATACTGGCTTGGACTTATAACTGCAAATTGCAGTACGTCGCCTGTGTTCTACGGACAGCTGGCTAGATGGGCCATGTCCTTATGGGCCTGCATAGTTACTTTTGGTTTATGGGTGCTGTATTGGTTCTTGGCTGATTCACCTATTGTTTAAATTTTTAATGAACTTTTTTCATTTTTAGTTATAACAAAGAAATACCCAAACATTTTTATGTGAGTATATATAAAAGGCTGTCAAATTTCATGTTCTTTAAACTTGTGGTAGTCTCAGACCTTCATCACACATTTTTAAGTTGAATAGTTATATTGTGACAGGCTGTGACAAATTACTTGAATCCAGCAGCCATCAAAACTGGGCCTTAATTAATCTGAAACGAAGCCTAGCCCAGTCCTAAACAGAAGCCCAAATGGATAACTTCTCGGATTGGGTGAACTATGGCAAGAGAAGCCCAAACCAATATGCAGTCCATTCTGTTTACGTGAAGCCCAAAGTAATAGAAAATGCAGTCCATTAAGACGGTCATGAATGGGATAATAATACAATTCCTTTTTTTTTTAAAAAAAAGAAAACTTTCAAGCTTTCATTAAAATCATAATAATACAACACTCTCAACAATTATAATATCATGAATAAAAACAGGATAATCTTTCATCCATATTTGCTCAAAAAATTGCTGAATTGCTTGCTGTCTTTTTAAAATGATAAAAGCTAAAAGGACAAAAATTTCCTCCAAAATCAATTTGGAGGAAATATCCTCAAACTCACGTAAAATAATGCCAAGTGTTTATAAACATTTAAAATGCACATTAAATTTAGTCCAAGTTAATAAACTGATATTAATGAGGTTAATAATTTAATGTACATTTTAAATGTTTATAAACACTTCGCATTATTTTACATGAGTTGGAGGATATTTCTTTCAGACTGATTTGGAGGAAATTTCTGTCCAAGCTAAAATGTACTATTTCCTTTTTCTTTTTTCTTTTTTATCAGCGAATTGCTCTATATTATTCAGATGATGAAAACTTTTTTCTTTTTTTTTTATCCATTGGAACTAAAATCATTTTTTAAAGCTAAGAATTTGACAAATTATATGGATAATGGGGTTTTAATTTCTTTTCTTGTTTTTGCTGATTATCTTATGTTATATAGACATTTTTGACATGTTATTTATTCTTGGTTGGGTGGGTCAAGATATTTGATTTTATGCTTAAAATTCTGTACTAGTTGGAATAATACAATTCCTCCTTAAGCTTAATATGTGAACTATTCAATCTTTTTTAATACCATAATTGGAGAGCTGACATCATCATCATTCAATCTAAGGCTGATTTGCCGGTCAGATTGTTGAAAGTAATACATAATTAATTAGCATCTTGCTTTTGGCCTCTCTCTCTCTCTCTCTCTCTCTCTAGAATATCAAGCCACTATATATATATATATCTTGTTACCTAATTTGTGACCATAGATTCTGTTCCTTTAATAAAGGAGTCCCTGCATGCCTATGTCATCTTGTTCACTATAATCAGAGATATGATAGAATTTAATATAATTTCATATTTTGCTCATAAAAATTCATGTGACAAGATGCCACATCATCTACTTTTTGTTTTGTCTATTTCCTCTACTAAAAATATGATGTGGCATCTTGCCACTTGGATTTTTATGGGCAAAATGTGTAGTTTTTATTAGATTTTAGCATTTCTCTTATAATTCTAAGAAATATTACGGGTCAATATTTTTCTCATATTTCACCCATCTCATCTTACAATTAACTATTAAATTTGTGAACTTATGTGAACCCTACAAATCTAATGATTAATCTATTAAATTTGTAGAAGAATATAGGCCACATGTAAGAAACTTATTGACCCCTACCATTTCTCTTTTATATTCTGAACAATACAATTCCTTTTTAATTAAGCTTAAAAAGATAAAGCTAAAAACATTAAGCAAGACGTATTATGTACTAGTAGGAACAAGTATTGGAGTACTCTTTCTAGCTTATACAAAAAAGGAAAGGAAAAACTTCTCTTAATCTCTCATAAACTTTTATTGCTTTTGCAATCCCCCTAAAGTTAAAAACATTATCAATTTAGTATATCAAGCTTTAAATATTTTGCGATATAACCCTTTCTGTTAGGGTTTGGGGTTAAATTAGATGGCAAAGGGGATACATGACCTTTTATACTTCCGTAAAATATATAGAATTATCATTATCATTCAATCTAAGCCTAATTTCGCCTATCGCATTTTATACTTCCTTAATTGGAGAGCTGACATCATTATCATTCAATCTAAGCCTGATTTCGCTTATCTCATTTTACAAATTAACTATTAAATGTGTAGACTTATGTGGACCCCACACATCTAATGATTGATTTATTTAATTTGTAGAATAATATGGGCCATATATAGAGAACTTATTGACCCCTACCATTTCTCTTATATTCTGAACAATACAACTCCTTAATTAATCTTAAACAGATAAAGCTAAAAACATTAAGCAAGACATATTCTGTACTAGTAGGAATAAGTATTGGAGTACTCTAGCTTACTAGCTTATACAAAAAAAGAAAAGGAAAATCTTCACTTAATCCTCCATGAACTTTCATTGATTTTGCAATCCCCCCTAAAGTTAAAAATATTTTCAATTTAGTGTATCAAGCTTTAAACATTTCATGATATAATCCTTCATGTTAGGGTTTGGGGTTAAATTAGATGACAAATGGGAGAAATGACCTTTTATACTCCCATAAAATATATAAAATTATAAAATTACCTTATATATATATATATAAAGTGGGTATCTTCACAATTTATAAGGCCTACGTTTGGATTTAATAGAAAATATTTAGGGATTGAGTGGGGAAATTGTAAACTTTTTAAAGTTGGATAAACAAAATTAATAGTTTTTGAACTTTAAAGAGTAATTACAAAAGCAATAAAAGTTCAAAGTCACTAAGTGAAGTTTCATCAAAATAAAAAGTTGAAAAAACTTACAAAATAGCAAAAGGTAAACAGAAAGAAAAGAGTGATGGAATAGAAGAGAATAATTGAGGAATAAAGAGCTTTTGGCTGGATCATCATTTGAATTTCTTCAAAATTTAAATCATACTAATTACCTTCCTCCAATTTATTTTTCCATTAGAAGAATTTGATTCCATGGTCCACAAATCGCCTTGTTCATAATTGCGAATTAGTAACAAATCGATCGAGATACATCTTAATTTGCATAGATTTTTAACATGAAATTGCATGTACGTACGTATACGTACTGCCTTTTTCACGTAAAATCTAACTAATATTTGTAATCAAGATTAACACAATTTGAAGCGATAACATAAAATAAACATTTGGCACAAAAAGTTATTTTGCTTAATTATTATTCCGATCTTACAAAGTTCCAAGAAACAAACAACAGACGTACGTTTGTGACTTAATTTGGCCTGCATGCATGCACCGAATTAAGCAGAGCTAAAAAGCATGATTTTGTTTATTTGTTGCAGTGGCCATTAGCAGGGTTGGGGATGTTTGGAATGCAATGATTAGGGCTAGAAGGTGGTACCCGTCTATGATTTTGTAGAATTGACACCTTGTTTGCACCAGCTGGTGTTGACTTCATGTCATCCATGGGCCTTGCAGCCTCAAGAGAATTGGTCCTAAAAATCAATAACACAAGGATAAAAATTTTTGCATCATTGGGGAGGGTACTTTTCCTGATCCAAAACGACATGTTTTTAGTAAATGAGAAAGAAACACTTAGTATCTTGTAATTGGGTTTGAAGGCTTGTGGAAGCAATACGTTGAGAGACTAATGATTATATAGCATGAAAAAGTTAAGCTTTTGGAAGTGTTGATTGTTGCACCACCTTAAAAATATTAAGTTAATTAGTATGCGGTGACGAGTAAACATCGATCAAATGTTAAAAATGATAGTGGCCTGTCTGTTCAAACTTACGTCATGAACAGATTCTTTATGTCGAATCTTGATGGTCGATGGATTGGCGAATTCTACGTACCTGGCCAGGCTCTTTAGTGATTGAATCTTTTGCCTCTTTGCATGCACTGCAATGGCGTGTGATTGGCGATCGAATTGTACGTACACGAGCTCACTTCTAGGATAAATGTTTGGAGCATTTATATTATTATTAAAATGGCCTCACAATTAAATTAATTGTCACCACAATCTGAGGCTCTGAGCACCCTTTTCCTGACGGTAGAAGCCGATTCGCAAGGGTTGAAATAATGTCGGAAAGAATTAAAATATAGATTCAATAATTAAGGGATAAATATAAAATTGGTCTATGTTTTTTTGCCTAAATTATAAATCACTCCCTATGATATGAAAAATAATTTATAGGTCTTTGTAGTTTGAATAAATTACAAATAACTACTTATGGTATAAAAAATAATTTATAGATCCTTATGGTAGACCAAAATAATCAATTTTTGTCAAGTAACTTAACAGAATTTATTACTTTGTCACGTCATACAGAATAAAAACGCGGCATGTGTTATTATGAATTTCTAACTTTAAAAAATGGCAACTAGGATTTCTATATCATTTTAGGACACCAGCTAAGATTACACATCAGTCATCATTCCACGTCATACTACTATAGTATTAAATTAACATATTCTCTTCTATCCCCAAAATTTTACTCTTTGCATAACCTTCCCTCATTTTCATTTTCCTCGCCACGATTTTAGAACACTTTGCAATAATTTGACGGTCACATTTTGTGAAGCGGTTGCGAAGATTATGTTATATATATATAATCTTCATTTTTTAAAGTCACAAATTAATAATAACACATATCGCATTTTTAATCGGGTATGATGTTGCAAAATAATAGATTTTGTTAAGTTACTTAACGAAATTGATTTGAGAAAGTAAACTGTTATTTCGGCTCACCATAAGGATTTATAATTTATTTTTTATACCTCATATGTATAAAGACTAAAGAGCATGGAGAGCATGCGTGCGCCTCGCGAACTTTTACTTCCTAATTTTTGTTTTTAATTCATTTCTATAAGCGGCTTTTTAATTATCTTTGAAAGGAATGCCATCAGTTTTGTGCGTCTCAAAAAATAAAATAAAAATAAATAATAAAAATAAAAAAATGTCACCAAAATGGGGGACAAGTCTTTCACAAGTGGACACGTACAGATCATTATACCTTTCACGATTGCCAAACTAGATCTTCAACTTTTAATTTGATAAGCATTAAACGTAAAGAAATCAGTTGCTTAATTAATAGCCAAAAAAATATTAAGAACATGGGAAACAAACACGAACATTTTGATTGTTTTTTGTTTTAAAAACAAGAGAAAACATTTAGAGCAAAAGCATTTACGAAAAAATGGACATGTCCCACCCAATTAAAAATTACAATTTTTTTTTTTTAATTTTTTAAAAATTATGAGAAAATGAACACCAGAAAATTAACTAAGATTAATTGGAACTTTACCTGCGTTCACTTTGGGTTAGCCCCATCGGGCTACTCAAACCCAATCAAAGAAGACATGATTGCCTTCAAAAATTCAATTGTTTACCCATGCACTCTTTGCACCAATCACCGCCCAAAAGCCCATGATGTAGGATGAGTCTTTAGGTTAATTTTATGGATTATTTAGGTTTTACATTTTAAAGAGTTAAGGTATTTTACAATTTAATACTGGGCTTGTCCCATAGTCAGTCAATTAATAGGGTTATACATATTTTATAATTTAATAATAGACTTGACCGAAGAGTCAGTCAATTTAAGATTAGGGTTTCTCATAATCATTTAAGTTTCTTTTGTACCCTATGAATATTAGATTATGATTAATGATAAACATATGTTTTGTTGGAGGCATATTTCATCTTTTCTTTAGTGGTGAGAGTCTACCAAAACCCCATTGTGAATTAGTGGACTCTGACCAACTTGATTTTATTTATCTTTTTTATGTTATTCTGCTTGCGTCCCGCCATCCGTGTCACTCCGACTCACATAATTTTATATAACATAATAACATATACATTATTAAATGATCTGTAAAAATTAATTTTAACCATAAAATAATCCAGTGATCAGTGGAGAGAAATCCCTATCCCTCATGAGTGCAGTATTATTGGAATAGGGTACTGAGGTCGTCATAGTTCTTAAATTTAAATATTGTGAAATTAAAGAAGTAATTTACCGGAGCTTGGATGATGACTCTCCTTGACCAATAATATTGCTGGTGTTGTCCTTTTCAGAATAAAAACAAAAAAGCCTATGTGACCATTATCACTATTTTATTTTATATATATTATAATTAATTGGAGTACATGAATTTTCACCACGTATTGAACACTTTTTAAGAGCCATGATAATATATTAATATATTTCTTATGGGTTGGAAGGTTGGAAACAAAACATAAACTAATTGGCCTTAATTACAATTTACCCGGACATTAATTCAGATACTGGCATGCATTCCTCTCCAGATGTCCTTCTACTTCTATGTAATGTGTGATGTTTGACTGTTTGAGCTGGCGGGCTCTTGTTGATGGATTCAAGTGGTTTGCTCTTTGCCTCTTCATCAAGTTTTCTAAAATAATCTTTATATAAAAAATTATGAGAAAAATATAAAAAAGCCCCCCAAACTTCCAGCCATTTTCGATTTAGCCCCCTGATGTTCCAAAAGTCATAAAGTAGCCCCCAAAACTACCAAACTGTTGCATTTTGGCCACTCCGTTAGTCAAAACTGTCAATCTGGACGGAAACTACAAAACGACGTCGTTTGGTTACGGGTAAGTTACAAAAATGCCCTTGTATGTTTTTTTTTTTTTTTTTTTTTAGGAGGAGCAATCCAAAAAGGGTTCACTTACCCTAAGCAAAACGGCGCTGTTTTGCTTAGGTTAAGTGAACTAAACTCCAAGCAGCCAACCCACGCAGCACAGGTCCTCCCCCTCACGCACAGCCTTCGCCGATCCTCTTCTCCACACGCACAGCTCCAGTCATCCAGCAGATCGCGCCGGTCGTTCTTCCGGCTTTCTCCAAATCAAAGACCAATTTCCCACGTCCACACCCGAGCTTTGATAGTATTGTAATTCCCCAGTATTATTCATCACTAACCTTTCGTAACTAAAATTCCTGTTAAAATTCCCTATAAAATTCCTCCTATTTTAAAACAAGTTTAATATGTTATAGGGCATTTCATCTGAGCTGTCTCTTATCCAACTACTTCTCCAATAATCTTGTCTTCGCCCTTTTTTGATAATGTAGTTGCCCTCTTCTTGATCTTTCCTAAACCTGAACGTCTCCCTTTCCGGGTCATCATCGGTTTTCCATGAAATCAACCGGATTTGATCTATGTTCATACCTTGAAGAAATGTATCAGTCGGATATTTAAGGCTCTCCCACTGAACCATCGCCAACGGATCATCATCGCTGAAGACCAAGTTTCCAGAATCCAAGAGCTTCACGGTCTGATTTGTAGACGAGAAATCAAGATACGTAGACCAATAATATTCACCTCCAGTATCCGATACCTGGAGGTTTCCATAATCTGAAATTCCAAAAGTTCCAGTGGAACTATTAATTACAGGGTAGCCTCGATTGGCAACCCATACAACTGTTTGTTGATCCTGCTTGTACCAAATCCCAACAAACCTTTTGGGGCTAAAGCTTCTGATAGGGGTAAAGAATCCCAGTTCAAACGTTCCTCCACTGGAGACAAGGGTTGTTCCATTGTCAGTAATCCACTCGCCCTGTGCTAGTGTTAATGTGAGGAAGGCGTGATCGGCTGGATGAGCAGAGTTGTGCGTGTGGAGAAGAGGATCGGAGGACCTGTGCTGCGTGGGTTTGCTGCTTGAAGTTTTGTTCACTTAACCTAAGCAAAACGACGCCGTTTTGCTTAGGGGTAAGTGAACCCTTTTTGGAGCAAAACGGCGCCGTTTTGCTCCTCCTAAAAAAAATAAAAATAAAAATACATACAAGGGCATTTTTGTAACTTACCCGTAACCAAACGACGTCGTTTTGTAGTTTCCGTCCAGACTGACGGTTTTGACTAACGGAGTAGCCAAAATGCCACAGTTTGGTAGTTTGGGGGGCTACTTTATGACTTTTGGAACATCATGGGGCTAAATCGAAAACGGCTGGTAGTTTAGGGGGCTTTTTTATATTTTTCCCAAAAATTATTTAATTATTATATCCCAACCGCTATGATGGATCAATTTATCTTATCTCAGCAGCTCGATCAGCAGGCTTATCCAGGCCTGTTATCCGGCCATTTGCTTAGGTAGTAAAGATATTGTCTTACAAAAAGAAAGAAAGAAAAAAAAAAAAAAAATTGACATTAGAGCATTTTCATTGGCTCCCTATTTTGCTAAAATATCTAGTTTGGGAAGCTAAACTGCTTAATGCCTCTTTTTGTTTCTCAGTATTAAAAAACTCTAAACAGATAAATATCACAGTTTATGCAGAATTAACAGAATTTATCAAAACAAACAATCATCAAAATATATACAATCACACACAAGGATTTTAGTGACGAAGAGAATACCTTTTAGAAACCGATTTAAAAGTAAAACCTCTCCGGGGTAGCCAAAACCAGAAAATCACTATCAAAAGATTATCCAGAGATTACAGACACTAGGAACACTTACAATCCTTTGCAAGACCTTGGCTCTGTAAGATCTATAAACTTACAACTCGTCTTCTTGCTCACAATCTTTTTCAACATGATTATTCTTTACCGGACCCTTACGATAGACTTCTCAACATTAGATTTATCAAAGGAATAACTAAAACTCTAAGAGATTCAATTTAACGCCAGCTCCTCAATTTGGTGATAATTAAGGAAATGAATGAATACTTGAACGTGCTCCCTAGATTTGGGGATCTCTATTTCACTCTCCAAATGTTAAAAGAAAAAAGAAAAAATTGACCATTTTCTCTCCTTCCATTTTTTTTTTTCATTTTTCCTCTCCCTTTAAAAAAAATAAAAAATAAAAAATAAAACTTTGATTCAAGTGAATGAAAATTAAAGAGGATATTGTCTTATTTATATTAAATTCATGTGACCCATAGAAAAATCCAGATTTTGAAAAGTATGACTGCTAGGAAAAGATAAATTTTCAAAAATATGATCATTAAGAAAAGAAAACAAATTTTAAATATATGAATGTTGGAGTAACAATAAAATAAATATTTAAAAAAATATTTTTAAATGGAACCTGGGTTCCCTTTGAAGGGGATGGCTTCAGTTTTGCATGCAGGTCTCAAAACGTAGGGACTAGGGCATTTGCTTTTGGCTTCTAAATTCCTTACCGATTCAGTGAAAATATTAAAGAAAGCAAAAGAATAAAAAGTAACCAGAAGGGGACAAGTCTTCCATGTGAAAGCTGACAATTTGGAAAAATATTTACTCATTATGAGAGGGAGACAAATATCTTAATTAACCCCCTATCATTGGGGTGAAAGGGGGTTTATCCTTTGGGATAGACCAAAGTAAACCGTGGTGTCCTAATCATTGAGATTTTCCCTTAGCAAATCAGCAAATGCATGGGCAAATCTTTCCCTTTCCTTCCCAGTCAAGCTTATTCTATAAATCTTCTGTGATTGGTGTTCCCGTGATTCAATCCATTCAAGTTCTTTTCTTTTTTTTTTTCATTAGCGAATGGTAACCTGCCTCGTGATTGCACGGCAATGACGATTGGCTAATTTTAATGGAGCCTTGCTTGTTATTTGGATCTTTTTATTTAAACGGCACTAATTAGGTCTAATGCCTGCTTTTCTATCGCATATTCTTCTAAGAAAATGTTTGGAACATTATTATTATTATTATTATAGCCACAAATTGTCATCAGAATCTGATCAAGAATAGAGTCATATCATCTACTTAATAGTTGTTGAGACAGTTATCAACCCTAATAGCAAATTGATTCAAAGCCTACTAAGAATGAAAAAATGATCTCTCGCGGGGGTGTGGCAGTCGTGCCACCTCCGATGACTGACTGAAAATTTGGTTAAGATACAAGTAAGGAAAATAATGAGCAATAATAATTGAAAGTAACAAGAATAGAAATGAATACCTATATGTATTGTAGGTGGCTCCTCTTTTTATAAAGGTTATGAATGAGTGGAAGAATCCTAGTGGGACTCTTACTCGACATCCCTTGATACGTGGGAGAGGTTCCAACCAAAAATCATCTGGGAGATCGAATGGATAAGTCATTTTGTACCTATACTCCTTTTAGGAGAGATTTGGTTGGTTGCTCTCTGATTTTGGTTGTAAGATTGGGTTGTTTGGAGAATGATCACGTTCCCCTGATTATAGGTTTTACGCGATTTGGCATGCAACCATTTTGATATGGGGCGTAACTGCATGCTTGAGTGCAGACCTAACACGATCATGCGATCGTGTCATGATTTGTTGGATCTTGGGCTTAGTGCTTTGGTATCATGGTGAGCCGTGGGCCTCTTATTCGGAGTGGGCCTTTTAATTTGGGCTTTAGGAGATATTTGTATCAACAATAGTTAATAATCAGATTGTGATGACAATTTGTGTGGCTATAATAATAATAATAATCAGATTGTTGTTTCAATTTTTAATGGGCTTTTTTCATTTTTAGTTATAACAAAGAAACACCCAAACATTTTTATGTGAGTATATATATAAAAGGTTGTCAAATCTCATTTTCTTTAAACTTGGTAGTCTTAGACCATAAACTTTTATTGCTATTGCAACCCCCTAAAGTTAAAAACATTTTCAATTTAGTATATCAAACTTTAAATATTTTGCAATATAACCCTTCCTGTTAGGGTTTGGGGTTAAATTAGATGGAAAAGGGGATACATGACCTTTTATACTTCTGTAAAATATATAGAATTACAAAATTATCCTAATTAAATATTTTTTGTTTTTTTGTTTTTTTGAAAAAAAGGGGGGTATCTTCAAAATTTATAAGGCCTATGTTTGGATTGAATAAAAAATCTTAAGGAATCGCGTGGGGAGATTATAAACTTTTTAAAGTTAGATAAACAAAATTAAGAGTTTTTAAACTTTAAAGAGTGATTACAAAAGAAATAAAAATTCAAAGTGATTAAGTGAAGTTTCATTAAAATAAAAAGTTGAAAAAATTACAAAATAACAAAAGGTAAACAAAAAGAAAGAGTGATGGAATAGATAAGAATAATCGAGGAATAAAGAGCTTTTGGCTGGATCATCGATCATTTTAATTTCTTCAAAATTTAAATCATAATTAACCTTCCTCCAATTTATTTTTCCATTAGAAGAATTTGATTCTATGGTCCACAAAGCGCCTTGTTCGTAATTGTGAATTATTAACAAATCGATCGAGATACATCTTTGCATGGATTTTTAACGTGAAATTGCATGCGCGTATACGTACTGTCTTTTTCACGTAAAATCTAGCTAATATTTGTAATCAAGATTAACACAATTTGAAGCAATAACATAAAATAAACATTTGGCACACAAAGTTATTTTGCTTATTATTCCGATCTTACAAAGTTCCAAGAAACAAACAACAGATGTTTGTGACTTAATTTGGCCTCCGGCTAACCAAATTAAGCAGAGCTAAAAAGCACGATTTTTTTTTATTTGTTGCAGTGGCCATTAGCAGGGTTGGGGAAGTTTGGAGTGCAAGGATTAGGGCTAGAAGGTGGTACCTGTCTTTGATCTTGTGGATTCATTGACACCTTCGCACCAGCTGGTGTTGACTTCATGTCATCCGGCCATGCAGCCTCAAGAGATTCGGTGGTAAAAATCAATAACACAATTAGGATAAACACCTTTGCAGCATTGGAGAGGGTTCCCTTGATCCAAAACAACATGTTTTTAGCAAATGAGAAAGAAACACTTAGTATCTTGTGATTGGGGTTTGAAGGCTAGGCTTGTGGCCGGAAGCAATATGTTGAGACACTGATGAATGATGATTATATAGCATGAAAAAGTTAAAGCTTTTGGAAGTGTTGATTGTTGACGATGATTCATGATAGTCACAATTGAAGGTCGTGATAAGGTTGTTTTATGAATGTTCGAATGAAAAGAGTGTGTTTCTGTTGCACCACCTTAAAAATATAAAGTTAATTATTATGCGGTAATTAACGAGTAAACATCAAATTAATGTTAAAAACGATAGTGGCCTGGCCGTCTAAAATTAGGTCATGAGTTACTAGATTCCTTTGGTGGAATCTTGATGGTCAATGGATTGGCGAATTGTACGTACACAAGCTCTTTAGTGATTGAATCTTTTGTAAGCGAATGGTAATCAACCAGCCTCTTTGCATGCACTGCAATGGGGTGTGATTGGCGATCGAATTGTACGTACGTACACAGCCTCACTTCTAGGATAAATGTTTGGAATCTGGAGCATTTATTTTATTATTAAAATCGCCTCACAAACTAATTGTCACAACATGCAATCTGAGCACCCTTTGAAAGGAATGTCGTCATGTTTTGCGCGTCTCAAAAGGAGAACAAACAAACAAAAAACAAAAAAGAGATGTCACCAAAATGAGACAAGTCTTTCACAAGTACTGGACACAGATCATTTAGTGGAATACCTTTCACGATTGCCAAACTAGATCTTCAACTTTTAATTTAACAAACATTAAACGTACGTAAAGAAATCAATTGCTTAATAGCCAGCATATATATATATATATATATATATATATATATATATATATATATATATATATATATATACTTAATTAAGAACATGGGAAACACGAAAATTTTGATTGTTTTTTAATTTTAAAAACAAGGGAAACACGAGTGTACATTTAGAGCAAAAGCAAACGAAAAAATGGACATGTCCCACCCAATTAGAAATTACAATTTAATTTTTTATTTCATTTTATAATTATGATGAAATGAACACCAGAAAACTAAGATTAATTGGAACTTTACCTGTGTTCACTTTGGGTTACCCCCATCGGGCTACTCAAATCCAACCAAAGAAGACATGATTGCGTTCAAAAATTCAATTGTTTACCCACTGTCTGCATCAATCACCATGAGAAAACAATAAATTAGTCTTTAGGTTTTATATTTTAAAGAGCAGATAAGGTATTTTGCAATTTGATTTATTTATTTTTGAAGAAGCAATTTAATATTAGGCTTGGCCATAGTCAGTCAAATAGGATTATAGTTATTTTGCAATTTAATAATGGACTTGGTCCAAAAGTCAATCAATTTAGGGTTAGGGTTTCTCGTAATATAGTGTTCTTTTGTACCCTATGAATATTAGATTATGATAAATGATAAACATATGTTTTGTTGGAGGCATGTTCAATCTTCTCTTTAGTGATGAGAGTCTACCCTATTGTGGATTAGTGGACTCGTTGGTTTTATTTATCTTTTTATGTTATTCTGCTTACGTCTCGCCACCCGCGTCACCCCGACTCACATAATTTTAAATGACATAACAGCATATACATTATTAAGTGATATGTAAAAATTAATCCAGTAATCAGTCGAGATACATCCCTATCACTCATGAGTGCAGTGTCATTGGGATAGGGTATCGAGGTCGTCATATATAGTTCTTAAATTTAAATATTGTGAAATTAAAGAAGTAATTTACGGGGCTTGGATGATGACACTCCTTGACCAATAATATTGCTGGTATATTGCATGTCCTTTTCACAATAAAAACAAAAAAGCCTATGTGACCATTATCACTATTTTATTTTAGATATTTTATAATTAATTGGACTACATGAATTTTCACCACGTATTTAACACTTTTTAAGAGCCAGTCTCTATCTTTCTCTCCCGTTTGCGGCTCGCTCCAACGAGCTCCGGCCATGACATCTTATCTACATTTGTTGTTATAATTTTAAGGGAAATCTTTCCTATTTATTTATTGAAAAAAATTAAAAGTTTTGTAAATCATAGTCAAAACTAGATTGAAAATTAGATAGAGCCGTTTTGCGCCGATGAGTAGCTGAGGAACCAGCGAGCACGGTGGGGCGGCACATGACTAAACGAAACTAGTTAAGGAAATTAGATCTAAAATCCAACCAATTACAAGGAGACGAAGAGGGCATTGTACGGTGGAGGGCGGACAGAGGCAATGCAACATAAGCAAAGGGATGGCTGGAACAACTGGACTAGTCGAAAATAAATAAATAAACTGAAAAAAAAAAAAAAAAAAAAAAAAGAAGAAGAAGAAGAAAAGAAGGGTAGAAGGAGGAAAGAAAGTAGGGGGAGGAGAAAGGAGGAGGGAGAAGCTCCTCCCCGCATGTCTGATTTTTTATCTCTAGGTTTTCTCTCTTACATTTGTTATAAACTTATAATTACATTTGCGTTTGAGTGTTGTTAATAAATGATAATATGATAATATATTTCTTATGGGTTGGAAGGTTGGAAAAAAAACATAAACTTGGCCTTAATTACAAATTTACCCGGACATTAATTCATAATAATTTCAGATATTGCCATGCATTCCTCTCTAGATGTCCTTCTAGTTCTCTGTAATGTGTGATGTTTGATCAGCAGGCTCTTCTTGATAGGTCGACGTATATATAGATTCAAGTGGTTTGCTCTTTGCCTCTTCATCAAGCTTTCTAAAAGAATCTTTACATAAAAAATTAATTAATTATTATATCCCAACCCCTATGATGTATCAATTTGTTATCTCATCAGCTCAGCAGGCTTATCCATTTGCTTAGGTAATAAAAATATTGTCTTACAAAAAGAAAGAAAGATAGAAAAATTAAATTGACATTAGAGCATTTTCATTGGCTCCCTATTTTGCTAAAATATCTAGTTTGGGAAGTTAAACTGCTTAATGCCTCTTTTTGTTTCTCCGTCCGGCTCGTCAATTTGGTGAAAATTAAGGAAAGATCAATGAGTACTTGAACGGTGCTCCCTAGATTTGGGGATCTCTATTTCACTCTCCAAATGTTAAAAGACAAAAAAAAAAAAAAAAAAATTAAAATTTGACCATTTTCTCTCCTTCCATTTTTTTTTTTTTCATTTTTCCTTTCCTTTTTAAAAAAATAAAAAAAAAATAAAATTTTGGTTCAAGTGAATGAAAATTAAAGAGGATATTGTCTTATTTATATTAAATTCATATACATGACCCATAGAAAAAGCCAAGTTTTGAAAAGTATGACCGCTAGGAAAAGATAAATTTTCAAAAATATGATCATTGGGAAAAGAAAACAAATTTTAAATATATGAATGTTGGGGTAACAATAAAATAAATATTTTTAAATGGAATAGTGAAAGTAAATCACTAGTTTGCTAAGCTGGATGTAGTACTTTAAAAATAAAAAATAAAAAATAAAATTCTTATTTTAGTTACTCACTTTTTCAATATATTTTTATAATTTTTTTAGTTTATAAAAATGTATTTTTTGTCATCGTAGAACATTGATAATTTTTTGTAGACTGGGCATCGAAGAAAACATTGACTCAATTAATAATTTGGGAAGAGTATTGACAAACAAATAGTAGTTAGAAAAGACATGTAAAGTCTATAAAAAATAACTCAATTAACTGGGGACCACGTCTCACTAGTTCGTCCCAATATAAAGTTTTGACTACTTTAAAAGCTTTGCTTTCTTTGATGGGACTAAACCACGGTCAAGCCCAAAATCAATTTCCAGCAACCAAACTCAAATGGCAGCCCCTAAACCGAAACGGGACAACCCAAAAATTCATCCCATATACATGGCAGCCCAAAACAATAGCCACCCTTCGGCCTTTACAAATGGCCTAAACATCATCTTCTCTTCATTTTATTTACTGTCCTTTTAATTTTCTTTGTAATTTTTTATTTTTTCCTTTCTACAGAGTTTTCCCTCATTCTTTTGACTACTAGTGGTCTTGTTTGGTTTCCTCAGCTGATTACTGATAGTTGTGCGGCAAACTCTTTCGAAACAAAACCTTTTAATACGGCCTCATTTAGCCGTTTCGGTTCGTTTGATAGGTCGGGTCATTTATTTGACCAATTCCCAACGGTTCTTAGAAAAACTCTGTCGCCTTTGTTTTTTATTTTCTTGTAATTACTTTTTTTCCTTCCCTAAGATTTGTTAAATTACCCGTTATCCCAAAAGCTTAAGCTTATAAAGCTTAAGCTTATAAGAAGAGGCAAGCTTAATCACTTAATTATTACTTTAACACTTCTACTTGTAGGCTCAAATTTCCTTTTAATAGGTGAGGTTCAACAAGTGAAATATTTAATTTAAATGAGATAAATTAACGGAGTGAAAGTTCGATTTCATGAAAGAAAAAAAACATTAACACTCTTGTCCCAAATCCTATCCAGACTTAACAAACACCCTTCAGTTAAGCACCAATTATACATGAAACCGTCAATTTGATTATCAAATTAATCGAAGAGCAATTAATCATCAATTTTGATCCCAAATAACAAAATACTCTACATTTAAACCAGAGAGAATTCCTAATGCTAACCAATTTGAGGAGTCTGCTTCACAGCTCCATTCTTATCAACCCAAACCCGGACCCTATCGCTACGGAAATCCATGGTCACCATCATTCCTTCCTTAACTATGACCGTGACAGCAACCTTTGGATTTTCTCTCACAATTGTCGCTGCCGCCACTTCTCCGTTGACTCCCAGCAGCTCCGGCCATGAGCTCTTGCCAGTTCCTAAGGTTAGAATATATACCCACATCCACAAAATTGCTGTTAAACAAGTGTTTATGCGTAGGTTGTATGCGACATCAAATGGAACACAAATGTTTTTTTGTCTTACCAGTGCATCCTGATGCTGCCATCTCTCTTGGATCGTACAAGGGCAAATGGAGGAGATAAGGAAAAGGATACAGAGGAGATGAAAATTTGATTTTTCGATTTATTTTTGCTGCTAAAAATAAATAAAGGTTGCAGGCCGGCGAATATTTTGAGGAGTCAATTCTTCGATCATTCAGTCATGGATATTGGACTTTGTTTCAGTAAAGGACAAATGTATGCATAAACATAATTAATTAATCATTCTATGACAAAATGAATATCAAGCTCTAGCCGGCCATGACATTTGTCAATCCTATGTGTTGGTAAAACTTTGAATTAAGAACAATAAGTTGGAACTAATTAAGAGAACTAAATAAAATTTGGTTGAAGTAATTAATTTTACCAAATTAGAAATACAATTTCATATCGTATATAATGGAATTCGGCATAAAATCAATTTGCCGTGTAGAATATTAATAATCCCAAGAAACTGATGAAAATTTAGGAAGCAGAAACAAAAATATATGGTATATTAAAACTTTTTTTTTTTAGTATATTAAAACTTATCTTACTTTCAAAGGTGATTCATTGGCCTCAAGAGTCAAGAGAATTTTCTTGTGATTAGGTAGACACTAGGGTATAGGTTCGACTCTCATAATGAAAATTTTCATGTCTGATTAGTGTAAACTACTTTAAGTCTTTTGGTCCAACTATAACTTAACCTCAATGTACTTAGAAAAAAAAAATTAATCTCATCATTATGTTAGATTTACCACCCTTGATGCATCTGACTATGTGTAATCGCAACAAAAACTGTATAATATGCAAATTACTCATTCATCTAAAAAAATTAATTTAATAAAATATCAGAAAATTAGTATATTCAGGTTTTTGTCCATTGAGGAAGCTCATTTTAGCTCAACTGACTTGGGGAGGTGGAATGCCCAATTGCGTTTAATTGGGTTTCACGTGTTTAATTGGGATTGGTAGAATGCCCAATTAACACGTTCAAGTCACTGTTAAAATGACGTGGCCCAAGGGGGCACGCACACATCCCCTAATGGAGCATGTTGTTTAAACAGTAAAACGGCACCCTCTACTGTTTAAACGACACCTCCTAAAGAGTTGTCGTTTTTTTTTTTGCCTAAAATGACATTAATTGATGTCCTTTTTTTTTTTTTTTTTTTTTTAAATGATGTCGTTTTTTTAATGACATGCTATTCACACATCACAGAACAAACCGTAAAGTAACATCTTCTCTAGGGTTTATTAACCGATACCGAACCAATAAGAATTTTAACCGATAATTTCGGTTAAAACGGTACACGGTTAAACGGCCCGGTTAAACCGGTTAACCGATTTAACTGAGAGCTTTATATTGATTTATTTTGTTGGGCCAAAAACCAAAAATGAGTTTTTTTTTACTTTTGAGAGCCCAAATACTTTTTGTTGGGCTAAAATAACTTATTAAAAATGAGTTGTTTTAGGGACCAAATACTTTTTGTTGGGACCCAAATATTTGTTTTTTGGGCTAAAAATTGAAGCTTTTTTTATATTGATCCACTTCAACTTTTTTTTCTTTATACTATAAAATACATTTTTCCAAAGCAAATGGACTAATTAACATAATGAATGCTAATTAGACTAGCAAAACTAGTTAATGAAAAATGCTTTTACCAAAGGCAAAGAAATCCCATCAAATGCCATCACTTAAAAAAAAACATCAAACCTACCCAAACCCAAATTAAAATAAAATTCATTAATGAATAATAAACAAAGTATTAACTAATTAAAGTCACTTAGCAAAAGGAAAATAAGTCATAGGTAACACCATTACACAAATTCGGAAACCTGTGTCACTTGTGGGAATTTGGAAACCTCTCTAAAAGACCAAACGGTGCCGTTTTGGGACTAGAATTAAAAAATAAAAAATAAAAAATAAAAAAATTCCGGTTTCTTATCGGTTAAATCGGTTAACCGATAAGAACCGCTTAACCGGACCGGACTGGACCGGACCAAATTCTGGTATACTTTTTTTAACCGATAAGGATATCGGCATATCGGCTACGGTTTCTATCGGTTCGGTCGAAGCCGGTAGACGGCCGGTTAAACGGTAACGGTTAATTTGCTCACCCCTAATGCAGATCATGTTAGGGGAGATGTCACGTGACTCCCACGTGAGTGCCAAACTTTCTTTCTAGGGTAAGCATGAGTAATATAAATTGCCTGCAAGCCCACAAGAAAGGACAAGTTCCTAGTCTATCTGCTCCAAGCAGCTCAAAGTTAAAGGTCCAATTGCTCGGACCATATGCTCACTTTAAGTTGGGTTGTCCAAATTAACTGCAACAGGCAATTCCGATCGAAGAGGAGTGCTAAATTTTGATGCTCAATTTGCAATTTAGCCGGGCTTGGCCCTACAACGATTTTGGAGTGAGCGTTCCTAACAATCCCTTGCAACTCCTTATTCCAATCCAGATTTAATAGACAAATTATGCTATAAGAGGAGTTACCCGGCTTAGGTTGGCCAAACCCTCTCCTCCTATTAGGCCGAAAGAGTGGCTCGACTACCTTACATTTTCCATTTGGTTTATAACAATATAGAGTATTGTTTTAAGTTCTATTCATTTCGATTTAAAATGTTTTTTTTTTTAAAAAAAAAAAAAAATGCATTTTTCTATATTTTTCTTATGTTGGGTACGACCGAACATCGTAGTCAATTTGAAAACGTGTTCGATTGATAAAAAAAAAGTTTTTTCAATTCTTGTAAAATGATTTTTTTTTTAAAAAAAAAAAACTGTAAACTATTTTATAAGTTTGGAGCTACAACATTTGAGTGCCACTATTTGGTCAATTAATTGTGGGTTGTTCTCAACATTGGGGACATTCCTTCTGAATATGCTGTAAGTCACTACATTCATATACTTACTACATTGTAATTCAGTCATATACTTCACATGATGCCGCGGGACTAGAATTTTTATTGTGGGGCAACTTAATCATCATCTTTCAACAAAATTTCAGCACAACTTAATTATAATTTCTCATATTTTGATAAATTTCAAAAGTATTTTATAGTCATAATTAATATGGTTCCGCCTTATATATATAATCATAAACACAATAATTTAGACCAAAACTCTTCACTCATTTTTCTCTTTTGAGCAAGACAAACCCCATCTTCTTACTTTAGAAGTGTTTAAGGTTTAGAAATTGTTTCAACGTTAATTTCCAAATTATTTTCAAAATATGATAGAATTTTCTAGTTGGAAAAACTTTCTTTAACTAAGTCAAGAAAATTATTATGTATTCTTTGAGCTTATGTTATCCTTAACAGTAACAAAATGGTTAAAAGATAAATAAATGTTGGGAGATAAAATGGGTATGGAGTTTTCACTCTTAGTACATTAATATACATAATTGAACACAATTCTAATCCAAAAGCCTAAACTAAAGGGTTAAGGTACACTTAAGTATATTATGTACTATTTTTTTTTATATTTTTTCAACGTGGGACACAAAACTAACAAATGAACTCACAACAGTAAACATAAATATTAAGGAAGTAGTTGCTCCAACAGCCACGGTAGCAACCATGCAAGCAATGTGTTGTGGAGGAGCTCGTAGATCTAGTCGGCACATGCATGACCCACATTGTTCATGGCCCATGGGGTGCACTGCGCTGCACGGAAGAGCACATAGCACTAAGCAACACTCCTTGGTGGTGACCACAGTAGTGCGGAGGCCAGTGGTGTAAGCATAGAACTGTCAAGCGTGGTTGAAAACCGTACGTACACGCTATACAAAAAACCACCAACATTAAAAGTGGGGGTGAAAAGTCGGTCCTGTTTCTTGATTATTGGCCAAAACTGGGAACCGGAACAGGAGCATCCGGTTTTTAAAAACCCGAAACAGTTACCTGGTTAACCGGTTATACAATAACCGGACGGTTCTGGTTAGTACCCAGTTATCCAAACCGAGTAACCGGCTTTTTTAAAAAAAGTTATTTTGCATTTTTGACTTATTTTAGGTATTGAGCCAAATTTTTGGGCTTAATTTAACTATTTTTGCCTCCATTTAAATTCTTTAAAAAAAATAAAAAAATTAATAAATATACTAAATTTGAAAATATAGAAGTGATTTTCTATCTTTGTGAACTAGAGTAAAAAAAAAAATAATAATAAAAATACTAAATTCAAAAATATATATACAAAATTTAAAATATGTATTATTATTATTATTATATACCGGTTATAACCGGGTATTTAAAACCTCAAAACCGATAACCGGAACTGAACATCTCGATTACCAGTTCTAACAAACCGATTTTCCAATTTTTTGATCCCGCGGTTTATTTTACGCCCCTAATTAAAAGCATGTTGGCGTCTGTATTTTATTTCCAAATCCGCCGACAATCGAAGTTAACTGGTTTCCACAATGAGAGCTACTACGCGTCCGGAAAGTTTTCCTGAATTGAGGTTCCCGACTGACGTGGCGTTGGTAAAATAAACTGAAGTTAAGTTACTATAATTAAAAATAAAAACATAAAAAATAAAAAACCCTCCCCTTGCCCCCAAAGAAAAAATTTCTCTCCCCAAAACCACGGCTCTGCTCTCTCTCCCCCACCCGGGCCACCCCCACGCCTTTGGCTTCCAGCGAGGCCCACGCCCACACCGACCCACTACACCAAATCAGAGCCGACGTCCACCATCCGGTGCTTCTCTCCCCATGATCCTCTCTTTCTCGGTGACACCCGCTAAAAGACACGGTTCGCATTTTCCCTCTCTTACAATCTTTGATTTTTTTTTTTCATCTGGTATTTCTCACAGATCTGCAGTGTTCTTTATTTCTTGTGGAGCCAATGAATTCCTTTTAGAGATTATTTTGCACCAACAAGTTTCTTGTCTCTATTGTGAGCAGCGTGTATTGTTATGAGCTTTGTGTTGCCAGATCTAGTTCATTTGCTGGTGTTTAAGGAAGAGATAAGTTGGATTTGGATGGTTTTGGATGTCACTATTGTGGGTTTGGGTATGGTGATTGTGTATAAACATTCATCAAAACTGCTTTGTTTTTTCATGTCTACTTAATCTGACTCTAGCTTATTCTATCCCTTATGCATAATGTAATTTCAATAATTTGGTCAAATTGGCTATCCACTTTGGTCTTATGTAATTTCATAATGTATTCGTCATGACTTGTATCGTGAATCTATGTTTTAGGCGGCACTACAAAAAAACAATTTTTTTCTCATTGGAGTTTTCTGACGTGTCAGGGTGTCTAATACGTCAGAAAAGTTTTTTGACGTGGCATTTCTGACGTGTATTGAATGTCAGGTACGTACATAGGAGTCAGTAAGTTTTTTTTTTATTTATTATTTTTTTTTTTTATGACGTGTTGCTGTTTAGCACGTCAGGATTTTCTAACGTGTCGATTTTGACACGTCAGAAAATTTAAAAATTAATTAAAAAATGTTTTTTAAAAAAAAAAAAAAAATTTATGGAATTTTTTTTTCAATTTAAAATTTTATTAATTATTATTATTTTTTTTTGTAAGTGGTGCAGAGAACCAAAAAATTTTGGTGCAGAGAAAATTTTTTCCTTTCTCTACACGGCAACTCTCTTCTTTTCTCAATTTTCTCTTTCTTTCGATCTCCATTTTCAAAATCCTAAAACCAAACCGAAAAAATATTCAAAAAATCAATCTGAAAAATCAAAAACCCAAACGTCAAACCTAACAAATCTTTAAAAACCCAAAAAATCTTCTTATCTTCTCCTTTTTTTTTTTCTTTTGCCTCTCTTTTTCTTCTTCTCTTCTCCTTTTCTTTTTCTTCTTCTTCTTCTTCCTTCGATCTGCTGCGTCTCAATTTTTTGTCACCTTTTCTTTTTCTTCTTCCTCGAGAGGGAGCTCACGCGTGCAGAGAAGGGAGTTTGAAAGAGGAGAGAGAGAGAGTGTGGGGAAATAAATGAAGAGGGAAAAAATAAGAAGATGAAAAAAGTTGAGGGGAAATAAGAAGAGGGAAAAAGTTTAAAATCCCGCCCATTTTTTTGTGACATGTCAATATTTAGCATATCAGAAAATTCTGACGTGTTATTTTTTACTATGTCAGAAAAATATTTTTTGACGCGGTATTTTTTGCCACGTCAGAAAATGGTGACGTGGCAAAAAACATAAACTGCTTGCCACGTTAGAAAATGGTATTTTTTTTGTAGTGCGGTATACTTTTTTTTAGTTACATCTTCACCTTTCCCAATTGTATTCTTATTGAATAAATGGTTTGTGCAAACCAAAGACCTTGATGCAGCTGCATGGAGAGATCATATATGTGGATGAAGTCATGATAAAGATAAAAGGCAATTTTGGATTGTGTAGATGATGCTGTTTAATGACTTTTGTTGGTGTTCTTCAAAAGTTTAGTTTTAGATTGGAGTACGTGTGATTCAGTTTTTACTGGAGTATTTATTGTAATTGTTTTGTTTGGTTATAAAAGATAGAATTGACAAAATAGCCTGCACATTCTCCTTAATAATAATGCCATCCATTTAAGAGGACGAGAAAAAGCTCAATCCTTATGTCTGTCAAGTTGTAATGAAGTAAAAGATTGGTCTGTCAAGCTCACTAAATCAATGGACTTAATGCCTCAGGCGTTCATGCAAGCCATCAAAAATCCCATCACATAAAAGCAATATGCAACAAATTGATTATTAGAAGTGAGGAAAGGTTCAAAATGTATACACTACACAAATTTACACAAATTTATGGAATGGTTCAATTCTTAAATTGTTTGCTTCGAATGCTACACGAAAAGGCTCAATTCTTAACATCATTTTATTAACACTAGTATTGTTGTACCCAGCTTCACCCCATACTTCATACTAAAGAAGTTGTAATTCCATGGATAATGGTAATTTCATTATCCGGAATCTACAAAGAAAACCCATTCTACAAATATCTTCGATTCCTGAAACTGCATTGGCATTTACTTGAGCACTCTTTATAGCATCCGATATCTTCTCTTCTTTATTCTCCATGCTCTCTTTGTGCTTTCCCCATAGCACTGAGTAAAGCCCCACAACAATCAACACATAAGCACATGATGCACATCAACCTGAATAAGGGAAAAAAAAAAAAAATCAAACTCAGCGGCAGCATTCATTCTGAATCCAATCACACATACCCAATATCAAATAGCACAAAAATTAACATAAAGTTCCTCATTTTAGCTCACACCCATTTGGAAAACTCACAAGAAACCACGATTCCTTGCATGCCTAAAAAAAAAAAACATCAAACTCAGCGGCAGCACTCATTCTGAATCCAATGACACTTACCCAATATCAAATAGCACAAAAATTAACATAAAGTTCTTCATTTTAGCTCACACCCATTTGGAAAACTCACAAGAAACCACGATTCCTTGCATGCCTGACTTTCACAAATAAAAATTTCACATAACCCTCATTCATAATTCCTCACTCTAGCTCATACCCAGAAACAAGCTCTCACTCTAGATTTCAAATTCAAAGAAGCATGGAAAAAACTCAGGGACATAAAAAGAGTGGGCAACCAACCTTGGTCCGAAGCACAGAATTAAAGTCGTTCTTCTCAAGAGCGGTATGGAAGGTCTCGAGAGTGAAGGAGACGCCATCTGTAGGGGCAGGAAATAAAGAAATAATGCAGATCTGTGAGAAATACCATATAATTTTTTTTTTTTTTAAAAAAAAAAAACCTCTTTTCTGGTTGGATGGTGGGTCGTCGGTGAGGGTGGTGCCGGTCGTTGGTGGTGGCGTTGGGTGCTGTTGGGCATTCATCGGTTTTGGGCCCATCTTAAAAATACACAGATTAATTAGATCCCACCATCAAAGAAATTTGAGCAAGCATTTAACGGAAAAAAAAAAAAAAAAATCAAAGAGGAGCGTGGGAAGAGAAGCACCGGATGGTGGACGGCGGCTCTGATCTAGTGCAGTGGGTTGGCGTGGGCCTCACCGGAAGCAAAAGGCGTGGGGTGGGGGAGAGAGAGAGCAGAGCTGCAATGGTGTTGGGTAGAGAGAAGTGTGCTGTGTTGTGCGTGATTTTTGGGAGAGAGAAGCAAGCTGAAGGTGAAGGGGATAGCATGCGTGGGTGGGGTAGGTGGTTGGGTGAGTGGGTTTATTTTTTATTAAAAAAAATAAAAAAACTTAACTGTAGTTTACTTAACTACAGCCACGTCAGTTGGGAACTAAGCTTTGGGAAAATTTTCCGGATCTCTAGGGCTTCGTTTGCCCCCAGACAGGGCTGGTACTGTAGCTAGAACGGCACTGTTCCAGCTACAGTGCCAGCAGCAAAAATTGACTTTTTACTTAAATTTTTTTTTAAAAAAAGCAAAATATTAAAAAAAAAAAAAAAAAAAAAAAAGGAGGAGAAAGATGGGGTGGTTCCAGCCACCCCCTGGCCGATCTGGGGGAGGTCGAACCACCGCCATGGCCAAGGGGGTGGTCCGGCCACCCCCAAATGCACCTGGTCCCCTTTTTTTTTTTTTTTTGGCCAAGGCCGTGGGGGTGGTCGAACCACTCCCATACCAGCCAAGGGGGTGGCTGGAGCCACCCCCTTGGCCAAAAATGGGGTGGTTCGGCCACCCCATTTTGGCCAAGGAGCCACCCCGATCGGTTCTTCGATTTTTTTTTTTTATTAATATTTTTCTTTTTCTTTTTTTTTTTAAAAAAAAGTTGGAATTATCGGTTGGGAAGTGAATAAAAAAAGAGTTGTTTTTGAAATTTGGGATGATTTTTTTGACTTGAAATCTGCAATAATCAGCTGGTACTGTAGCTAGAACAGTGCCAGCAGCAAAAATTGACTTTTTACTTAAATTTTTTTTTTTTTTTAAAAAAAAGTAAAATATTAAAAAAAAAATAAAAAAAATAAAAAAATAAAAGGAGGAGAAAGATGGGGTGGTTCCAGCCACCCCTTGGCCAAAATGGGGTAGCGGGAACACCCCATTTTTGGCCAAGGAGCCACCCCGATCGATTCTACCTTTTTTTTTTTTTTATTAATATTTTTCATTTTCTTTTTTTTAAAAAAAAAAATAGTTAGAATTATCAGTTGGAAAGTGAATAAAAAAATAATTATTTTTAAAATTTGAGATGATTTTTTTGACTTAAAATCTGCAATAATCAATTGATACTATAGTTAGAACAGTACTGTTCCAACTATAATACCGGCCCGGCTGAGGGCAAACGAAGCCAGTATTTCTCTTCCACAGCATGTATCAGTCAGTCATATATCACCGTGATCCGTGGGACTTTTAGAACACTTCTGACACGTGTACCGAGTTAGTACTTGGTACTTATTATTGCAAAAAGCAGATAATTAGCACAGGTGTGGTGTCGAGAATTTAACTGACAAGGTTGACAGCGTGATCGTCTATGTCCCGACAATGCCCCCGAATCAGGCCCACATGGCTGGGCAAATGAGACGCGTCTGGTACACGTCGGTTTTGACGCCGTACAGATCCGTTATTGTTTCTTGAGATTTGAGGTATCGATCAATTTTAGGCAATAAAGAAAGAGATTCCGACCATAATTATTGGTCAAAAAAGAGATTCCGAACCTTTCTAGGTGGCTTTAGGGGGTGTTTGGCAAATGGGATGGCCTAAACACTGTAGTTGATGTAGATTGATGTGAAAAAAAGTAAGAATGTTTGGTATAAAAAAAAATGAAAAAGTGGTATGAAAAAGTGAAAAAATTTTGTTTTGTAGTGATTTTTTTATTTGAATAATAATAAAAAGTGAATGATTTGATATTAAAAGTGAAAAAGTTAGAATGTTTTGATGTTGATTTTTTTGGAAAATTGTGATGAACAGTATTTAGGCCAACCCCATCCCCGTTACCAAACAAAGTATGAAAGATGGAAAAATACTTTAGTATTTGTTTCTTTTTTCCCTCACTCAAAAAGACTTTAGTATGGAAGATGGAAAAATGCACTAGTAAAAAGTTATATTTGTTGATGAAAATAACTTTTATCGGAATTTGGTAACTCAAGAGGATGACACAACAGATAGAAATAATAAAAGTGAGTGTTATGAAAACACTAAATTTTTACTTTTCTCTATTTGACAAATTTAAAAAATAAAAAAATAAAATTATAATATAAAATTTTGTTTAGAAAATGTTCGCAAATGGGGCGAGTGAAAGCAGTGAAGTTGATGAGACTCCCGTAATTAATTGCCAAATTCCACAGCCACGGGGTAGAGAACGTGAGAGTGGTGTGGAGTGTGGCGTGTGGACCGCAGATACGTGGCATGCGGCTCTGCACCGTACAGCATTCCTTTTCAAGAGAGAACGTCATCACATTTCTACTTTTGTACTTGTCCTTCAAGAGTCAAATAAACCCTTTGTCCTTTGAATAAAAAGGATGATGTCGGCCAACTACCACCAGAGCAACCCATTTCAGCACTGACATCAACAAGAGCGAATCCTCTCCTTTTCCCCCATAATTTTTTGTGACAGTGATTAGTAATTGATGAGACATAAAGAAAGAGATTTGTTATAAGTTTCTTTTTAATTATACTAACAAATTGATTAATATAATATAAAAGTACAACAAAATTTGAATTTTTTTTATGAGTAAAAGTAAAAGAAGGAGAGTTTGTTGCCAAATAATTTCTTTGAAAACTAAAAATGTCTTTAGAATTTGTTTTTTATTTGGAAAAATATTTTGATTTTTAGCCTACCTAGAGGCCTGCTCTATGGAAACAGCCTTTAATACTAACTACTCTATTTAAGATCACATTACAGCATTTGGTCAAACGCCTATAACTACTTACCACACACACCCCAAAAATGAAGCAGCCCATTTCAGCTATTCATGTTCATTTTAACAGCTTAGATTAACTCTGAGAAAATGATAGATCAGTACCTTTTGTGAAAAGTAAGTGACTACTCCATGGATAAATAAATAGGGTGTGTTTGACAAAAGACTTGGAAAAAAGAGTGAATTGAAACTGTAGCATATGATTGATGTGAGGAAAAAAAAAATTGTATGAAATATATATATATATATATATATATATATATATATATATATATAAAATAAGAATATTAAAGTTGTTTTTGAAATGAATGTTTTGAAACTTTAGATCCGTTCTACTCCCTAAAACATCTTGATAGATAGCGACAGATATCTAATCATTCGAATAGTGCTAGTATTGATTTAAACTATTGGTAGTAAAAGGTGTTCGAAACCTAATAATAAAAATAGATAGAAACAAATAAATTATTGGCGATTCATGCCATGATCAATAATTTATTTGTTTCCATCTATTTTTAATGATATCAAGAAGAACAAATATGAAAGGGTTGGTATATTTAATATTCTCAAAAGAAATATTGGTATCTTGTCGGCCAAGAAAATGGAAAGATGTGACGTCTCACTTTTGACAGGAAATACCAGACTCAGACACTCCCCAGAAGTGTAAATCACTGTCAGATCTTACTGTTGTGGTCCAGAGGAAGATGGGCAGTGACGGAGGAGGAGAGATGATGCGGCGGAAAGCAACGGTGACACGGCGGCATTAACTGGCCAAGTGAAGTGGCTGACGAAAGAATTCCCTCGAATTCTTCTAGGGTTTTGCGGTGGATTGGTGAACTTTTGTCGTAAACGAATCGCTAAGATTCAAAGAAAAAGGAGCGATAGCTTAGTTTATCCTGCGACGAAATCGTCATTGACGACTAATAATGACAAGATCAAGAATATCAATAAGACTCGTGACATCAAAAACTATTTTCTTTCTGATAAATGAGATTTTTACTAAAGAAAACACAGTTGTTGCAAACAATCCCGCACGTACATCTGGATCAACGCCTACAACCAGCTGCTAACAAAAACTAAAAACCAGAAATGCTCTCCAGATCCCATTTGTTCAACAAACATCAGCAACGATCAAAATTATTTGAGAGTTCACTATCACAAAAAGGACTTACAAGCCATCGAAGGAGCAAAAGAGAACAAGAGGGCAGTTTTGCGTTCCCTTCGCATGACCAAACCGTAGACTAAGGATCTGTGCTTGAAGGAGCAATTGGGTGACCATCGGACGCTTTTCTCGGTGACTCTAGTGAAGAAGCGACTCCATTACCGGTTTTCCTATCAGGTGGCCCGGGTATCCAGGTAACAGGGTTTCCTCTAGACGAAGGAACCGGTCCCTTTTCCATTGTGCTCAGCAGAGGATCGAGACTGTGGCCTGGATTAAGAAGAAAGAAAGAAAGCATGAGGGGAAGTAGTTTCTAAACATATCAATATTACAAAAGCCTTGTACTAAACATCAGATTGCAATAATTAACAGGGCTATCAAGTAGTTTCTAAATTAAGGATATGGGCTAGCAAAACGGAGCAACATTTGGCTCACCATTGGGAGCTGCAGGAGGCAGGGTGGAATCCTTTTTCGGTGATCTTAGCGGAGGAGCGACTCTGTC
This sequence comes from Corylus avellana, assembly GCF_965113065.1. Classification (NCBI taxonomy): domain Eukaryota; kingdom Viridiplantae; phylum Streptophyta; class Magnoliopsida; order Fagales; family Betulaceae; genus Corylus; species Corylus avellana. The sequence goes on from NC_142500.1 coordinate 20,098,940, forward strand.
AAGCACGACGGTATTTGTAGCATGATGCCCGGGGATAACAGGGTTTCCTATAGACGAAGCAATTGGGTGACCATCGGAAGCTTTTCTCGGTGACGCTAGTGAAGAAGCGACTCCGTTACCGGTTTTCCTATGAGATGGCCCGGGTATCCAGGTAACAGGGTTCCCACTAGACGGAGGAACCGGTCCCTTTTGCAGTGAGCTCAGCAGAGGATCGAGACTGTGGCCTGGATTAAGGAGAAAGAAAGAAAGCATGAGGGGAAGTAGTTTCTAAACATATCAATATTACAAAAGCCTTGTACTAAACATCAGATTGCAATAATTAACAGGGCTATATATCAAGTAGTTTCTAAATTAAGGATATGGGGTAGCAGGAAGGAGCAACATTTGGCTCACCATTGGGAGCTGCCGGAGGCAGGGTGGAAGCCGTTTTCGGTGATCTTAGCGGAGGAGCGACTCTGTCAAGCACGACGGTATTTGTAGCTTGATGCCCGGGGATAACAGGGTTTCCTATAGATGGAGGAAAAGGCCTGGGGCCTGGATAGCGCGGCGAGGCAGCACCTTGATCAAAGCTCACTGTCATAGCAAGAAGCGACAAGGCTAATGTTACGCGAACCATAGCTTGAACCGTCCGCATAAACGAATGGCAAGACTGAAAGGAACCCATCGCATATTGGGCTCAATGGACTTTATAGACTAGGGGCCGGACTTTATAAACTACCGCAGATTGCGGTACTTTATAAGGACCGCATTTAAGCCTTGCCCAATAGGGAAACTTCTTTTCTTTTTTGAATATAGACAATATTACACTTAATTAAGTTGTATTTATCACAAATAATTTGAAATAAATGGTTTATAAACTCTTGATTTAATTATGCATAATCGTTCTCTTGAAAAAAAAAATTATGCATAATTCAGTGGGCGGTCATGTGGAGGGCCCTCCCTAACATATCTAATATATATTACAAAAAATTAGAGGGAGATAGGACATATCTCTCTCTCTCTGGGGACAGCTCTTGACAAACTTGCATTCATACCCCATGTGCTTTGGCACATAACCAATTTAATTTCTCATTTTAATAACAAATTCTTTACATTGTAAAAAAAAAAAAATTGAGGCCAATTTAGGAAAAAAAATTGAGACCAATGGGGCTAAGGGTACACTCCACATCGTAAAAAAAGTATGTACATGTTGATGTGTTGAATATAATTGTACTTATATTTGATAATTTCCCAAGGAACTAAAATGTGGCAATTGTACTTATTCTTCATTCGTTGAACTTTTCACGGTTTTCGTTTAAATTAGTAATTTCGATGGGTTGGTTAGTTTTCTTTTTCTAAAGCATTGAATTTTAAGAATAAGAGGGAGATATTTAAATAGTAATCTTCTACGCTTCATATAGTATATATAGTTTTAATTTCTGCGAGATATTTAATAGTGCTACTGGCCGTGGGATATTTTTTTATAAAAATAAAAATCCGAATGAGCCGCGTCTAGGACATTCTGAGAGCATCCTTAAGAGCATTCTCAATGGAGGAGCCATATTTTTATGTAAAAAATAACCTTTTAAAACTCACTTTTATCTAATTTAGTTAAACCATTTTTAAATGTCTCTACATCCAATTAGCTATATTTTTATCTATTATATTAAAATATTATTAAAAGTAAGAAAAGTTTTGAGAAAAAAAGAACATGTGAAAAAAAATGGGAAAAATTTTGGGAAAAAAAGAATATGCAGAGAAAAAGTAGAAAAGTACTGCTACATTTAGCTTTTTTTTTAGCTCTTTCAATCAAATATCTATTTTACATATTTTTTTGGCTAATCCAATGTAAGAGCTTTTTTAAATATTTAAAGAGCTATTTTAGATAAAAATAACATTTGAATCTTGCATTGGAAATGCTCTAATAAAGCAAGCAAACTCCCTAGTTAAATTTAGCAAATATAACCTAGTTTTCAACTCCAACAAATTATCTTCAGAAAATTGCAGAAGACAATCTTTCCGTCTTGGACATTCTAAAACTTTGTCTCGTAAACCAACATCTACATGCGGGGACCACCTAGATGGTCGAAAATCAATTTGATAAAAGAAAGCACCTACATGCCGGGTCCACGTAGATCGTGGACAATTGTAGCTTGTGATGGGTGTCTGAGATCTCAAATTGTAGCTTGGTTGAGCTGAGACAAACAACCTTGGATCCGCCTTGTTCAGAGACCAAGATTTTGCCACTGCAGGTGATGGCTTCTTTGCCGAAGGAGTAGTAGCATGGCTTTCATTCGGCTTCAATGAAGAAGTCGGCTAACTTGTAAACAAAGCAAATATGGAAATCAAGAAGGCCAAGAAGAGAGAAGACACAGAAGCTCACAGTCTCGTTTATAACTCTACCGGTTACTATGAAAATCCTTATGGTTTTCTTCCGGGCACCCATTTTTACTTTTTACAAGACCACCAAGAACCAGAGACAGATAAGACAGAGTGAGGATCACAAGGACAACGTGAACGCACCCACAAACAGGCCGGAAGGGGTGGCTGGGCCACCCCATGGCCGAAAGGCGTGGCCAGCCACCCCCCAAGTGGTAGCCAACCCCAAATTTTATTTTTTATTTTCAAAAAAAATATTATTTTTTAATCTTTTTAATTTTTTTTTTAAAAATTAAATATAAAACACGTAGCGACATTTGATTGGTTCTTACGAGGCGTGACATTCCGTTAAGTTTTGATAGAAAATTTAACCGTAAAGAAAAAAAAATAAAGTGTTAAAACAATAAGAGTATTTAACCCTTTTTTTATACAAACATTTTCTCGTTTAATTATGTTAAACTTTATAGTAAGAAAATATTCCAACCGAATCTTGGCGGTGACCTAATCAAGTCTTGGTGAGATACCGTCTGGTGACCAAATCAAGTCTTGTGTTCTAACTAAGGCTCCGTTTACTTTGACGTAAAATAGTTTCCATCAGAAAATAATTTTAGGGAAGCCATTTTCCCTGAAAATGTATTTTGTCGAAAACATTTTACAGCGTTTCCGGCACACACAAAAAAATGATTTTTTTAATATTTTTTTTATATATATTTTTTCCAATAAGGCCCTTGCACGGGACTTGTTCAAGACCCCGCAGGGACATGCCCGAGACCCCACCAAAACTTGACAAGTATTTGTCCAGGACCTTGTATGGACCTGCTCGAGACTTGACCGGGACCCACCCAGGACTTGACCAGGACTTAATCAGATCCCGGGCAAGCCAAAGGCTAGGCCCAGTCAAGTCTCGGTAAAGTCCCAAGCAGGTCCCGGCGGTGTCCTGGGCAAGTTCCGATCAAGTCCTAGGCGGGTCCCGGGCAACTCCTAGGTAGGTCCTGCGGGGTCCCAGGCAAGTCCCGGACAGGTCCTGAGGGGTCCCGGTCAAGTCCCGATAAGGTGGGTGGATCCCGAGCAAGTCCCGATCAATTCTCGAGCGGATCGAGGTCAATTCCCGGGCAGCGGAGTCCCGATCAAGTCTCAGGCGGGTCTTGGGCAGGTCCTGATCAAGTTACAAGTAGGTCTCGGACGAGTTCTAGTCAAGTCCCTGGCGGGTCCTAGTATGGTCCTGGGCAGGTCTTAGGCAAGTCCGTGCGGGTCCTATTCAAGTCCAATCAAGTCCCGGGCACGTCATGGGACGGTCCCAAGTGGGTCCTGAGGGAGTCTTAATCAAGTCCCGACGAAGTTCTGGACAGGTCTTAGGACTCTTAGCAAGGTCCATCAATTTAAGAATGAGATGCTCATAGTCAGCAAATGGTTTACGGTTTTCAAAAACCATAAACCATTTTCAGAAAATTATAGAAGAATTTTCAATCAAAAGAAAAATATTTTATGTAAAACTGTAAATCATTTTCCAAAAATTATAGAAGAATTTTCGATCAAAAGAAAAATATTTTCTGTTGACCACTATTTTACGTTGAAGTAAACACCGTAAAATACGAAAATTATTTTCTAAAAACCATTTTACGTCAAAGTAAATAGAGCCCAAGTCCCAATAATATCTTGACTCTGTCCTAGTTGGGTCTCAGTTGGATCCCTACGAGTAGCTTGTTCGTCAAAAACAAATATTTGTTAAAAAGGTGTATCAAATGGCCGATTGCATTACAAACCTCCCACAAAAACAACAAAGGGAAAAACATAACAAAACAAAACCATTGCAAAAGCAACACAGTCTGTGTATTAAGTTGTTTTAAATAGTGTCCTCAAGAAATAGCTCAATCGGCTGAAGACCACACCTGATGAAACAGAGGTCACTAGTTCGAATCTCCCTCCTCCTCTTGTGTGGACATGTAAAAAAAAAAAAAAAAAATAGTATATTCAATTTCAAAGAACATATGCAAGAGAAATCAAAAATTAAATAATACATATTTGCAAAGATATATACATACTTGTAAGGATTCAATACATCAACCCCTTACAATCAATCACACCTACATTATAAAGACCACACACAAGGCCATTCGCCGTGTACCGAGTTTTCCTTTAAACTGAGTTGAAATAACTTCCTTTAACTCAGTATATAGAAATGATATGCGTCAATTGAACGTGTGAGATGCATATATTGTTAAATAGTAAGGATAAAGTTGAAATATATAATAATAAAAACTCAAACACATCTCACATATTATTTAAAAAATAGACATATATTATTTTTATAGACTGAATTTAAAAAAGTTCCTCTAACCCAGTATGAAAGAAATCTCTATCCATTCTCTGGCCACTATTAAAAAATTTCCAGCTATATAAAAAAAATTACATTTTACTACCATAACGAAAAACTATTACACGAGGGGAGGCACATATCTTGGGTGAGCCATTTTTGAGCCACCACCGAAACCCGGAGCTGGATCACCAACCCGAGACTCATCCTGGTGGTCCGGCCACTACACCAATATCTATATTTTTAAAATTTATTATTAGTTGAGTTTAAAAATATCAACTAAATTCAAAAAAATCTTGAGTTGAGTTAACTGTATGTATGTAGTGTCAAATCAACCTAAAAAAATAGAGAAAAGGGAAAAATGTAAATCCAGTCCTTGTAGTTTACTTGATTTGTAATTAATTTCTTGTGGTATCAAAATAAACTCAAAGATTCCTTGTAATTACCTGATTGTAGTGACTAAATTATATTTTTAGCATACTTCATGAACCTTTGAGTTCATTTTGATATCATAGGGAGTTAATTATAAATCAGGTAAACCATAAGTACTAATTTTAAGTTTTTCCCCCAGAAAAAATTGAAGGGCAAGATTTCCTTCCAACACAAGCCCTTACCGTGCGAAATATTCAAATTTAGGGGGAAGGAGCTGTAGTCTCCAAAAAAATCCAAGGCAAATGGGGCGAGTGCTAGTAACCTTTATAGCCATTTGGTGGAAACCATGAGAGTCGATGGCACATCACTATTCATGAGTGGTGGGGAATCAAAATTCAATTAATAGGAATCTGAATACGACAAAGTGACACATTACTCCAAACATTATGAACGAATTTTCTGCCTCAAAAGAGTAAATAATAAAAGCTCTAATAAATACTATTTCATTTCATTAAGTTTCAATTAATACATGAAAAACACTAAAATATCACCTTGAAATAAATTTCTTGGTCCTCTGGCAATTAAGGAAAAATGAAGATAACTAAAGGGAAACAGAATCCTCTTAAGTTAGAACAGAATCCTCTTCAGTCCATTATGAACGGGAGAATATCCAGTTTATGGGGAGAATTTATCCTCATAAATCCTATAAATTCTATGACTAAAGATGAGACACATATCTCACTAAAAAAAAATATAATAAAATATTATTTTATATTAAAAAAAATTAATAAAAAAAGAAGCCACCCCCAATGGCCGGCCAGGGGGTGGCCGAACCACCCCCATGGGCCATGGGGGTGGTTCGGCCACCCCCATCTTGCAAAAAGGGGGTGGCCGCACCACCCCCAGGAGCATTGGGGGTGGCTCGGCCACCCCATGGGCCTTGGGGGTTGTTCGGCCACCCCAAAGGGCCAAGTTTAAAAAAATAAAAAAATGGGTTGGCCCTTGGGGGTGGCCGAAGCCACCCCTTGGCCCAAAGGGGGTGGCTCAAGGCTCTTGGGGGTGGTTCGGCCACCCCCTTTTGCAAGATGGGGGTGGTTCGGCCACCCCTTGGCCGGCCATTGGGAGCCACCCCCTACCCTGGCCACCCCCTTCTTTTTTCTTCTTTTTTTTATTAATTTATTTTTTTTAATTTTTTTTAATTTAAAATTATATATATATATATATATATATATATATATATATATATAGTGGAATATGTGTCCTATTTTTAGCCATAAGATTTATGAGGAGAAATCCTCTCCATGAACTAGATATTCTCCAGTCCATTATGGACTGGAGAGGATCCTGTTCCTCTTAAGTTAAGATTGAAAAATATTCAATTTATAATTAAGATTTTTTCTCAAAAATTCTATGACTACAAATAAGACATATATCTCACTAATAAAATATTATTTTAAGAGAGTGACCAGTCACCCCCATTTTGGGAGCCACCTCCTCTTGGCCAACCCATTTTTCATCCTTTTCTTTTCTTTTCTTTTTTTTTTACAAAAAAAAAAAAACTTGGCCCTTTGTGGGTGGCTTCAGCCACCCCCGGCCGGCCATTAGAGCCACCGCCTACCCAAAATAAGGGATGGCTGGCCACCACTTATGGTGGCCAGCCATCCCTTTTTTTTTTTTTTTAATTTAAAACTTGTCTGGGGTGGCTTCGGCCACCCCTTGGCCTAGAGGGAAATGGGGGTGGCTGGCCACCCCCTATGGCGACAAGCCACCCCCTTCTTTTTTTTTAATTTTTTTTTATTATTTTTTTTTTTTATTAATTGTGGGTGGCTGAACCATGGCCCAGGCGGTGGCTTCGGCCACCCCCAAGGCTCTTGGAGGTGGTTTGGCCACCCCCAAGGCCATTGGAGCCACCGCCTACCCAAAATGTGGGTGGCCGGCCACTCCTTCTTTTTTTCTTATTTTTTTTAATTTAAAACCTGTCTGGGGTGGCTTCGGCCACCCCTTGGCCTAGAGGGAAATGGGGGTGCCCGGCCACCCCCTATGGCGACAAGCCACCCCCTTCTTTTTTCTTAATTTTTTATTATTATTATTATTTTATTAATGGGATATGTATCCCATTCGTAGCTATAGAATTTCTGAGAAAAAATTCTAACCATGAAACTGAATATTCTTCAGTCCATAATGAACTGAAAGAATCCTGTTCCAACCAAAAGTGCTTGAGAAATAATTAACGTTACAATTTTGCATATATATATACCCACAAAGCATTTCTCCAGAACAAATATAACACTTTTTTATGTTATAGCTTTTTTTAAAAAAAATGATTAGCCTCAATTTTTTGGCAATAATTTCTCCATATCATTTCAAACAGGATGATAGAGTTAAGTAGATTCATATAAGTTAATAATATACCATACAAATTTACTGATTATTTACTTTGTGACTGAATTTTTTTTTTTTTTTTTAAAAAAAGGCAAAACATAAACATCTATCATTTCACTATTTTAACATAAAAAGTATCCCTCGTTCCTTAAAAATCAACTTATTTAATGCACTAATAATTTTATAATTTTTTATTCATAATTTTATAATTCCCTATTTGTTGAAAATTAATAAAAATAATATTTAACTAAAAAAAATAATGAGTTGATATTTAATTTCCACAAAAATAAAGAGTTTGAATGTGAATGCAGGAGAAGCCATTATAAAATTTATTTACATAGAAAAAACTAATAATAATAATTTGATACCAACCATTTAAGAAGGATTAGGAGAGGAAGGTTATACTTATCTTGTCCATAAAAAATATGAAATTATTCCTCAATACAATTCTTCACTTGCATACCAGAAGTTGAATGGTTCATGCATCATTATGGTGGTGGAGCGGCGGCGAAAAGTCAAAAACTGCGTGAGTGACGAGTGAGTTTTTCAGGTTTTTATATCTTGATTCATTGAATGGGGTGTGTCACGAATGGTTCATAGAGTTCCACGCAAAAGATAAGATATGGTCAGTTGGTGGAGTAGATAATTGAGTGGTTCATGCATCATTATGGTGGTGGAGCGGGTGGGAAAAGTCAAAAAGCGCGTGAGTGGTGGGTGAGTTTTTTAGGTTTTTATATCTTGATTCATTGAATGGGGTGTGTCACGAATGGTTCATAGAGTTCCACGCAAAAGATAAGATAAGGTCAGTTGGTGGTGGAGCAGATAATTGAGTGGTTCATGCATCATCGGGTGGTGGGAGCGGGTGGGAAAAGTCATAATCTGCGTGATTGCCGCAGTGGTGGGACACCAATTCAATGGAGAAGTTTTGAAAACCACGTGGATTTTAGCTCAACTGCTCAAGTGTGTGGGAAAAACCACGGGCGGAAGACGGACATTATTCAAAATAAATTAAAAAGAGCGCGTGAGAAGTATAAATTACCAGCAGATGAAAAAGAACACAGTTCAGACCCACGTGAGCGGTGGGGAAAGTTGAAAACCGCGTCAGTGGGGGCAATTAATAGATTAATGAAAAAGGAACATTGACACGTGAACAGCTAGCAAAAGGTCAATTGCCGCAACAGCACCGGATGCGAGAAGACAAACCTCGTGAATCGAGGGAAAATTCTAAAGGAAAATGCTACAATACAAAAATATTCCCATATTTAGCCCATCAGAAGTTAATGTGCCAAGCATTATCTAATATTTTATTGAAAAAATATACAATGCAATAATGTTTTTATATTTATCTCTCAGAAGTTGATGTGGTAAGCATAATTTAATATTTTATTATTAAAATTTTTTAATTTTTTAATTAAAATTAAAATAATAAAAAATTAAAAATTTTAAAAAAAAGCTGCAAGGACTAAGGAGTGATCGACCCCAGTTCTAGTTAGGGGTGGCTCCGGCCCACGAAGCTACTCCTAGGCCCTTGGAGGTGGCTTCGGCCCATGGCCAAACCCATTTCTTAAAATGGGTTTAGCCCCGAAGCCACCTTCATGGTCCTTAGGAGTGGCCAAACCACCCTAGTTCTAGTTAAGGGTGACTTCGGCCGAAGCCACCCCAGACCACGAAGCTACTCCTAGGCCCTTGGACGGTTGGGGGTGGCTTCGCCCCGTAGTCCAAGGCTACCCCCATGGCCCTTGGAGATGGCCGAACCACTCACCCTCAAGGGCCAAACCCATTTTAAGAAATGAATTTGGCCCCGAAGTCACCCCAAGGTCTAAATAAAAAGAAAAAAAATTAATTTTTTTTTTGCTATTGAGAGTGGTTGGATCGCATCTTCCAATATTTTATTATTAAAAAAACTTCTTTTTAAAGTTTTTTATTGTTTTAATTTTGATTTGAAAATTAATAATAAAATATTAGAAGATGCCAAAGAAGTTACTTTGGCAAAAATTTACTTTCACAAGCATCTTCTAATATTTTATTATTAAAAATCTTACAAGATACTTTTTTAATAATTAAATATTATAAGTTACTTTTTTAATAATAAAATATTAGAAGATGCCAAACAAACTTCTTTGGCAAAAATTTACTTTCACAGGCCTCTTTTAATATTTTATTATTAAAAATCTTACAAGATACTTTTTTAATAATAAAATATTATAAGTTACTTTTTTAATAATAAAATATTAAAAAATGCTTGTTATAAAATTAATGTGGTAAGCATCTTTTAATATTTTATTATTAAAAATATTTTAACTTTTAAACTCTGACAAACATCTTTCAACATTTTATTATTAAAAATATTTTAATTTTTAAATTAAAATTAAAATAATAAAAAATTAAAAAAGTTTAAAAATGAAGTTACATGGATTGGCCAGAGCCACCCCAATATTGGTCGGGGGTGGCCGGAACCACACCTAGTCCTTGGGGGGTGGCCGAGATTGTTGACAACACAAGCAGGTTAACGACATGATAATTATAAGCACATACCTGAACGGGCGAATACGCCAAGCTTCTATGCATAATTTGTACGTTGGGACGTCGTGCAGAAACAAGCAGAGAGCAACAAACAGAACAAGGCGGGAACAGTTTGTTTATCAGTTTTTTTTTTTTTTTTTTGGTTCTAGAACAATAACTTGAACAAACAACAAAATACAAAACCCTTAAAAACACAAAAATCATTTTCCACTATATATCATATCAAAACAAATTTTTTTTTTTAATAAAATAAATAAACAAAAATACTCTAAAAACGCATTAACATAACTCTCCTTCTCATCTTCAGAAAATATAATAGAATGCGCAAAACACACACTAAAAGACTACTAAAAATTCTCATCTCCACGCGCTCACGCGTACAAATAAAACTATGATCCGGCTGCGGGATTGTTTGAAACATCCTATTATTATCTAATAGAAATCAAATATGTACAGATTTTTAGCAATTTTATCAGAACAACAAATCCGGACATAACTCTAAATCAATTTTATACCAAACTATTATCCTATTAATATCGTGCCATCGATAATACAACTCTAAATCAATCTTTGATTAAAATAAATTGACAATTTCATATAAGTACTAAATAAATAAAGCACCTGGCGAGTAAGTAGGGATTTGATTATTTATTAAACAAACAAAGTTACATAGAGCTTAAACAAAGATTTAAGCTCATCTATTACTTTGAAATTTTGTAATAAAAATAGTATGTATTTATAAAGATTAAAAAAAATTATCTGTAATGTGCTAAATATATCTTGAATTATTATAATCGAAGACAGAATATAACTGTGTATTTATGAGTATGTGAGTGGTTTTATATGTGCGTGTCTATATATATAATAAATAAACAGATAAACTCGAAATTAAATTATTTAAAATTTGAGTCAATTTCTCTAATTACTCAAATAATAAATACTAACCATAATTTAATAATTAGTATAAATTACAAAAAATTTTTTTTTAAAAAAAAAAAAAAAAAACTATCACAACAAAATAAATAAATAAATGAAGAGAACTTAAACAAGTTATCTAATTCAATAAATAAGTTAAACTCAACTTATGTTAAAAAACAAAATTAAACAAATAGAATTTAAATATTAGTACTCGACTCAGCAAAATTAAATTCCTATCAACATATTTAAGGTAAGTGGTAAGGTAATAGCCTAGCAAATAGCATTACTTTTTTTTGAAAGGGTAGCAAATAGCATTACTAGTAACATGAAAGAGGAAGCTCTGCACTTTGATTACAGAAAGAGTGGCCAAACACGAATCAAAATCATGCCTTTTTCCAAGAAAAAAGAGACCCAATTTTTTAGGACTGTGTTTGGTTAACGAATAGAGGGGTGTGAGACAACTTCTTTCTCAAGCAAGCACGGATACGGATTCAAAAGGAACCTATTCTCTATATGAGAATTGATCCGAAAGAATAAGACTAGCTTATTTGAGTTGAATACAAGTTCCGTCAGGTTTAATCCTGAGGAGATGCAACAATAATAAATCCATGGCTTTGAGCTTTTTTTTGATCGACGAAAAAAAAAATGTGACATGAAAAAAGCTAGTTTGAAGCGTAATTTGGACAGTGGACAGTTTGAAGCGACCACGCGGAGTTGAAAGGTCCTTTTGGACCATATATTTAAATTTAAAGACAGTTTTAAAAAATGAAAAAAAAGAATGAGAAGAAGTGTATTACATGCTTGGACAGTGGACTTACTCAGGCCATTTTAATTTTATTTAGACATTGAATACTAAACTTCTCTCCCAATCCGTGGGATTCACTCCATATTTCTTAAAATTTGTCTATATAGGTGATCTTTATATGTAAAAAAATGTGTCATTTACATGAGAGAATACGAATTTTTTTAAGTGTAAGAACAAAATTTAAAGAAATTTTCATCTGCTACTTACCACATAGGAGCTGGCCGATACTTGCATAGCGAAGGCGAGTTCCGACGCTTCTCCTCTCTTTCGTAGAAGATTCTATAAAGTATAACGATAACCTTTCATAACGTATCATCCTTTTCACTAGCTCAGAAAATACAGTGAATGGTAATTACACCTTTCCAACTGCCTATAACTGTACGTAGTATGTGCACGCTAGGATCTCCGATGCATCCCTTTCCGAGTGTCCATCGTAAGCGCAGCCGCAAGTCCTGTTGTATAATCACCCTGGGCAAGATAAGGATTACATGAACAAAAATTTAAAAACAAAAAACAAACAAATACAACAACGGCAGAAAAATCCCCAACAGCCGCAAAACCCAGCAAGAACAATTTATGCAAAAACAAGACAAATGGAAGTTTGGCAAAGTCCCGTCCAATAAAATTCAGTGGCGGATATAGGCAGGGGCACCCGCCCCTGCAAAAATCCTGAAAAAAATTTCTGAGCAGTAGTGTTTTAAGTTTTCTTATGCCTACCCTTCCTCTTCCTTTCGTTTTTTTCTTCTTCTGTTGCCTACTGATCTCCCTCCTTTTTTCTTGCCCCTACCTCTCCCTCCTCCTTTTTTCTTCTTATTCTACTTCTCTTGCTCAGCTTCTCTCTTCCATCTCTCTCATCCAGTCCTCATGCTTCCCCTCCTTTTCTCCATTTTTCTCAAACAGTTTTTTTCTCCTTTCTGGATCTTTCTTTCTCTCTCAAAAGTCTCATATTTTATTCTCACTCTGACTCTTCTGGAACATGAGAGACCCACTTTCCTTCTTTTTTTTTTCAGCCTACTACGTTGACAATAAATTTTTGGCATTTTAGCCTCTTTTTTTTTTTTTTTTAATTTCTTGTTAATTTCAACCACTTTAATGGATTTAAACTCTACTCACTCAAAAAAAATACAAAAAAAATACAAAAAAAAAATATTTCTCCTCTGCCCAATGCTATACGTCCACTCTTATAGACTTATATCAATTAACATATATTTTCTAAATGTTAAATAAAATAACTCAAAAATAATTACATATCATTAATAAATAATTAAATATTAAAAGTAATTAATTGGACATGTAATAATTTTTCAAAGTGTTTTAAACTTTGAAATAACGAAATAATTTATATTAGTTTTTGATAAACTATAGTATAATATAATATTATTTTATATGAATTAAATATTAATCTTACATCCCGCCTCTACAGTAAGAAAATCTTGACTCCGCCACTCCAATAAATAAAATGTAACCGGTGCTTCAAGAGGGACAACATGCAGCATATCTCCTCAAAAAAATCGATGGCAGAGAGACGTTATGAATCTGACGCCCAGATTTTAAGTCATAAACCAACAAGAATTTAAATAGCCTGGGTAACACTTGAATGAAAAGACAGATCGGCCCTGTTAAATTACGGAACCAATTTCTTTTTGATAATCCTAGCACAGCCCTCCAAACAAGAATATGTCAAATTAATCTTGTGGTGTCCCTTAGCAATTTTGATGTTCAAAAACGTTGATGTGGAGAAAGTACTGGGCAGCAGAGAAATTTTTTCCTCTGCTGCCGGTGTGTGTCTGTGAGAGTGAGAGTGGGAGGGCAGCAGAGAAATTTTTTTCTGTGTTCCGGTCACAGAGACAGAGGGGGAGCATCGGAGAGGTCTGGTTTGGGCTCTGTCGTCTTCTCTGGCAAAATTTAGGCTGTGCTCCGGCGTCGTCAATGGCAAGCTCTGGGCTGGGTAGCACGGCGCCGCTGGAGAGAGAGAGAAAAAGATAGAGAGGGAGAGGAGAAAAATGAGGGTTGGATTTTTCACCTCATTTCCTCCCTGTCCAATTCTAATTGGTAGGCACAAAAAGGCTGTCTTTTTGATATATCAGAGAATCAGAGAATCATTTGATATATTATATATATTCGATATCAGGAAACCTAATAGAATATATATGTATAATGCTGACTTTTCAACAATCATGTAATCTGTTGGCTTTTCAGCACCGAGCTCCAAAGTCATGATTTTACTTTTTAGGACCTGTTCTCATATGAAATTAATTCTACAAATACATCCCGACATTCACGCGAATAGGACCTGTTCAATGTGTGAAACGCGTGGGATTGCATTAACATTGTTTACTAGTCACTTACCGAAGCAACAGCAACAGAAAACATCGAATTAGCTTGATCATAAAAACTAGTTCAAAATTTTTGGAATAATTAACGAGTTTATTGATATGATTACTAACTTATAAAAATTTCATCTAAAATGCAATAGAAAAAATCAAATGCAAAGGTCAAACCTAGTAATAATGGAATAATTACAAAGCACAATCCCACCCACGCATCCCCATTATCCAAACTAAAAGCATTTACCTATTTACTCACTCTTTCTCATCCCTCTCGACGATCCTCACCGGCAATCCACCTTTTATTTGGGAAGCCAATTGCGTAACAAACTCCGACTCCACACCTTCCTCTATCACCGGAACCACCTTGAACCGCCTAAGAATACCTGCGACCACCCTCTTCATATGCAAGAATGCCATCTCTTTTCCCAAGCAAATCCTCGGCCCCGCCTGGAACATTGGATACGTGTATGCGTCCCTCCCCACGAACCTCCACTGCCTATTCTCCGTCTCCTCCCTCTCCAGCCACCGCTCCAGCTTGAACTCCGCCCAATCTTTTCCCATAGTGCCTCTGACCTCCCCATTGCATACGGTATGTAAGTCACTTTCATTCCCTTCTTCACCACTGTCCCATCGGGCAAAACGTCGTCGTTCACGGCCTCCTTCGAGTCCGCCGGCACAGGCGGGTACAACCGCATGCTTTCACACAGAGAAGCGTGAGTGTACGCCATGTCTTTCACTTCATCAAAGGCGGTCGCCTCGAATTTCTCATTGATTTCCTTGAGAACCGCAGATTCCACATGCGGGTTCTTCGAAAGCAGCCAAAGATACCATGTGAGAGCCGCGGAGGTTGTGTCGCGACCAGCAAGTATAAAGCTTATCACTATGTCGGTCACGAAATTCTCATCCGAGTGGCCGAAGTTCAAGAACCTTGACAATAGGTTGACGGAATCAAGCGACGCCTTCTCTCTGAGCTGGTGTTTCTTTTCTCTTATTACGTTCTTTGCAAATTCTTGAACTTCTGAGACTGCGATTCTCAGGCGCTTCTCGGACCCAATATTCAAAAGCTTCTTGATTTTCCAAACGAGCGGGATTAATGATCTGAACCTGTCGCTACTGATCTGGACACTATCTTCAAATGCTTGAGCGAATTTGGTTTGTGGAAGAGAGGGCAAAAGGTATGCGGGGTCGAATCCGAAAGTGATTTCACAAATATTATCAAAGGCAAACCTTTGAAGAATGTCTTGGAAGTCTAGGACTGTTCCGGTGGCGGCAGCTGAGGAGAGGATAGGGATGAGGCGGTCGGAGATCTCGGTGTCCATGACGGTCTCGACGAACTTGCGCAGGGACATGGTGTTGAATTCGTGGCTGGCAATTTGTCTTTGGAATTTCCAGAATTCGCCGTCGACGTTGATAGGCTTTTGACTAATTTCTGTATACACATTATCGCGAAATGGGCGTTTCGAACCAATTATTTAAAAGCATTCTCAATTACTCTCTCATTTTATGTTTAAGAGTGAGAAAACCCTCCCTTAGAACTTATTTTCCTTATGTTGAATAAAAAAAAAAAAAAAAAATGATAGGCCTTTGGCTAGCTATACTAATTATTTCTCTTTTTGCTGCAATCTCTGATTTATGAACAAGATTGTTAATTAAGAGAATTGCAAGGAAATTCTGGAAAATGATGCCCAAAAAAGGACGAAGGATTTCCAAATCACATCTTCATTTCGTGTGTGTATATATATATACTAGTCGTGTTAATAAGTGAGCCGAGGCCTTATATGAATATGTTTATGAACTTTAAACGAGCGAGCAGAATTTTATAAGAGAATGTATCGTTTAATAATAAAATATAGTTTCGTGTCCACGAACGACTCATTTAATAATCAAGTTGAGCATGAGCCGAGCCTGGGTGAGCTCACAGGTACTTTTGTTTATTTACAGTCCTATTATTAAAGTAATGATTAAGTAATTAAATTTACCATTTCCTATTAACTTAAGTTTTTGAGATAATTGGTAATTTAACTTAGTATCAGAGCTAAATGTTAAGTGAGAGAGTGTTAAAATAGTGATCAAGTGATTAAATTTACATTTTTCCTATCAGCTTAAGATTTTGAAAAAACTAATTATTTAACACTTATTAGCCACTGCCCAGCCATTGGTTTCTAGGGTTTTTCATATTCACTACTAGTGTATTTCCAAACGTAATCCTCTTTATTGTCTTTATCATAATTACAGTTATTTTGTATGCCTAAAAACTCTTTCGCATTGATCAATGATTTATTCCCATAAAAGAAGAAAATAAAACAAAAGACATAGCATAAACCCAATACCATTACTTTTAAGAATTCGTATAAACAAAACTTTAGAAAATGACTAAACATTCACCTCATGAGAAACCAAAAAATGAAGCACAAAAAAATAGAAAAATACATGAGAAAATAAAATAGAAATAAAACTCAACTAACAAAAAACATCGGCGGACGGCAGGGATTATGCCTTATTATTTGATATTATTTTCATAATATTATTTGGTAACAAAGAAACCATTTCATGCGTAAAAGGACTAATGGGTAGCATATATGCAAGGAGCCCATTAAAAAACACACACACACACAAAAAAAAAAAAAAAAAACAAAAACAAAAACAAAAAAACCTTTAGAATTCAATTGCGAGTTGAAGAGTGAAATTGGGTTAACATCCATTGAGCTCCATTGCCTTCATGGATCAGAAGTATCTTATTAATTTCATTCCAATTCAAGCCCTTTCTTCTCGACACTTACACGCGCGTGCACACAAACACAAACTCTTCCTTACGCCCGAGCCACCACCACCGGCCACTAATTCTCGCAAGCACCCGTCAAAATCCGGTTGCAAACTAAACTCCTTTTTAGATTTTCAAGCCGTTTCACAAAGAATGCCAAGGTAAATAGTACACCGTGTGGTCTTTTCTCTTCAAGTTATAGGGGCTTCGGGGTCTATTTCCCTTGAGTTGGGTTTGTAGACTTTAGTGGACCATTTGGGATGGGCTTTTCCAGTTATGGGTTTGGAGCTACGTAGGCTGAATGTCTGGGGCCATTTGTAGTTGTTGTGTAAAATCTTGCTTTTTGATGCCATGTGAAGATTTGAAGGGATTCTTTGCTTAGGCTTTCCGTCATTCATGATTTGGGAATGTTTGTGGGATCTGTTGTGTTTCCTTCCAATTAATTGTGCTATTATCTTTCCCTTCTTTTTTTTTTTTTTTCATTTGTCTTTTTATGATTGATTTGGGATGACTTGAAGACTTTAAATTGGTGTAATTTGGGGATTATCATCTATCTTATTATAGTTTTGTTAAGGAGTAATACTAAATAGCACACTTCTTCTTACCCCATCTCGTTAAGCTGCTATACCAGCTCAACGGGATGGGGGAGTGGCAATTTGAATTCGAATTCATGTGTTGAATTCGGATTGCATTAAAATATAGGTATAAGAGTATAAAGATTAACTCTAATCTTGTCATACACCTCAACTCTAATTTATTAATTTTGTATTGAATTTATAAATCATGTTAAAAATTGTACTTTCTAAATAAAGTGTAATATATAACACTACTCTTTGTTAAATATGTGCAGCAAAACATGTAATTGAGTACTCATATTGTAAGATTTGGATGGGTGCAATGACTGCTCGGATTGCCTCGTGAAGGCCCATTTGCGGTATTCCATATAATATGGATAGCTGATTCCACCCTATCCCTATCCTCCAATTGAGAATTTGAAACTTCAATTAGGCTCATTGATGCAATGAGGTTGACGATTATGTATAGCATCTGGCCTTAATTCCACCAAATTGATCTCAAATGAGCTGTGGTGCTGGAAGGCCCAATTGTGTTGTAAATGGGTTTCATGCGTAATTGGAGGTTTCCTAAAAATCCATTGTAACTCCTGATCCCAAAGCCGAATTTAATAGGAGTTTTTTTATTTTATTATTATTATTATTTTATTATTTTTATTTTATTATTATTATTATTTTTTTTTATGAGTAAATTTAATTGGAGTTTAACAAGGCCGTTTTCCACTAACAAGAAGCGCCCCCAGATAGGTAGGGTACATGTTCTTTTTTCTTTTTTTCTTTTTTAGAGTAATGTTATACTTATCCCACTTTCTTGCATCAATTGTCTCACACCTATAAGTAGAAATGTCCATCTCATGTCCCTAAAAGGTAGCTTAATCGGTTTGGACTATGCTTAATGAAGCGAAGGTCACTAATTTGAATTCTCCTCCCCTCTTTTGTGCAGACATGTCAAAAAAAAAAAAAAAAAAGGTCCATCTCATATTTAATAGTGATTTTTAAAATCATGTATAATGTAAAAAAATTAGGGTAGAAAAGTGAGAGTAAGTGTAGCGTTATTCATTTTGTTAATATGACTATCAATATATCTCTGGAGTTAATTTTGTTCAATGCTCCTCAGATGGCCCATCTTGTACTCATAATAGGAATTATCTTTCCTAATTTTTTGAAAAAGAATATTTAAATAAGACGTTAAAATAATGAAAGTTACCCTTAAAAAAAAAAAAAAGTTAATAATTAAAATAAATGAGGCATCTCAAGAACAATTAAGAGTTGTATGCTGACTTTTCAAGACCGATTTCCAAAGTCACGATTTTACTTCTCCTTGTAAAACCTGATATGGTCTTCCGTCTTCATATGAAATTAATTCTACAAATAAATCCCGAGATTCAAGCGAAAAGGAGTATAGGACCTGTTCAATGTGTGAAACGTGTGGGATTGCATTAACATTGTTTACTAGCAACAGAAAACATCCAATTAACTTGATCATAAAAACTAGCTAGTTCAAAATTTTTGGAATAATTAATGAGTTTATTGATATGATTACTAACTTATAAAAATTTCATCTAAAATGCAATAAAATGCAAAGGTCAAACCTAGTAATAATGGAATAATTACAAAGCACAATCCCACCCACGCATCCCCATTATCCAAACTAGAAAAGCATTAACCTATTTACTCACTCTTTCTCATCTCTCACCACGATCCTCACCGGCAATCCACCTTTCATTTTGGAAGCCAATTGTGTAACAAACTCCGGCTCCACACCTTCCTCTATCACCGGAACCACCTTGAACCGCCTAAGAATCCCTGCGACCACCCTCTTCATCTGCAAGAATGACATCTCTTTTCCCAAGCAAATCCTCGGCCCCGCCTGAAACACTGGGTACGTGTATGCGTCCCTCCCCACGAACAGGGCCGGCTCAACATATTTTGGGGCCTTAAGCAAAACTTTGAAATTGGGCCTAATTTTTTTTTTTTTTTAAAGTAACAAAATTTTTTTTTTTTTAATTCAATTTTTTTTTTAATAATATATATATAAAATATTTGTAGCAATAGATTTAGATACATCAATAACATTTTCATTATCTTCTAATTCTTTTTGATGAGTTTCTTGTTTATTTATGAGTTTTTCACCTAAATTATCCTCAATATTTTGTTTATGGCTAATAACAAATTTATTTAGAGCTTCTATTTGAGATTCAATCAATTTGTTTACCTTTTTTTTTTTTTTTTTTTTTTATTTTTTATTTTTTTAAGTTTTTCATATCTAGTTGCATATTTTCTAGTAGACATGTTTAATTAAAAATACTAACAAATTAAACAAACACGATTTATCAAAAAAAAAATTATGACTATAATAAAATAAATGACAAAAATAGAACAATAAAACCTGATTTGGCAAATGAATTATGAAGCAGTTCTTGGAGATAGGACAAGAGACTTAGTCACTCGGAGTCGGAGGGGAAGAAAAAATGATGAGATAGGCAGAGAAGAAAAACTCAGAAAAGAGCAAGCAAAGAGAAGAGGTAAAGTGGCAAATATAGAGACTGATATTTAAAATGCCCATGGTTGACAGCGGTTTATATTTTTGGCTCTTGGCTTTCCCTAAATAGCTAAATAATAAATAAAAAATAAATGGTAATATTTTATTTCTAACGTTTATATTTTCTCATCAAAAACAAAAAATTTCTAGAAAGAGGCCAAGAGGATGAGTGAATCATGTAGGCATGTACTGTAGCATCAGGTGTGTAAGGATGTCTAAGGCTTTAATGCTTTGTCATTTTTTAATTTATTTTTAAAATTTATAGTGGGCTTATTAATTGGCGTCTTATTAAATTGAGGCCTTAAATTTTGATAAAAAAAATTTTTAGGCCCTATTAAAAAAAATTTGGGCCTTCAATTTTTTTTTTTGTCCAAAATAATTTTTTTTTTTTTTTTAATTTCTTTTAACTCAAAAAAAAAAAATTTGGGCCTTATTAAATTGGGGGCCCTAGGCGAGGGCCTAACTCGCCTAGGGCCTGAGCCGGCCCTGCCCACGAACCTCCACTGCCTATTCTCCGTCTCCTCCCTCTCCAGCCACCGCTCCGGCTTGAACTCAACCCAATCTTTTCCCCATAGTGCCTCTGACCCTCCCCATTGCATACGGTATGTACGTCACTTTCATTCCCTTCTTCACCACTGTCCCATCCATACGGTATGTACGTCACTCATTAATTTTTTTTTTTTTTTTTTTTTGGACATTAGAGCATTTTCATTGGCTCCCTATTTTGCTAAAATATCTAGTTGGTGAAAAATTTGGTCAGCATGAACACTTGAACAGTGCTCCCTAGATTTGGGGATCTCTATTTCACTCTCCAAATGTTAAAGAAAAAAAATAATAAAATTTGACCATTTTCTCTCCTTCCTTTTTTTTTTTTTTTTTTTTTTTTTTCATTTCTCCTTTCCTTCAAAAAAAAAAAAAAAAAAAAAACTTTGGTTAAAGTGAATGAAAATTAAAGAGGAAATTGTCTTATTTATATTAAATTCATTTATATGATAACCCATAGGAAAAATATGACCGTCAGGAAAAAATAAATTTTGAAACATATGATCATTACGAAAAGAAAAAAATTAAGCATATGAATGTTGGAGAGTTGGAGTAACATTAAAATAAATAGTATTAACAAACAAATAGTAGTTAGACAGGAAATGTGAACTTTTCTCCCAATATAAAGTATTGACCACTTTTAAGGCTTTGCTTTCTTTGATAGGCCTAAATCCCGATCAAGCCCAAAATCCATTTCCAGCAACCAAACTCCAAATGGCAGCCCTTAAACCGAAACGGGGCAACCCAAAAATTCATCCCATATACATGGCAGCCCAAAACAATAGCCACCCATTACAAAGGGCCTAAACATCATCTTCTCTTCATTCGAAACAGCCCTAAATCCATTTTATTTACTGACTTTCTAATTTCTTTTGTAATTTTTTTTTACTAGTTTGTTGTGCTGCTCCACTTATTTTATTTTATTTTTTTTAAAAAAAATTTTATTTTTATTTTTTAACATAGTTTTCCCTTTTTCTTTTGACCACTTATGGTCTTGTTTAGTTTCCTGAACCGATTATTGATGGTCGTGCGGCTAACTCTTGCGGAACAAAATCTTTTAATATAGCATCTTTTGGCCGTTTTGGTTCGTTTGATAGGTCGGGTCATTTATTTGATCAATTCCCAACGATTTTTAGAAAAACTGTGTCACCTTTGTTTTTTATTTTCTTGTAATTAAATTTTTCCTTCCCTCAGATTAAATAGAGTTGAAAAAAAAAACACACACACATTAACACCCTTTACCCAAATCCTATCATGACTCAACAAACACCCTTCAATTAAGCAACCCATTTCACTTGTCGAGGTTCAATTTGCATGACTTTATTTATTATTATTATTATTATTTTGAGATAATAGTGATCACTTCTTATTAATCAATCAAGCTGAGAGAGCATAAAACTCTCTCAAGGTAATCTCTCGTATACATTCAGGGATGACACCCATCCATGTCCTATCTTGCCCCTCTTTAGCAGCCATTTTTGCTATGACATGAGCTGCACCATTACTATCACGACCTGCACTTGCCAATGTGAGAAAGCAGAAAGCAATACCTTCATGTCCCGACTCCCCTATCATATGTCCAATTTTGCTCTAGTTTGTAGCTACAGAGTTAACTACATCCATTTCCACCTTTGCATCCCCTTCCAACACAATCCGTGAAACTCCCATCTCCTGCCCAAAATGTAACGCTTGCATTCCCGCCCATGCCTCTGCCACAGAAGGATCGAGAAAACCTTGCTTGGCCAAAGACCTCACCGCCAAAACTTTTCCCTCCCAGTCACGAATCACTGCCCCCATACCAAACATTCCATTTTGAGTACATAAGGCTGCGTCCCAATTTAACTTATACCATCCAGGAGGTGGAGCTATCCATCTTGTCAGCGTGCCCATACCAAATATTGCATGAATTTATTGCTCGTTTTCCAAAGCACCAATTATACATGAAACCATCAATTTGATTATCAAATTAATTGAAAAGCAATTAATCATCAATTACGATCCCAAATAACAAAATACTCTACATTTCAACCAGAGAGAATTCTTGGTGCTAACCAATTTGAGGAGTCTGCTTTACAGTTTCACTCTTATCAACCCAAACCTGAATCCTATCACTACGGAAATCCATGGTCACCATCATTCCTTCCTTCACTTTGACGGTGCCAGTTACGTTTGGATTTTCTCTCACAATCGTCGCTGTTGCCGCTTCTCCGTTGACTCCCACCAGCTCCGGCCACGAGCTCTTGCCTGTTCCTAAGGTTAGAATACATATATATATATATATATATATATATACACCCACATCGACAAAATTGTTGTTAAACAAGTGTTTATACGTAGTTGTATTCGACATCAAATGGAACACAAATGTTTTTTGTCTTACCAAGGCATCTTGGTGCTGCCATCTCTCTTGGATCGTGCAAGGTCAAATGGAGGAGATAAGGAAAAGGATGCAGAGTCTATTAAAATTTGATTTGTCGTTTTATTTTTGGAGCTAAAAATAGTAAATAAATGAAGGTTGAAGGCCGGCTGAATATTTTGAAGAGTCGGTTCAATCCTTCGATTGCTGAGTCATGCATATTGGACTTTGTTTAATTAAAGGATAAATGGATGCATAAGCATAATTAATTAATCATTATACGACAAAATGAATATCAAGCTCAAGCCGGCCATGACATTTGTCAATCCTATGCGTTGTTAAAACTTTGAATAAGAAGAATAAGTTTGAAATAAGAGGACTAAATAAAAATTTGGTTGAAGTAATTAGTTTTAGCAAATGTGGACATCAAAGTCTACGTTTTTTTGAGCTGACACTCAATGTCATGATGAGGATGATCGCAGGAAAGCGGTATTATGGAGAGTACGTACATCCCAGAATTGGAGGAAGCAAGCAAGCAAGTTTAAGAAAATTGTGAAGAGAGCTTCCATGCAAAAAAAAAAAAAAAAAAAAAAAATTGGGGCCAAATCGAGCAGGTTTTTTTATTTTTTAAAAAATTTATAGTAATATTTTTAACTTATTGAAAAGTTTTCATGATCATTTTTATCTTTTTACTAGTTTTTGAAAAAACATTGACAATTTTAATAGTTTAAAGACATGCTAATTAAATGGTAGTTTGAAAGGCGTTTTTTCCAAAAGAGTTTCTAGACAAGGAGATGTATTATTAAAGTGCTAGGCTTACAAACAAATTTTACAAAAAAACTTTTACAAATTGATGTGACACAATATAATTGAGTTTATCAAAATTTGAATTTATCTATTTTCTAATCATGTTGTGTCACATTAATTTGTAAATTCTTTTTTATAAAAGTTGTCTGTAAGCCTAACATTCATAATTATTGGCATCCCTTCCATGAGCGAGAAAAGAACATCTTATGATATTTATTTTGGGCTTCAAAGTAATTAAAAGCTGGACTACATTTTGAGTTGGGCCTTTTCAGCTAACCAGAAAGGTATCCTGGAGGTCTGATTTCATAGTGGGCAGGGCTGCATTTGATACTAGTTTAGGCCCATATTTGACATCTACGGATTTAAGAAATTATTCACGAGCCCGCCAGTCTGGCAAAACACATTTCCAAAATGTGTTATTGCCCTTATGGGCATCATAAATGACTGATTAGATTTCAAAGTTTAAAGAAGAAATGACTACCAAATTACAACTTTTCCAAGTTCAAAAAGGTGTGTTATTGTCAAATCTCGAATGTGCTGATCATAATTAATTGCTCAAAATCAATAGATAATAATGAAGATGCACAAATTATGAGTAAATAGAGCAGTATTCATTTCAATTAATTAATGTAAAGCGTAATACAATTATCAGTGGCAGCTATAATTGTATGTCTTATGTACATTTCTTTCTAGAATAGTTAATCAATTTTTTTTTTTTTTTTTTTCTAAGGATTGCATGTTTTTTTGATGGTATTTTTTTTTAAGGACAAAAATTTCTTCCAACGTACTCTAATACGTATCAAGTGTTATTTCTCACATGTTTTCTTCAATATTCTAAAATATCATTTATTACCATTCTACCTCCCTGCCCCTTGGCCCCTTTCTCTTTTCCCCTTCCCCCTCCCTTTTCCCGCCTCTAGCATAGATTGATCAGGGCGTGTGTGTCAATGGTTCTCGAGGTACTTTTTAGCAACGCATGGCTGGTAGGTGGTGGAGCGTAGAACGCGTGAGGGTGTGTTGGGTTTTTGTTACTATATTTTCGTTGTTTTTAAATAAGAATGTATTATCTCTAGATATACTCTTAATAGCGATTTATGGGGTGAAGTTTTATTCGTTTTCTTAGGTTTTGTTTTTGCGAATTCTTAAAAATAATGAAATTGGTTTTCAGTCGGTCTTTTGTTTTCTTATGATTTATTTTATGAGAGTAAACCATAAATCGGTGACGGAGGAATTATCAAGCATAAAAAAGAATTGTCACTATGGTAAAGGCAACAAAGGGAATTGCGATTGATAAAGTTCTAGTAGCGAAGATATAATTTTTTTTTTTTTAAAAAAAAAGGTTAGGAAATCAAGGACTTGGCAGCAGATAGATGTGTAATTTACCGAAATTTGCTATATATCTGAAACGGATTGAGATTGTGATTTTTCATAAATATTGTCTTATAATAGCCCGATAGGCTATTATGTATGTCATAGATAATATTTAAGTTATGAAAATTCCAAATTATATTTTTTGCAATGTACGAAGCATTTTGCTCAATTTGATTGTTATATCAATTAAGAGATAATTCGTTCAAAAATAATACTTGTCACTTATTAGAATATATCGAAAGAAATTTCCAAAATTTGCGTCATTTTTTTAACGGTCATTTGCGTACGATCATATATTTTAATGGACCATGTCCACAAAACATATTAACAGCATGTAAAAACATTTAATCCATCTCAAACTATATTCCAATATCCACAAAATACATTAAAACCCAGAAAAAACATTTATTCCATCTCAAACAATTACAAACAAAAGCAAAAAGCAAAAAGACATTGTGCCAATGGACCACCAATGGCGATGCTGTCGGTGAAATGCTGGTACAGGTAAGGCAAAAATGGCAGTAATTGGTTGGTCAGGAATGTTATGGTATTGAATAGTAGGGGTTCCACTCTGTAAGTTTAACTTCAGCCGCAACTTTTCCACCTGTAACCCACAAGTTAAGAGATCTGAATGAACAACCATCCTTCAAAACTTAAACAGGGGTTAAAAAGTAAACTTGATCAGCAACCAAACGAAGAAAAAACAGAACACAGCCAGATTCAACTGTTTGGACAAATTTCTCAGAGTCCAAGGGAAGTAGTGGAAAAGTTCAACCCACAGAGAGAGTAAAAGTAAATCAAAAAAGTTCACATCAAATAATGACCCACAGAGACAATTATTTGCCTCCACATTATAGTGAAAAGATGAGTTTTCAATTGTTAAAATGTATATTATAAGTCATCTTAAAATGGGCAAGACAAATAATGACCAATTAGCAACCAACAACCAAAGTCACAATCTTGAAAGCTTCAACGTATAGTGAATGTAAAAACTGGAAAACAACCACAAGCCAAACGAGCAAGATCAACTTAAATAAGGATTGTCAAACTATACTTATCTTTTTGTCTCTTTTAACAGCTTTCAATTTATTAATAATTTATCTGAAACAAAAATCTGCAATCCACCAAAAAGTAAATGAAAAATAATATCTACTTTTATTCGAGAGTTGAATAGGAAAGTATGCTTATCCATATTTCTAACAGATTTATGTGGATTGTTGTGCACGAAAATACAGACTTAATATGTGGCAGCAACTGTTTCTAAATCACTCAACACCATAACAGAGAGTTTCTAATGTCGTGAATTTTCTCGATTGCTAATGTTTCTATATATATCATCATTAATTTTAAAATCAAGACCATTTCTTTGGAATAAAGTCCCAAAGGAGACTCAAAAACATCATATAGATTAACAAAATGAGACAATTAATAAGAAAATCTGGACACTTATAAACACAGACAATATCCCCTGTCCGCACAACAAAAAACCCATCCTTGTTCTGTTCCATCACTGGCTCGATCGAAATCTAACTTTCGTAACCAAGACGTGCCCTTCCCTGACCAAACAAAGCAAAAAAAAAAAAAAAAAGGGTCTAATCTACTAACCGAATATTCACACAACCACAAAGTATTGACCTAGCTGAAACCAAACATTCAGGAACGACAAGAAGGAACTACAGAGCCTACGAAGGAGAGGGAGTGAGAGAGACGTCTAAGGAAAAAAATCAGTAGGCAATTCTCCAAGCGACATTCGAGAAAGATTGGTACCTGAAACGAGGGAGTTTTGAGTGGCGGAGTGGTGGAGAGGCAGAGAGGATGGGCAGCGAACCAACAGGAGTTTGGGGTATTCTCCGGGAGAGAAAGAGACGAATGAAGGAAGGAAGCGAATAAAATGTTAAAGAAAGAGGAAGGGTGAGAGAGAAACACACAAAATTTCAAAGCAACAGGGGCCCGATTCCGTAGTTCTTTTATCGGCCTTCTTGGATCTGCCCCTTTTTGTCTCTTTATCGATGAATCACGAAAGAGTTTCTTTTTTTTTTCCTAAATAGTATTATGATGGTGATAACAAATAACAATGGATAATAGTAATAATATTTGTGAAATTTGAAATTTAAGATTTATAATATCATAACCGATACATTACATGAAAAACAACATTTTCAACCAAAAAGAAAGAAGAAGAAGAAGAGAGAGGTACGTACCATGGTCCATAGCACATAAGAAAGTTCAATGATGGTTCCCGTCGCAATGCCCGCCGTCACCTTTCCCAGGTATGTAAGTACAAGCGTTAGGCGCCGATGGTGGGACAAGAGCTCTTGTAGGCACATCTTTTGTTGCTTCCATATTAGTGACTACAGGCTTCTCTCCTGTTAAAGGCCTATAAGCTAGTACAGGTTTGGATGTGAGGATTAACAAAATCAAGACTATAGATTTGAAAAACTTGAAGTTGATCAAATCTTTTTTGAAGAATTTCATCGTGGTAGAACAAAAGAAAATGGATGGTAATGTGATTCCAGGCTCTTGGATTTGGGATTTTTATAGATTAAATATTTGGACAGAGTGAGGAGTCCTTTTTGATTAAGTTTCTTTAGGCTGTGTGGAACTGTGGAAGGACCTTCTAGAACGCCTTATTGTTCTAGAGATTACTCACTTTATGCATCATACTCGAGAGTCGACATGAGATGAAATATTATGAAGCCACGTGAGCACATTTGAAAGCGCTCGTACTTTTCCCAGACGTGCGTACCGTAAAGCTCTGCGGCTGCTCATCAATATTTCTAATTAGTCAGCTAGAGTTCTCATTTGTAAATTTGCAGAAGGTAGGGTGTAAATCAGGTGTTTTGCACGTTTTAATAAGAGGATGTCATCTTAACGTGAAACATCAAAAAATAAGATAATTCTTCACACAAAATAAATTTTTTCTCTTGACAAAATACTTTATACACAAAGTACCCATTGATAAAATCAGCAGAGTCATTGTCTTTGGGTGGTTTTGGAGACTTTAGTATTGAGGGCTCGAAGGTGGGTGAGGAAAGGTTCATTGGTGAGTGGTGGGCGTTGGGTTAAAACAAATAAAAAAGTCCATGATATTTATTTGATATAAAGATACGGTGTTTTCATCTCTATTATACTTGGGGCACATTTGGTTCGCATAATGCAAATTTCATTGAGAAATGGAATAGTTATTACTAGGAATGGAAGAGGTTGGAATGGAATAATTATTCCAATTCTTTAGTTTGATAGAAACACATATTTCATAATTGAAATTGAACTAAAATTACTAAAAAGCTCATTTGATTTCTAATTTTTCTAAGTCTCAAATTAAAAAAGAAAAAAAAAGAAAAAAAAAAGATTTAACCAATTTTTATATATATTTTTAATTATTTTATTATTTTAAGTTTGAGGAAAAAAAAAAAAAATTGGAAAACCTTATCCTTCCCATAAGGAATAACTATTCCTGTGTGGATAGAATTAATTATTCCCATGGGAATAACTATTCTCAGGACCCTTACCAAACAAAAGAATAACTATTTCATGAGAATAGTCATTTCATTCCATAAGTTTATTTTTCAAACTAAACGAGCCCTTAGTATTTTTACCTTATGTGTAAATTTCTATTGAATGTTAGAAAATGAGGTTTTACATCACATCCTGATAAAAAGAGTCTCTCTTATAGAAAATGTCATTTTTTTTTTTTTTTTTGAGGGGATATATTAATAAACTGATTCATTTGTATGTTGCATTTTCTTGTATTATTCATGCTTATGGGGTTCTTCTGTTCGATGTAGAGTTTTATCAGTGTTGGAATATAATTAAATAATTAAATTTGTCTTTTTCTATAAATATAAACTTTTAAGATAAGTAATATTTTTAACATGATATCAGAGGCAAATATCATAAATCCGAACCCTAATTTGATTGATTTACTATCTATTTTAATTAAATATTTTACGTGTTTGATAAGTTAATACCATTTTGCAAGGCATGGGAATTGAGAATTTGTACATGCAAAGAACTAGGGCATCTAAACCAATCATATTTTTTTTACTAAAAGTTAGTTTTCAAATGATGTATCATCCTTCAATGAAATTTATTATTTTAGAATATGTGTCATCAACTCATAAATTGGTGATTAATCATTTAAAAACTAATTTTTTTAAAAATAAATAAATAAATAAATGTAGCATTTAGCTGAAGAGAAGGAAGGAATGCGCCCATTTATCAATTATGCCGAGTAAAAGGACAAAGGGCATGGGACCACAAACCGCCCAAGCCCTCGCCCGCACACCAGCACCGACTTTTCCATGACAAAAAAAAAAAAAAAAAAAAAAGCACCGACTTTTCCATCTTGTATCCCTGCAGTTATTCTTGACTTGACCTTTGCATTTTATTAATTTAAAATTACGAATTGGCCCAACAACCTTGATTATCAAATTAATTGCAAAGCAAGTGCAACTTAAACCAATTTTTTTGGCTGAAATTATCCTATAGGACGACCCTCTCATTATGTTGCCAATTTTGCAATAAATGAAAAAGACTGTCAACTTTACAATTTCTTTTATTACACAAGTGTCAACTTGTGCTGTCATCTTTGCAATTTTTTTTTTTTTGTGGCACAAGAGGGTGATTAATTTTGTAGTTTTGTCATGGCAGGAAACGTAAAAGGTCACTTTGCAATTTTTTATGCAACAAGAAAGTCATCTTTGAAAATTTATTTCATGACAAGAGTCAAGAATGCACAAGAGGGTCACCTTTGCAAAAAAAAATTATGCCACAGAATTTTCATGCATAAAAGTGAAAATTATTTTTTAAATTGTTAAGATTATTTTGTATTTTGAAAATTATTATTATTATTTTTTTTATCGCAAAAAATTGCAAGTAATTCTGAATGCTTAAGCATTAAGAATTCTAGATTTTCACTTACCAGAAAAAAGAAAGAAAAGAATTCTCGGTTTTCTTATTGTGGTAACTGCGGAATTCCACGTCCACGGGGCAGGGTTCAGGAGAGTGTGGTGTGGAGCCCAGATACGTGGGCATGCAGGTAGCTGGTCTTAGCAACCGAAGGGATTCGGATCCCCTGAAATCCTCAGGGGATTCCAGATTCTGAAATTAGGGGATCCTGACTGTCCATTTTAATCTAAAGGCCAGGATCTCGCCACGTGTCCCACTAAATTTAAAAACCTTTAAAATAATAAAATAATATTTAAATTTTAAAAAGTAATTAAAAAAGAAAATAATATATATATATGGGGTGGCCGGCCACCCCAATTTTGCCATATGGGGCGGCCGGACACCCCATTTTCGGCATTGAAGCCACCCCCAACCGCCGGTTGGGGGTGGCCGAAGCCACCATCATGGCCCTTGGGGGTGGCCGAGCCACCCCCAAATGGTAGTTGGGGGTGGCTTTTTAAATTTGAGTTTGGCCCCAGGGGGTGGCCAATCCACCCCCAAGGGCCATGGGAGTGGCCACCCCCAAATGGCAGTTGGGGGTGGCTTCGGCCACCCCCATGGCCCTTGGGGGTGGCCAACCCCCAAGGGCCAAACTCAATTTTTTTTTTAATTTGGGTTTGGCCCTTGGGGGTGGCCGATCCACCCCCAAGGGCCATGATGGTGGCTTCGGCCACCCCCAACCGGCGGTTGGGGGTGGCCGAAGCCACCCCAAGGCCAAAAATGGGGTGGCCGGCCACCCCAAGTTTTTTTTTTTTTTTTTAATTTTTTTTAATTATTTAATTATTTTCTTTTTTAATTAATTTTTAAATTTTAAATATTATTTTATTATTTTAAAGGTTTTTTAATTTAGTGGGACACGTGGCGGGATCCTGGCCTTTGGATTAAAATGGACGGCTAGGATCCCCTAATTCCAAAATCTGGAATCCCCTAAGAATTTCAGGGGATCCGGATCCAGGAATAACTGAAATTATGACTGCTGGCTGGTCCCAAAATTAATATAATAATATGTCGGCCACCATCATAAATTAGATGAGCAGCTTTCTATTGTTTTGCATGATTATAATTTATGTATCAAGAAGAAAGAAATATAACTAAAATTATGTACCCATCATAAATTTCTTTGAAAATTCCAAATAGTATTTTGGAGGCTGTTTTTTATTTGAAATTTCAAACAATTCATTTTTTGTGATTCGATCTAAAATCATACTTATTGTCTATAAAATCGTAATTCCAAAAGCACTCTAAATTGAAGTACTCTTAATTGCCAGTAGTGACATTAAAAAAATAAAAAAATAAAAAAATAAAAAATCTTTTTCTCATAAAATATAACAAATAATAATTTACGATACCGATAAAGACTCCTGCATTTTGGTCTTGATGCAAAGATAGAGATTGGGTTTTTTTTTTGCATAACGTTGTATGTGGGAGCTGTTTATTTTTTAATTTTGATGTGATATAAAAGTAAAAATATTTTTGAATATTTTATAAATAATTTTTGTGTTTTAAGTTATTTGTTAATATTTTTATTTTTTCCTAAAAAGCAAAAAGTTATTAAAAAAAAAAAACCTTCCCAAATCAGAGAAGGAAGGAAGAATATATATAGGGTAAAACAAATTTTTTTTTTTTTTTTTTTCATAGCATGCCGCGTAGTCCCAATCAAAACTTATATATATATATATATAAGTTTTGATTGGGGGTGGGGGTGGAACAATGATTGGTGAGAAGGAAGGAAGATATGGTGATTCCGGCTTTCACCTAATAATTAAGGCTTCGTTTGGCAAGGGAAGGTCCAGCACTGTAGCTGGAACGGTACTGTTCCAACTACAGTGCTAGCTGACACAGAACTGACATTTTCAGATTAAATTTTTTTATTTTTTTTTTAAGCAAAATATTAAAAAAAAAAAAAAAAAAAAAAAGAGGAAAACGCTGGGGTGGCTCCAGCCACCCCTTGGCCAAAATGGGGTGGCCGGACCACCCCATTTTTGGCCAAGGGGGTGGCTCGAGCCACCCCCAGGCCGATCTGGGGGTGGTCGAACCACCCCCGTGGCCAAGGGGGTGGTCCGGCCACCCCCTTGGCCAAAAAAAAAAAAAAAAAAAGGGAACGGGTGCACTTGGGGGTGGCCGGACCACCCCCAAGGGGCTGGGGGTGGTTTCGGCCACCCCATACCGGCGGTATGGGGTGGTCCGAAACTACCCCAGCCCTTTGGGGGTGCTCCGGCCACCCCCAAATACACCCCTTCCCTTTTTTTTTTTTTTTTTTTTTTTGAGCCAAGGGGGTGGTCCGGCCACCCCCTTGGCCATGGGGGTGGTCGAACCACCCCCAGATCGGCCTGGGGGTGGCTCGAGCCACCCCCTTGGCCAAAAATGGGGTGGTCCGGCCACCCCATTTTGGCCAAGGGGTGGCTGGAGCCACCCCAGCGTTTTCCTCTTTTTTTTTTTTTTTTTTTTTTTAATATTTTGCTTAAAAAAAAAAAAAAAAAATTTAATCTGAAAATGTCAGTTCTGTGTCAGCTAGCACTGTAGTTGGAACAGTACCGTTCCAGCTACAGTGCTGGACCTTCCCTTGCCAAACGAAGCCTAAAATAGTTAGAAACAAATATTGGTGTTCAGCCGCTGACGAATGATTTAGACCAAGTAACGTGCCGTGCTTTATAACGACAGAACAAGTACGATCATGTGGGGATCATTAACATGCGAAAGTGTTGACAAAGATACGCGTTGCTATATTTAATATGCGAAACAGTAGCTGTTGATGTGTCAGTTTTGTCTTTTGATAGGAGCACGGGCTTATATCGTGATACGTTATCTAGCCCCCACCCACTTTAACATCACCTACCAAATCCGGCTTACATGCTGTGTAAGTCAAAGTATGGGATATCTGCTGTGAAAGAAATCAACGGTCCGCATTCACTCCGGCATGTTCTTAGTCAAACCACATGGTAAAACATACCCAACTCTTCGAAGCTGGTTACCACCTTTACCACGTGGTTTGGATGCCGGAGTTGAATCTGGGCCGTTAATTTCTGTAACGGCCCAGATCTCCTTTCCCCGAACCGTCTCTTTGCATCCTCACGGCTGAGATCTTTTTCCCCCTCTGAGCGAGGAGATAAATCTCATGAGTGTACCTGATTTGGTAAAAGGACATCGAAGGGAAGATGGGTAGAAGTTGAAACCGAAGTAGCAGACTCAGAGACTCCCCCAGATGTTAAAATCTGCATCAGATCTTACTGTTGTGGTGCAGAAGAAGATGTGGGCAAGAAGTGAAAGAGGAGGAGAGATGATATGGCGGAAAGCAACGGTGACACGGCGGCGTTGACTGCCCACGTAAGGTGTTGACGATAGAATTTCCGGCGAGTTCTCGTAAGGTGTTGACAAATTTGTCGGAAATGATTAGGCCAAGATTCAAAGAAAAATGAGTGATAACTTAGTTTATCCTGTGGAGAAACATCATATCAGCGACTGATAATGTGATCAAGATAAAGAATATCGATAAGACATGCGACATCAAATTATTCTGAAAGTTAACTATGATTAAAAATGAGGACTTATAATTACAAACACGGTCAATGGACAACCAAAATTAAAAAAACAAAGGGCATCAGACTATTCAAGAAGAAGAGGAAAGACAAGCAAAAAGTGCAGGATTTACTTCACATCGAACCGTCACTCAAGGATATGTGCTTCAAGGAGCAATTGGGTCATCGTTTGGGGCTGCTGGAGGCGGGGTGGAAGCGTTCTTCGGTGATCCTAGCGACGGAGCGACTCCGTGACCCTCGACGGCACTTTGAGCGGTTTTTGAAGCAGCAGGGATGTGGGTAGGAGGGTTTGGTCCAGACGGGGGAACAGGGCCCTTCTTCAATGAGCCCAGCAGAGGATCGACACTGTGATCTGGATTGCGTGACGATCGAGGAGTACCGTGGCGTCCATGAGCGACGCCCAGGATCATCACGACACCCACAAGGGTTAATAGCAGAGCTTGAACCTTACCCATGGCGATAATGATTTCGGGCCTTCGGCTGAGTCTTAATTTATAGGCCCAGATTTTTATTTTTTTTAAACTTTTTTTAATATAAACAATGCGTTTAAGTAGTAATTATCACGAATATATGGTTGATAACGCTTGATCTAATGAAAAGAAGGATGGATATACACGCGCAATGCCATTTGCATAATATATCAATGCATTATATTGATATAATATTTTGCATTTAGTCGGCATTGCAAATGGCATAATTGCAAGGAAAATAAGATCCCATTTCATTAAAGGAAAACAAGGAACAAATTGATCGATCACCTACTCTACAATGAGGTCATGATGATCAATTAATTGTAAACCTTTATTGTATCGGGCACCGTCTCATATCAACACTTCTATGTTGTTCATTCAAACTTTGACCATAATAAACAAAAGTTAATTTATGTTAGAGAGAGAGAGAGATTAATGTGCCCTCCCCACCCCATAAAAGAGCTTCTCAATGCAGTACGTGCACAAAAAGGAGTCAATAAGAACAGGTCAGAGTACAGTAATAGCTGTGACAGGAAAAATAATAGACGAAAAAGAAAAATCAACACATTTTGTTAGATCACATCCTACGCTTGTCATCAATTTGTCATGAAAGAAGTCCCGATAAATTAAGTAACAAAAGAAATGTGGAAAAAAGATGTCCACCTTCAACCAAAATTATTTCAACTATACAGAACACCACTCCACAAAAAAAAAAAAAAAAAAAAAAAAAAAAAAAAATTCAAGTACAATCATTTTACCTACACTACTTATTGAATCCCTGATTTTTTTTTTTTTTTTTTTTTTTAATATAGTAAATGCCTATTAAGTAACAGTGGAATGTCACAACCTGAAGTCTAGCATATTTAAAAAACTCGTCCCATCCCATCCAAAAATTATGTACTATTAATCTCCCCAGAATTTCTCTCCCAGAATCATAACGCTATAATCACTTCTATGTAAAAGTTCGGTTGAACACAAGCAAATTTTAATCGCCAAACCCTTGACACCCCGATCTAAACAAGGGTTAAAACTTAGAAATACCTTAACAAATATTAAGAGAATGAATAAATGACAGTGAATGAGGTGGAAATTAGTAGAAATGTGATGCACCATGACTTAGTAGGCTGCAGTGAAAAACGACAATAAAGCAGCGAATAACTAATTCTAAATCTTGAGTCTATCAATGATCTAAGAATTCTTCTTGAAAAGCTAGATACTCTCTAGGTTTAGAAGGAACAAGAGGAATAAACTCAACTATGAGTAATTCTCATTAATAAAAATCAATAATCAACAACTGTTTTTCTCTAGAGGCTATAAGCATATATTTATAGCCCAAAACTCTAAACATATTAACATAATAAAATATGACATAAATACCCCCAAAACCCTAAACCTAATAAAATAACGAAATATTGACTCCCAAAACCCTAACCCTACTAAAACAAGGAAATAAAGACGGCTTAACCTAATTAAAAATGCGGAATATAACATCAGCAGCTTCGTGTGCGATCGATCGCACTTGTACCTGCGATCGATCGAAGTTTCAGGGGCTTGGTGCGCAAATATCTGGAAGTGCGCTCGATCGCAGGTACATGTGCAATCAATCGCACTTCCAAGGGACCTGCGATCTGCATCATTCTCCCCTTGTTGGAGAGAATTCGCCCTCAAATTTGGCCAATTCTTTCCACGGTCCTTTGGATGTCCAATCAACTCATTCCACTCGTTTTTCCTCATGATCAAAACAAGGCAACACCCCAAAATAAACGTGACGCTTCTCATCATCGAAATACCTTGATGGTTGTCATGAAAGCCCCATACACCGTTTGGCAATACTTCATATTTGTCGTTCTTCGTTCGTTCCTTCTCCCTTCCATGTGCCATGAAGATACTTAAGAATGGGTCAACCATTGTTTCCTTTGTGAACTTATAATTTTCCTCATCCACATAAAACTCACCATAATCTTCGTTAGGAGAATTTAAAATATCTTTAACATCAAGGAAATCAATATAATCAACCTCTTCACTATTAAAATTAGGCACTTCACCTGAAAGGTCTTCATCAAACTCTTCATAATTGCCAACATCATCAGTGGGTTCTTCATCTCCCAATGGGTCATCTTCTTCGGGATAGAGACCACCAAACATGGGAAAAAACTCATCTTCTTCATGCTCCTCTGTGGGTCTTTCCACTTCCCATGAGTAATCTTCTTCGAAATAGAGACCGTCAAACATGGGAAAAAACTCATCTTCTTCGTACTCCTCCGTGGGTCTTACCTCTTCCCATGAGCCATCTTCTTCGGGCTCCTTATCATAGGTTGGTGAGGAATTCCAATCCACGAATTCTTGCGAAGGATCTTCAACATCTTCATCAATAAATTTGAACTACTGAAACTCTTAATCCACAAATTTTTTTTCCTACTCCACAGAATATGGATTCGGTTTATGGATTTGTGGTTGACAAGTACGTGTCCAATTGGCTTGTCGTGGATTCTTCGCATCACTCCATTTTTGTCTAAACACCCTTTTTTGGTAGGAATTTTCTAATTTCTTTGTCACAGCCATAGACCCTTGTCTCCAATTTTGTGATTTTTGATTCATGATATAACTATGGGGCAAGAAAGTGACCCGCATATATTTCAATAGTTTTTTCCAACTATTGATCTTCAATTTGCCTTCCCGCTTCCTAGTTCTCTTCAATTGTTGCCACCACGCACCCAACTCTTTCCCGGAATGTATGTACCACCAAAGAGACTCGTTGTTCATGGGGCACCCCGTTGAATTCAAAAATCTCTTCAACAGCCAACACCCAATCCAGAAATTTGTCGGGTTCTAGATCCCCGTTGAATTTTGGAATTTTGAGTTTGAATCTACTTACCCGCCGGTTGGCATGAGCTTGCGCAAGGTGCTAACATCCGTGCGTTCCGCGCTCCGCAAACGGGTTTCTAGATCTGTTCCCCTATTGACCACATGTAGTGCCCCAGAATTTTCAAAGCTATTTAAATAGATTATTCTGATGTTATTTTAATATCCATTGTAGCTAAGGATTTTAATTCTTGGGAAATTTATGAGAGTGGTAATTAGAGAATGGTAATTGGTGAAATAATAGGATAGTAAATATGTAGCACCTCAGATTTTGAAAGTCTTATTTTAGAGATATTAATTTGATGCTATGATTATATTCATATTAGGCAATGATGTTAATTCTTGAGAAATTTATGATATTGTATGAATGGTAATTGGAAATTGGTAGGTAGAATAGTATAGGGTAGGTAGAATAGTAAATGGTAGGTATAATAGTAATTGGTAGGTAGAATAGTAAGTGGTAGGTGGAATAGTAAGTGGTAGGTGAAATAGTAAGTGATAGGTAGAATAGTAAGTGGTAGGTGGAATAGTAGGTGATAGGTGAAATAGTAAAATGAGGGTATAATTGTAAATTGAAGGTAGAATAGTGTTTGATTTTCTCCTATAAATAGAGCTCTTCTCCTTCACAATTTTCACAACTCATCTCCTCTCCCATCTCTTGCATATATTCTTCCTTCTTCCGCTTTTTACTCGGTCTTTCTTCTTTCTAAGAGTATTTACTCAGAACAGAGAGAGAAAGGGCGAGACCAAGCGCTACAAGAAAGAAAGAACACAAGAGATAGCGGACTTTAGAAATTAGTTTCAAAAGATATACTAGTGGTGCTAGTCATATTGGAGCAACTAGATTCCTTCATACCACTTTTAGCTTCAGTCTAGAGGTAAGTAAATTCACTACCCCTTCTAAAATTACTTCATGTCATGCTATTTATTCATTCTTTAGTAAATTGTAAATGATTATTTTATTTATGTATTATGAAGTTATGTTGCATGCATGAAGTATTTCTAAAAGAATTATCTAGAAAGTTTCTATTTATTTAAACGCTTTCTAAGTACAACAAGTTTATATTTGAAAAGGTTTCCATTTTGAGAAAAGAAAGTTGAGAAATGATGATGATTATAAGAAAGAAAAATGATGATAAACCCTCCTACATGTTGCCCTAAGATGCATCAAAAGAAGTACAAAGAAAAGTACAAGAGATGAGATAAATGTTTATGAAATGAGGGCACATGTATGGAGGAGAGTATTTTTGGCCCCAAGATAAGATAAGATGAGAGTTCGGTACCGATACTCGGATGGAGGCGAAACCACTGAAGGAGGCTATGCCAGAAGGTGGTATTCCATCAACTAGACCGTTGAGTGCACCAAGAAAGAGTTAATTGACGGTCGGGCATGGCTGTGGCCACAGTTCAGTGCCATGGTCACAGGACCCGCAACCCTCGTGCACAGGGGTAATAGTGTACATGGGCCTTATTATGAGAAAATGATACTATATTTTCAACGAAGATATGCTAAGATGATTTACAAAGATTATTTATAATGATGCATTATGATGATGATTTACAACGATGATCTATTACTAGATGTAATAGTATGTATATGTTACGGGAGATGCAACCGTACATACAGATATTATTATGGCTAGAATTATATTTATTTGCGAAAATGATTTTTCAAAACTGAGAACAATGAGTAAAACTATTTATGGTTGTGGATGTTACTTGCTGGGCCCCCTTTGGGCTCATTCAGTTTTATTTCTTGTTTTCAGGTAGAAAGGATGCTGGAATAGGAGGCCGGAATGGGGATGGGAATAATTATTTTTCAAAGTCTTTTCATATCAGTGATTGTAATAATATGATATTCCGCAACTAAAGTTTAATGTTTTCTAATTTCGCTTGTAATAAAATCTCTTGAATAATGTTTTATACATTTTTCGTATCCTTTAAAATCAAGTACTCTGATAGACCTTATAGATCTTTGCAATAACTTTTGTTGTAAAAGAAGAAAAGTGGCAAACTCAGCCTTAACGGGCTGGGGATGTTACACCACACAAGTTGGATAATTGGGTAGTGAGATCTTCAACTTGATCCCCCATAGCCCTGAATCGATCCTCCGTGTGTTGCCAACGGTTAGCAATAGATTTGCCTTCCGCCTCCGCGAATTGTGGTCTTGGTTGGCAACGACAATTGCTCGGTCCACCACTCATGTGCCCCAAACGAATCGCCGGTTGCTCCTTACGTGCTGTCTTCGTACGCACAAACACCTCGTTCATATCTGCAAAGCGGTTGCTCATCCCAATTCATGGAAAGTAACTGAACTCTGATAGCAATTGATGCAGCGTGACTTAGTAGGCTACAGAGAAGAACAACAATAAAACAGCGGATAACTAATTCTAGATCTCAAGTCTATCAACGATCTAAGAATTCTTCTTGAAAAGCTAGATACGCTCTAGGTTTTAAAGGAAAAAAATGAATAAACTCAACTATGAGTAATTCTCATTAATAAAAATCAATAATCAACAACTGTTTTTCTCTGGAGGCTATAAGCATATATTTATAGCCCAAAACTCTAAACATAATAAAATATGACATAAATACCCCCAAAACCCAAAACCTAATAAAATAACGAAATATTGATTCTCAAAACCCTAACCCTACTAAAACAAGGAAATAAAGACGACTTAACCTAATTAAAAATGCGGAATATAACATAAGCAGCTTCGTGTGCGATCGATTGCAGGTACAAGTCCGATCGATCGCAGTTCCAGGGACTTGGTGCGCAAATGTCTGGAAGTGCGCTCGATCGCAGGTACATGTGCGATCGATCGCACTCCCAGGAAACCTGTGATCTGCATCAAAATGGGTTCGGAAAACACTTGGTGGAATCTGTTTGGAACCGTTCTATTAGTGGGTAAATACCGATAGAAGGGCATGCCATGTAGGCAGTCGTCAAACCCTTATATTCGGTCAATACCATTCGAACGGTTTGGTGAGGAACCATGTAGGTTGTAGAGAAAAGTTACCGTTCAAACGATAAGTAAGCGATCGGACAGTATCATGCGAAGTCACGTTGGTAAATTGAGAAACCCAGGCAATCGAACAAAACGAGCATTAATCTAATAGTGACAAACTGCATGTGATTTTGATAAGTGTAAAAGTTGCAAAAGTGGCGGGAGTGCTATTTAAGAAGATTTTTGCACACTAATGACCGTTTAATTGTCTAGGGCCACCAGATGGAGAAAGAGAGTGAAGGACGGAGAGCGGAAAGAGGAAAAATATTGTATTTTCTTGAAGGTTTCGGGGTTCCAAAACACCAAGAGGTAATCTCTCGCTCTTTACTCAGTTACTTCGTCCATAACTTACTGCCTTTACGTTTTGGAGTGTGTGTTTTGTAAAGAGTTTCAGACCGAAAAGTTGTAAGCTTTACAGTAGATGACGTTTTATTTGAGCTAGAAGGGACTAAACTCACGCCTCAGGCTGTGTGATGTGTAGATCCAGGCAGTCATGCTGCCATGGGACAGTATGAACAAATTCTACCGTGAAAGGAGTTAAGGGCATAGATGGCCATAATGAGGATAGTCGTGATTTTGTAATGTAATTATGTATCTGTATTAATGTTGGTATCCACCAAACGATTATGGTTTAGTGGTGACACACCAAGTTATTTATTAATTAATGAATTTTGGGGGCTTTAACTCCAGTAAGAAATCAAAACAAACCTTAAGGTTCTCCATACAAATATTGGCCACCCCATTTTTTTTTTAAAAAAAATATAGGGTTTAGGGTTTAGGACATTTTCATTTAAGCTATAGTTCATTTCCACATAAAATATTTTATGTCAAAAAATGTTTTTAACGAAAACTATTTTCTTAAAAAATGATTTATTAAAAAATAATTAAGTCCTAGCCTCAATCGGATCCGGGTGGGGTCCTGGTGCATAGACCCTACGTGGTTCTAGTCCAGTCCGGGTCGAGTATCAAGCTAGTTTCGGTCAAATTCCAACAAGGTTCAGGAGAAGTCCTGTCGGGATGCCAACCACATGTCACTTGGATATGTCAATTTAAAGTGAGATATTCAAACTTGAAAAATAATTTATGTTTTTCAAAAATTAAAGAAGAATTTTCCTTCAAACGAAAACTATTTTTCATTAATTGTTATTTTACGACACACCGAACACAAAAATAAATATTTTGTATAGATCATTTTATGTAGAAACGAACAGAACAATAATTTTCATTTATTTTCTTCCTTGTTTCTCTCATTACAAAGGATTAAATTAATAAATATTCTCAACTTTTGGAGTCCATAGGTTTTTGGGTTCTATAATAATGTCTTTCTCAATTTAATATCCAGATTTGCAAAAAATTTAAATATGTTGCGCATAGACTTATGAGTTTTGTGTCCCACCTTGAGAACGTATAAAAAATAAAAATAATTAATATACCTAATTAAATAAACTCAAACCTATTAGCTTAAGTTTTTGGACTAAAATTGGTATCTTAATATATATATTAATTTACTCTTTTTTTACTCATTTGATATTTCTCTCT
The DNA here is from genome assembly GCF_965113065.1 of Corylus avellana. Lineage (NCBI taxonomy): Eukaryota > Viridiplantae > Streptophyta > Magnoliopsida > Fagales > Betulaceae > Corylus > Corylus avellana. The sequence goes on from NC_142500.1 coordinate 20,140,259, forward strand.
CCCAAGTAAATAACAAAAACTACATAAAGTACTATTATTTCGTTGTCATTAAAAAATTAAAACCAAAATTGACCCACTCCGGTTTTTTATAAATATTTAATGTTTTAATAGAAAAGACTTAAATAATATTTTCAAATAATCTTTATTATTCTATTAAAAGAAAAAATATTGGCAAGTGAGATTTATTATATTTACCAAGCTGAAGACCATCAGCAAGGTCTTCAGCTTGGTTCACTAGCACATCATAGGTAAGGCCTTGGTGACTCGTTGAGTGTTTAGGAACGAAGTATAGAGTAACTAAAATTAGGTAAAGCGATCGACTCCTTTGGACCATATTCTGAAACAAATAAAAGAAAGAAAGAAAAAAAATAATAATAAAAAATGAATAAATGCTATCTAACTTCTTCAATAAGTTCAGTAAAAGGCAGTTCCCAACTTATTTATTTTTTCAGACTTGACAGAAAAAGAATAGCTGAATGATATTTCTAGTCCAGAGCATATACATGAAAAAAATTACGTCTTCAAGAAAATGACGCTGCTAAAAATAATACGATGACCGTTTCCAAATACGAACCTGCCAGGCTGCCAACATTGAAACAAATGGAAAACATGAGCAGAAACTTTTAACAAAAAAAAATAAAAACATTGCGAAAGCTGGACGGTATCGGTATGTTTATTAATTTATTTTAAAAAGCAATTTTTGTTTTTTAGGTTGGAAAAATGTTTTGAAGTTTGATAAAAAAAAATTAATAAAAGAAACGTGAAGCGAACCATTACTTTTAAAATATCGTATTATAATTTAAGGGCAGGTGAAGTTACCCAAAATTTGAACAAGAAACCAATGTTCTAAGAAACAGATATCTGAATTGGCGAGCGCGCTCAGGTTTTATAGCCACTAAAAGGAAATAAATAAAGCTTGTATGACTGGGAACCGATTGAATCCTTTCAGTGGGCTGGGCATCAATTTCGTTGAAACCGTGTTAGAGGTTGGTCCATCATTTTCAGTTGAACAGGAAAAAGATTTGGAAAACGTGGGAGTAGTTGGTAAATCATTATTCATTGAGTAAATAAACCGATAAATGGGAAACCTTCGTGAATGGGCCGCCATTCACGATTGCTGGAGCATATTATCAGGGTAGTTGGTGTTTGGTAAATGGATTGGTTAGATACTGTAGTTGATAGTGAAAAAAAAAGGTAAGAATATTTTGTATAAAAAAGTGAAAACATAATATGAAAAAGTAAAAAAAAATTATTTTATAATAATTTTTTTATTTAAATAATAATAAAAAAATAAATGATGTGATATAAAAATTAAAAAAATTAAAATATTTTAATGTTGATTATTTTAAAAAATAGTAATAAACAGTGTTTAACCCAACATTATGAAACCCTCGTGAATGGTTCAAGGAGTGCCGTGTCAAAGATAATGTCAGAGATATTTAGTTTAAAACCGAGGGAGTCGGTGGAACATCACTATTGATCACGTGGGTGTCGGCGCAAGTGGGTGGGAAGAGTTGAAATAATGCGCGGAAGTTGGGCCGGCAGAGTTGAATGGGACATCGTTGAAAAAATGGCTGAAATCGCGTGAATGGTTCATGGAGTGCCACGTCAACGATGATGTCAGAGATATTTAGTTCAAAACAGCGGGAGTCGGTGGAACGTCACTATTGGACACGTGGGTGTTGGCGAAAGTGGGTGGGAAGAGTTGAAATGATGCGCGAGTAGGCCGTCAGAGTTGAATGGGACACCGTAGAAAAAATGGGTTAAAATCGCGTGAAAGGTTCTTGGAGTGCCACGTCAACGATGATGTCAGACATATTTAGTTTAAAACAGCGGGAGTCAGTCGGTGGAACATCACTATTGGACACGTGGGTGTTGGCGAAAGTGGGTTGGAAGAGTTGAAATGATGCGCGAGTAGGCCGGCAGAGTTGAATGGGACAACGTAGAAAAAATGGGTTAATCGCGTGAATGGTTCATGGAGTGCCACGTCAACGATGATGTCAGACATATTTAGTTTAAAACAGCAGGAGCCGGTGGAAAATCACTATTGGACACGTGGGTGTCGGCGCAAGTGGGTGGGAAGAGTTGAAATAATGCGGCAGTGGGCCGGCAGAGTTGAATGGGAAAACGTTGAATATGGGGGGTTTGTTAAATCTCCCTCACACTCACCATATTTACTATACTATTCACTCATTTTTTTTTTAAAAAAAAATTATTTTTATATCAAATTATTTATTTTTTATATTACATTATTTATTTTTTTATTAATATTTAAATAAAAAAATTACTATAAAATAAAATTTTTTATTTTTTCATACCAATTATTATTTTTATTAATTTTTTTATTTATAAACATGAAATTTAACAAAAACACTGAATGAAAATCACGTGAATGGTTCGTAAAGTGCCACGTCAACGATGATGTCAGATATTTGGTTTAAAACAGCGAGAGTCGGTGGAACATCACTATTGGACACGTCGGTGTCGGCGCAAGTGGGTGGAAGAGTTGAAAAAATGCGGGGGTGGGTGGGACATCATAATCACATGAATGAGAATAGTTCAGAGCCGGGTTAATGGTTCGGAAAAAGGTCAATTAATTAATTGAGGGAAAAGATCAAACCGGCGTGGTGGAAAAATTTGTCGAGAGTGGGGCGGGCATCATCATTAGTTGAACGGAAAAAAAATTTCAACTGAGTGGACAAATTTGTCGTGAGTGGGTAGTGCATCATTATCAGCTGAAAAGGTAAATAAAATAGAAGTTCTAGTGTGAAAGGAAACCCTCGTGAGTTGGCGAAGTTCAATCAATTATCCTTTAAAAATATATTGAAAGTCCAGATCCACGAAAGAAGAGTTTTATGAAAATTAAAGACTCTTTCCAACGACCTTAAATGATTCAACTGTGCATATGAAACAAGAAAGGGTTGTACGTAAGTAGATACCTGAACCAGCCAAATACGCCAAGCCTCTATGCATCGTGTAGACATTTCAATTACTGCATGATTCAAAACCATTAGAATTACGATAACTTTAAATCAATAACTAAAAAAATAATAATCAACAAAGACATTAACGAGCTGTCCAAGGCTGGCAACGTTTGTCCACAATTTTTTTTATTTTTTCAAACCAAAAACTAGTACCCAACCAAACAAATAGTGGGATTGTTTGAAACATCCCGCATAACTATTTTCATGTATTTTTCGATGTATATATCTTTCCAAGTATTTGATTCCCAATCCCATGTCTCTTTCTAAGCATTTAACTAAGCCAGATCCACTTACAATTTATCTCCAAACGCAATAATTCTACAATTCCTAAGGCATTATAATAAAAGGAGGGGTTCACTTTTCCCGTCTGCGTCTGCCTTACATGCTGCAATACAACCTACCTATTAAGATTTTTTTTTTGAAACTTGTTAATAGGCATCACGTGAATAAAATTACGAGATATGCAATTCTACGATTATTTATGTGTTATGAAATTAGAAGATGTTAGCAGTAGTAGATGAGATTGTCTAATTAAATTTATCTCATTTTACAGACCTAAACTTTCAAAATAAGTGATAATTTAACTCGTATGTATTACTCTTTTACTTGCAGCATTTCTCCTCTTTATCAGCGGTTCAATGGAGTATAACCATAACCTTCATGACGTAGTATCCTTTGTCAGTTGCTCAGAACATAAGAGATATACAACAATGGCAGAAGATTCCTACATCACTAAAACACAACAAGAACAATGACAGGAGAGAAGAATTGAAAAAATAAAAAATAAAAAGACAAAAGGGTAAAAGCCCGTCCAATAAGATTCTTGAGCCGAGGGCAAAAAATGCGGGAACAGATGGAACCGGCGCATTTATACCCCTAGTTTGCAACTTCTTTTTTTCGGTTCTGAGCTGCTGATATCCTTTGGTCGCTTAACAAAGTCAAACGAGCCGGTCGGTATTTCACAACTTATTGATTTCAAAACTTGGGCGGAGGAACGTATTTATAGAAACCAAATACATTGGAAAAGACAGGTATGCCCCTGTGAGATAATGCCAGGTAAAAGCTGATCCAGCATTTCTTGGTGAGGGACTGAGGGTAACAACGTAAAAGCAGATAAACCTAAAAAGGCGACCATATTCTCCCCTCTGACAGCATCCAATGGCATGTGGACAGTATTGCGCATTTCGTAAAGGCTTACACAGTGCGTTTGGTTATAATATTATAAAATATTATAATATATTATAATATTATAAAATATTATATTATAAAATAGACCAAAGAAAAAATGAACATAAAGAACTTACAGATGGTTTGGTATTAGACACTTACGTCTACCACTCGAAATACCTCTAAGGGCTACATTGTGCTCATTAACTTAATTTGTCTACAATACAAATCCCTATTTATAGAGTAAAGTTTAAATACAAATTTAGTAATCAAATTTCCTTGATTTGATTACAATCCCAATATATGATTACCATTAACCCATAAATAGAGAATATTTCAATATCAACTTAATTATGGAATATACAAAAAATATTATATATTTTTCATATATTTTAACATCTTCCCTCAAACTCAATGTGGAATATTCTGGAACCTTGAGTTTGAAATCTGAAACAATAATGACGGCGGTGGCGGAGGCCGAAAACGAGCCATAGATGGTGGAGGCTAGTGGGTGGCTAGCGACGGCGGCAGGTGTATGCAGATTCTAAAGCCCCGACTACGAGCCAAACTTCAAAATGGGCCGCACAACAGGTAAGGGCTGACAACGAGTCAAACTTCAAAAGGGGCCGATAACGGGCTAAGATTGACAACGAGCCAAACTTCAAAAAGGACCGACAATAGGCCAACGCTGACAATGAGCTAAACTTCAAAAATGGGCCGACAACGGGTCAGGCTAACAATGAGCCAAAAATAAAAATGGCTGACATGAGCCAAAAAAAAAAAAAAAAAAATCAACCCATTTGGGCGGTTATCAAATCGGCGCACCAAACCTAACCGGCGCGTGACGCACGTGATGTGGTCCACTTGGACCGCTTGTTCTTCCTTTTTTTTTAACTTGGCTGACACCTTCTCTTTTCTCCCTTTTCTTTTCTTTCTTTTCTCTCTCCTCACTCCGCGCCACACGCAGACTTTTCTCACATCAAGAATATCTTGGGATAAGAAGTACCTTAGTCTCGTTACCAAACACATCTAAACCAGGATAACATATTCTTAAAAATAGAATAGGAATAGCTACACACTCGAATAAGGGTAAAGAAAAATCCGTAACCAAACACACTTCTTCTCTGCAAAACAAATCTCCTGAAACACGATCTGCGTGAGATGAGTACTTTGCAGCGTTATGGTGGTGGATCGATGGTTGACGGTGTGATGGCACTGGGCTGAGCCGTGGAAGTTTAGAAGAGGCGTGCCAGGGTTGATAGAGATCTGGTTGCTAAGAAACTTGCAGAATGGAAGGAGAGGAGGCCACCAACGATGGTTGACGGTGTGATGGCATTGGGCTGAGCCGTGGAAGTTTAGAAGAGGCGTGCGGGGGCGGATGGAGATCTGGTTGCTAAGAAACTTGCGGAATGGAATGAGAGGAGGCCACCAACGTTCACGCAAGGAGGGAGCCATTATGCGAGAGCAAAGCTTTTTTTTTTTTTTTTTGTCAAGAAACAAAACAATAGATTGAAGAAAAAGAAATACACATACCATTGGATCATAGAATGGCTCTGATAGCACTTGTAACAACTCAGAGATAAAAGCTAACCACATCTGCGCTATTACCCCAAAATGACTAGTCTATTTAGAACTTCCCTATAATTCATTATAAAGCTCAGTTTCACCTAGTAATTAGACAATATGAGACTTAGTACCCATGACTATCTTTATAACCCACTTACTCTATGTGAGTTTCTTCTAATATTCCAATATGGGACCAGGGTGTTATAAACTCCTCATCTTAAATTCCTGACGTCCTCGTCAGGCCACGTCATATAGTGCTCTAGTATCACATGATCTGGCGTTATTAGGTGGCTCTGATACTATGTTGAAATAACGATTATGGGAAAATAAGCGGAAGCAATATAGATAAAATGAACACAAAGAACTTACGGGTAGTTCGGTGTTAGACACCTACGTCCACCACTCGGAATACCTCTAAGAGCTACATTGTGCTCATTAATTTAATTTGTTTACAATACAAAAATCTCTATTTATAGGGTAATATTTAAATACAAGTTTTGTAATCAAATCCCTCCTTAATTTGATTATAATCTCAATATATAATTACAATCAACCCATAAATAAAGAATATTTCAATATAAACTTAATTATGAAATATACAAAAAAATATTATATATTTTTCATATATTCTAACAATAATATTATAACATACTATTTATACACACCGCTGTTCGTTCCGTCCAAGCGCCGGCTCCCCGCTGCTCGATGAGCTGAGATAACCCATTCCTCCATCCAACGGGGGATTAGTTTTCTCGAACACATCACCTATTCAGATCTTCTCTTTTTAACTTTTTCTCTTTGTTGTTCATGAAATACTGGGCTTTTACTTCCCCTGTTTCAAGTTTAGCTATAAGTTTCTAACTGCGAGTAAAGTTTTTGATGGGTGTTGCTTTGTGTAGAACCCTATAAAAAAACAAAATTGGGAAAAAAAGAAGAAGCCTATTAGGCGTTTGAAAAAATTGAAATCTTAATACAACTTAAAAGAAAGAGGAATTTTAAGTTTACAAACACATTTTACAAAAAAAAAAAAAATTATAAATTAATGTGGTACAACATGATTGGACATGAAATAAATTCAAATTTCGAGAAACCTAATCACACTATGCCACATCAGTTTATAAAAGGTTTTTTGTAAAATGTGTTTGTAAGCCTAATATTTTTCTAGAAGGAATACTGCTTCCACACGAAAACTTGCTTAGAGATGTTAGGAATGTCTTCTTACAAATTTACAAACGGATCTGTTGGATATGTTCCATACGATTCAACAGCATATGGTTGTTTGACGGTGTGCAAAAATAGTTCTAATTGGAAGTCACCTTACTGTTAATCCTATTGCATACTCCATGTTTGACATAGATATCCATGGCACTTGGCCATCAACAGAGTAGGGATCTCTGGTTCTCTTCAATCGTGCCTTACAGAATGAAATTTAATCACGATTGAAAATGGAATTAAAATATTATATATGAAACAGCAAAATTTAGAATGAAACTTAGGGGTGTTCAGATTCTGGGTTGACACAACACCAAATTTTTCACTAGGACTTTTTCATTGATTTGGAGCAGCCACTTTCTTGTACAGTCAATATTGTTTCTGTAAAGTTTAGTTTTGATGTTGGGTTTGCATGTCCTTGCAGTATTTCTTTTGTGCATTAGAAATCTTAGGGTCGATTAACTGTCCAATATTTCAAATCATGATAATTATTGATTCTTGTGAGTTTTAGACGACTTCATTTTAGATTACATAATTGATTATTGTGAGTTTAATTACATTGGAACTAGTAGTCTTGAGAGTTGACAATATAGTTCGGATGTTATGAGAGTAGATTCCTGAAGTTATTTGAAGTTGTCTTTCCTCTAACTTATTCTAGAGTAGGGTAGTTTAATAAATATCTTAGAGAAATAGTAGTTTAATTAATTATAAAGAGTTAGCTTGTTTCAACTATTATTCATTAGTTAGAGTGTTTTTGGCAAGCTCTTTTGTCATTGTTACTGTAGCTGATGTAAATTGATGTGGTATAAAGTTTTGAATTTTTTGTATAAAATAAAAAAAAAAAAATTGTTTTGTAGTGATTTTTTTTTATTTGAATAGTATTAAAAGTGAATAATGTGATATAAAAAATGAGAATGTTTTTATATTAATTTTTTTTTTGTGAAAATAGTGTGATTAGTGTTGCGGGGATGAAATGGTTTGCCAAACACAACCTTAGTTGTTTCAGTTGTATCTTTATTTAAGGACCTTCAATCAACAAAGAAGGAATCAAAAAATTAAGTCCAAACCTTTTATTTGAAAAGGTTTATGTTCTTTTAGGATGTAAAATGTCTAAGCTCTTTCAGAATTTAAAGTTTAGATTCACTTAAAACCTAAAATTTTGTTTACGTATTCACATAACATCAGATATGCTTAGAATTACATCTTATTTTAGTCTATATATATATATATATATATATAACGCAATCCAAGGGAATTGGGAAAAAGAGAAATGACCCTATCAGAAATGAGTGATTGGTTAGAGATGAGACCCACAAAAGGGACCCCATCCGGAGACAACATCATATCTAAAGATGCAAACATTGATCGGAAAATAAGCTTATACAAAACTCATTTAGCAGAGTTTTGTATAAAGTGTCTTGAGCGATTGTACCTCTTGCAATGGTTGTAAGGCTTGTAGATGGAAGAAAAGGCAACCCAATACAAATGTATGTTGTATGAATATATTTCTTGTATAAAGCGTATTGAGTGATAGCTACTGAACATGCAACATTACAGTTAAAAGACAATACATACTTCAATTGGCTCCATTTTTCTAAACTATGATAAGATCATTTATTTACAATATAAGAGTACACAAATGGGCTCTTAATAAATACATAATTGGATTTACTTCAACTAATAAAAAAAAAATAAATGAATAAATATAATTGCGGTTCACTCTTATTTTATATATATTTTAAAAAAGAAACAATTTCATGCGTAAAAGGACTATTGGGTAACATCAAAGAAACCCCATAAAACAGATTTTTGAATTGGGCCTTGGAAGAGTGAGATTGGGTTAACACCCAATGGGCGCAATTGCCTCTATGGATAAGAAGCATCTAATTTATTTTTTTTAAAAAAAAAGTACAAATATATCTCTCAAACAATCACTACATTGTCAATGTCACTCCAAATTATCAATTGTGTCAATACCCCCAAACTACTAAAAAGTGTCAATATTCTTTCTGGATCAGCAAAAAGGCAAAAATGACTATAAAATTTTTCAATAAAATAAAAATATCTTTATAATTTTATGGAGAGTACATCCCGGAATTGGAGGAAAATTGTGAAGAGAGCTTTCATGAAGAAAAAAATAAAATAAAATAAAATAAAAATAAAAATTGGGGCCAAATCGACCTGGTTTTTTATTTTTTATTTTTTATTTTAATTTATACTAATATTTTTATCTTATTGAAAAAATTTCATGGTCATTTTTATGTTTTTGCTAATCTTGAAAAAAATTGACAATTTTAATAGTTTAATTACATGCCAATTAGATGGTAGAGGCTTTTTCCAAAAGAGTTTTTAGACATGGAGTTGTATTATTGTCATCCCTTCCATGAGCGAAAGAAGAACATCTTATGGCATTTCTTTTGGGCTTCAAAGTAATTAGAAGCAGGACTACATGTTGAGTTGGGCCTTTTTCAGCTATCCAGAAAGGAATCTACTCGGCCTGATTTCATAGTGGGCTGGGCTGTATTTGATACTAGTTTAGGCCCATATTTGACATCTGTGGATTCAAGATATTACTCACGAGCCCGCCAGTCTGGCAAAATACATTTCCAGCCCTTATCGGCATCATCAATGACTCATCAGACTTCCTAGTTTAAAGAAGAAATGACTACCAAATTACAACATTTCAACTTCAAAAAAGTGTGTTATTGTCAAATCTTGGATGTTATGATCATAATTAATTGCTCAAAATCAATAGATAATAATGGGAACATGATCAGTTAATTCAAATCAACTGAAGGAGATCTTAATTCATAATAATGAAGATGCACAAATTATGCATAAATAGAGGAATATTCATTTCAATTAATTAATGTAAAGTGTAGCAGTATTATCAGTGGTAGCTATAATTGGCGATGATGTCGCTGAAATGCTGGTACAGGTGAGGCAAAAATGGCAGTAATTGGGTAGTCAGGAATGTTATGGTATTGAATAGTTGGGGTTCCACTCTGTAAGTTTAACTCCAGCCGCAAGTTTTCCACCTGAATGAACGAAGCAAGCCAATTCCAAACACCCATCCTTCAAAACGTAAAACAGGGGTTAACAAGTAAAACTTGATCAGAAACCAAACGAAGAAAAAACAGAATCTACCAAACACAGAACACAGCCACATTCAACTGTTTGGACAAATTTCTCAGAGATCCAAAGGAGCTAGTGGAAAATTTCAACCCACAGAGACAGTAATTCAAAAAAAGTTCACACCAAGTTGGTATAGATAACTATTTGCCTCCACATTATAGTGAAAAGAAGAGTTTTCGATTGTTAAAATGTATATTATAAGTCATCTTAAAAAGGGCAAGACAAATAACGACCAATTAGCAACCAACAACCAAAGTCACAATCTTGAAAGCTTCAACGTATAGTGAATGTAAAAACTGGAAAACAACCACAAGAAAAACGAGTTAAGAGCAACTTAAATAAGGATTGTCAAACTACACTTCTTCTTTTTGTCTTTTTAACAGCTTTCAATTTAGTAATAATTTATCTGAAACAAAAATCTGCATCAACCAAAAAGTAAATGAAAAATAATATCTACTTTTATTCGAGAGTTGAATAGGAAAGTATGCATATCCATATTTTTAACGGATTTATGTGGATTGTTGTGCACGAAAATACAGACTTAATATGTGGCAGCAACTGTTTCTAAATCACTCAACACCATAACAGAGAGTTTCTAATGACGTGAATTTTCTCGATTGCTAATGTTTCTATGTATATCATCATTAATTTTAAAATCAGCACCATTTCTTTGGAATATAGTCCCAAAGGAGTCTCAAAAACATCATATAGATTAACAAAATGAGACAATTAATAAGAAAATCTAGACTCTTATAAACACAGACAATATCCCCTGTCCGCACAACAAAAAACCCATCCTTGTTTTGTTCCATCACTGGCTCGATCGAAATCAAATTTTCGTAACCAAGACGTGCCCTTCCCTAACAAAAAAAAAGGGTCTAACTCTACTAACCGAATATTCACACAAGCACAAAGTATTGACCTAGCTGAAACCAAACATTCAGGAACGACAAGAAGGAAATACAGAGCCTACGAAGGAGAGGGAGTGAGTGAGACGTCTAAGGAAAAAAATAAGTAGACAATTCTCAAAGCGACATGCGAGAAAGATTGGTACCTGAAACGATGGAGTTGTGAGTGGCGGAGTGGTGGAGAGGCAGAGAGGATGGGCAGCGAACCAAGAGGAGTTTGGGGTATTCTCCGGGAGAGAAGGAGACAAATGAACGAAGGAAGCGAATAAAATGTTATAGAAAGAGAGATGGCGAGAGAGAAACACACAAAATTGCAAAGCATCAGGAACCCGATTCCGTAGTTCTTTCTATCGGCCTTCGTGGATCTGCCCCTTTTTGTCTCTTTATCGATGAATCACTAAAGAGTTTCTTTTTTTCCCTAAATAGTATTGTGATGGTGATAACAAATAACAATGGATAATAGTAATAATAGTTGTGAAATTTGAAATTTAAGATTTATTAATATCATAACCGATACATTACATTAAGAGATATATATGAAAAACAACATTTTCAACCCAAAAAAAAAAGGAGGGGGGGGTTGGGTGGAAGAAGAAGAAGAAGAGAGGTGTACCGTGTACGTACCATGGTCCATAGCATATAAGAAAGTTCAATGATGGTTTCCGTCGCAATGCCCTCTGTCACCGTTCCCAGGTATGTAAGTACAAGCATTAGGCGCCGAAGGTGGGACAAGAGCTCTTGTAGGCACATCTTTTGTTGCTTCCATATTAGTGACTACAGGCTTCTCTCCTGTTAAAGGCCTATAAGCTAGTACAGGTTTGGATACGAGGATTAACAAAATCAAGACTATAGATTTGAAAAACTTGAAGTTGAACAAATCTTTTTTGAAGAATTTCATTGTGTTTGGACAGAGTGAGTAGTCCTTTTTGATTGAATTTCTTTGCAAGTTTCTTGCCGTTGCAAGTTCTCGTTAACAATAATGGATGGGGCGGGGGGAATTTATAGGGGCATTGGTAGTCGAAATTCGAAAAGACAGGTTGCCCCGTGTTAGATGCGGTCTTGCAGGCTGCAGAGTAATAAAGGCTGATTCTGCGTTTCTTTCTCAAATCCTTCATCTGGACCGTTGGTGACTAATCATTTAAAAACTAATTTTTTAAAATAAATAAATGTAGCATTTAGTTGAAGAGAATAAAGGAATGCGCCCATTTATCAATTATGAAGAGTTAAAGGAGAAAGGGCATGGGACCACAAACCGCCCAAGCCCTCGCCCGCACTCCAGCATGCACCGACTTTTCCAGCTTGTTCCAGTCTAGGAGACACAGAGGGAAATCATTTTCCCTTATTAGTATAATGATCTTTTTCATTTTAAAATCCTTCTATTTTCTTAATTTAGTGTATTTTAAAAGATATTGTATTTACACTACTATCATTAAACTTTTGCACAACACTACTATTCAAAATGCACTAAATCATGATCATTTTCTTCACGCATATTTATTACACATGCAAATAATATTGCATATATGATTTTTTTATTATTTTTTTTTTAAGTTATTGACATAAACATTTTAAAATAATTGTGAAGAATAGCATTTTTCATAATAAAAAAGATAAAATCCAACTATAACTCCAAGTAATATCACATAATATAATATTTAATTAGGATGAAGCATCTAACTATTTTTTTTTTTAAAATATGAAATATTAGTTTTTTATTATTTTTTTTAGTAGGACATGTATCCTATTTGTGACTCTAGGATTTCTAAAAAGAAATTTCAATCATAAACTGGATATTCTCTAATCCTTTACGAACCGGTGAGAATTCTTCCATTTTTTTGGCTGAAATTATCCTATTGGACGACCCTCTCATTATGTTGCCAATTTTGCAATAAATGAAAAAGACTGTCATCTTTACAATTTCTTTTATTACACAAGAGTGTCAACTTATGCTGTCATCTTTGAATTTTTTTTTCTTTTTTTTTTTTTTTTTTGTGTGGCACAAGAGGGTCATTAATTTTGTAGTTTTGTCATGGAAAGAAATGTATAAGGTCACTTTGCAATTTTTTATGGCAGAAGAAGGTCATCTTTGAAAATTTATTTCATGACAAGAGTCAAGAATGCACAAGGGTCCACCTATGCAAAAATAAAAATAAAAAAAATAAAATTATGCCACGGAATTTTTCATGCATAAAAGTGAAAATTATTTTTTTAAATTGTTAAGATTATTTTGTATTTTGAATTGTTTGTTAATAATTTATTTTATTATGAGATACACATGTCAGATTATGATTAATATTGATGTAACAAACTACTAGATTTTGTGAATTTTTTTACAATGGAAACTTTTTGGTTTTTTTTTTTGAAAAAGACATAATCTTCATTAGATAATAATTCAAGAGCCAAAGCTCTACAAAGATAGAGCCAACTGCTCTAAAAAAACAATATGAGAAACACAATAAGGTGTCTCCTCAATCCACACTCTATCAATAGAAATTTTTTTTACCATGGAAACTTTTTTATTTACTTATCTTAGTGTTTAAGTATATTTAAAAAATTCAAAAAAAAAAAAAAGCCAAAATTTCAAAACATAAAAATCAATTTTCGTTTAACCCTAAATTTACTTAACTTTTTTTTTTTTTTTTTAATTATCGCCTAAAATTGCAAGTTCTCAATGCTTAAGCATTAAGAATTCTAGATTTTCACTTACCAAAAAAAAGAAAGAAAAGAATTCTAGATTTTCTTATTGTGAAAACGCAAGTGGGGCTAGTGGATCAGATTCCATAAATTAACTGCGGAAATCCACGGCCACGGGGCAGGGTTCAGGAGAGTGTGCTGTGGAGCCCAGATACGCGGGCAGGTGGCTGGTGCAATCAACCGAACGAATAACTAAAATTATGGCTGCTGGCTGGTCCCAAAATTAATATAATAATATGTCGGCCACCATCATAAATTTCTTTGATGTAGATGAGCAGGCTTTCTATTGTTCTACATGATTATAATTTTTGTATCAAGAAGAAAGAAAGATAACTAAAATTATGTGCCCATCATAAATTTCTTTGAAAATTCCGAAAGGTATTTTGGAGGCTGTTTTTTATTTGAAATTTCAAACGATTCGATCTAAAATCATACTTACTGTTTATAAAATCGTAACCTAAAAGCACCATAAATTGAAATACTCTTAATTGTTAGTAGTGATATACAAAAAAAAAAAAAAAAAAAAGTTTTTTTTCATAGAATATAACAAATAATAATTTACGATACCGATAAAGACACCTGCGTTTTGGTCACGGTGCAAAAATAGAGATAGGGTTTTTTTCACATAACGTTGTATGTGGGTGCTATTTATTTTTTAATTTTGATGTGGTATAAAAATAAAATTATTTTTTAGTGTTTTATAAATAATTTTTGTGTTTAAGTTATTTGTTAATATTTTTATTTTTTCCTAAAAAGCAAAAAGTTATTAAAAAAAAAACTAATTGGTGAGAAGGAAGGAAGATATATATGGTGATTCAGGCTTTGACCTAATAATTAAAATAGTTAGAAACAAATATTGGTCATTCAGCCTTTGACGAATGACTTAGTCCAACGAACGTGCGGTGCTTTATAAGGACAGAACAAGTACGATCATGTGGGGATCATTAACATGCGAAAGTGTTGACAAAGATACGGTATGCTATATTTAATATGCGAAACAGTAGCTGTTGATGTGTCAGTTTTGTCTTTTGAAAGGAGCAAATGGCTTATATCGTGATACGTCATCAAGCCTCCCACCCACGTTAACATCACCTACCAATCCGGCTTACATGCTGTGTAAATAAAAGTATGGGATATCTCCTGTGAAAGAAATCAACGGTCCGTATTCAACTCCGGCATTTTCTTAGTCAAACCACATGGTAAAACATACCCAACTCTTCGAAGCTGGTCACCACCTTTACCATGTGGTTTGGATGCCGGAATTGAATCTGGGCCGTTAATTTCTGTAACGGTCCAGATCTCCTTTCCCCGAACCGTCTCTTTGCATCCTCCTCCTCTTTCACGGAGACCACGGCTGAGATCTTTTTCCCCCTCTGAGCGAGGAGATAAATCTAATGAGTGTACCTGATTTGGTAAAAGGACATCGAAGCGAAGATGGGTAGAAGTTGAAACCGAAGTAGCAGACTCAGAGACTCCCCCAGATGTTAAAATCTGCATCAGATCTTACTGTTGTGGTGCAGAAGAAGATGTGGGCATGAAGTGAAAGAGGAGAGATGATACGGCGGAAAGCGACGGTAACACGGCGGCGTTGACTGGCCACGTAAGGTGTTGACGATAGAATTTCCCGCGAGTTCTCGTAAGGTGTTGACAAATTTGTCGAAAATGATTCGGCCAAGATTCAAAGAAAAATGAGTGATAACTTAGTTTATCCTGTGGAGAAACATCATATCAACGACTGATAATGTGATCAAGATAAAGAATATCGATAAGACATGCGACATCAAATTACAAGCAAGACGGCGGCCTCAAAGATTTACACAGACAGAAATCAGCGAGGCAAACACGGTCAATGGACAACCAAAATTAAAAAGACAAAGGGCACCAGACTGTTCAAGAAGAAGAGGAAAGACAAGCAAAAGGTGCAGGATTTACTTCACATCAAACCGTCACTCAAGGATATGTGCTTCAAGGAGCAATTGGGTCATCGTTTGGGGCTGCTGGAGGCGGGGCGGAAGCGTTCTTCGGTGATCCTAGCGACGGAGCGACTCCGTGACCCTCGATCGCACTTTGAGCGGTTTTTGAAGCAGCAGGGATGTAGGTACGAGGGTTTGGTGCAGACGGGGGAACAGGGCCCTTCTCCAATGAGCCCAGCAGAGGATCGACACTGTGATCTGGATTGCGCGACGATGGAGGAGTACCGTGGCGTCCAGCGACGCCCAGGATCATAACGACACCCACAACCACAAGGGCTAATAGCAGAGCTTGAACCTTCCCCATGGCGATAAATGATTTCGGGCCTTCGCAACTGACAACTTCCCCCGTCAAGTTTGTTTTTTATAGAAGTTCCAAACAGTCGAAAAGACGAGTCCGCCCTTGTTAATAGTGGACTGCTGCTAAGTCCGCCCTTGAGAATGTTCTAAAATCCAAGCTTTTTTGGTCAAACTTTTCGGCTCAGTGATCTTGGCATGGGAATCTCCAGCTTTGTATAACCATGGAATCATCCTTTTTCAATTTCTTTTTTTCTTGCAAAGATATATGAATAAGTATATAGATAATCCAAATGATGGTTTGAGAGGATTCACAATAGAAGAGCCAAATTTTAATGTAAAATGGTTTTTTAAAACTCACTTTTATCTAGTTTAGTTAATGAATTTTTCAATATCTCTACATCCGATTAACTATATTTTTATCTATATCATTTAAATATTATTAAAAGTGAGAAACGTTTTGAGAAAAAGAGAACATGTGAGAAAAAATTGGAAAAGTTTTGGGAAAAAAAAAGAATATGTAGAGAAAAAGTAGGAAAAGATTTGGGAAAAAAAGAAAACAGATGAGAAAAACAATAAAAAATAAAATGGCTCTCTGAAAATTACTGCTACATTTAACTTTTTTTTTTAGTTCTTCCAAGCAAATATCTATTTTACATTTTTTTTTTGCTAATCTAATGTAAAGGGTTTTTTAAATATTTGAAGAGCCATTTTATATAAAAGTACTATTTAATTCTTCCATTGAGAATGCTCTAACTATTTTTTTTTTTAACGATAAGTGCATCTTTTATTGACTAATTTCGGTGAGGATTATCGAGAAGGATGATTTTTTAGTCGAGTGGACTGTGGTGTAGTATCCCTGCAGTTATTCTTGACTTGACTAATTTCAGCGTAGAACACTATAACAAAAATATGGTGTTCCACCTAATTCTAAAAACACCATATTTTTGTTATAGTGTTTCACGCTGATATGTCACCTTCTTATTGGAGGACACAAAAGTCTTGATTTATACCAAGACCCTATAGAAATTATTATCTTGTAAAATTCGTTTGTAAGTGTATAAATTCTCAATGTTTTAAGAGCAATCCTGCTTTTAGGTTTATATGCTTTTACCTAAATACCCTACCAAGAAAAGCAGGATCAGAAAAGCTGGAGATGACGCCATCAAGTACAGAAAACGCCTGGAAAGAATGGTGCTCTCCTCCCTCTCTCCGGTGCCTCTCACCGGAGAGAGAGAGAGAGGGGCACACTAATACAGCACACTAATACATTTTGACCTTTTGTGAGCTTTTTTTACAATGGAAAATTTTTTATTTACTTATCTTATAGTGTTAAATTATATTGCAAGTTCTGAATGCTTAAGCATTAAGAATTCTAGATTTTCACTTACCAAAAAGAAAGAAAGAAAAGAATTCCAGATTTTGATATTGTGTTAACGCAAGTGGGGCTAGTGGGGCAAGCATTCAGAACTCTAGATTTTCACTTACCAAAAAAAAAAGAAAGAAAATAATTCTAGATTTTCATATTGTGGTAACGCAAGTGGGGCTAGTGGGGCAGGGTTCAGGAGAGTGTGTGTGGAGCATGGACAGATACGTGGGCAGGTGGCTGGTCAGCAACTGAAGGAATAACTGAATATAATAATATGTCGGCCACCATCATAAATTTGATTCCTGCTATGCAGCTGCGAAACTAGCGTCAGACATATACTAAAAATAAAAAATTAAAAAAAAAATTGTTATTTTTTTTTTTTAAGTTAAACTTAAATTTCTATGAGTTAATATTTAGTTTATAATATCTTAAAACTTGTTTTTCGATTCAAAACTAAAATTTAGGGGTGAAACACTTTCTTCCAATGATTACATTGTCATTGAGATTTTTATTCGTACTTATGATTAATGGTAGATCCAAAAATTTATCTTAATAGGGGTAGAAACAAAATAATAATAAATGTTGAAGCTGCGGCCTGCGAAAAATGGCTCACTACTCAAACTTGAGAAATTTTATTACAGACTTCACATAACATAATCACAACATCGTAGCAACTAACAGTGATGAACAAGGATTGAGATCCCCTCCAATTACTCTAAATTGAAAATTCTCATGTTATGAAATCGTGACCATTCATTTTAAATTTAATAGTCTATAAAATCATTTAAATCTTGATAAAACAAAAGCCAGCTTAAAGTCAAAATTTAATGCCTCGATTATACAAAAGCAGCTGCCATTTTATAGACCATTGAATTTAAAATGAAAGGCTACGATTTCGTAACATGAGATTATTTAATTTTGAGTAATTGGAGGGGATCCCCAGCGGAAGACGGCTCACTAATCAAACATGAGAACTTTCATCACAGGCTTCATAAAATAGAATCACAACGTCGTAACAACCAACAGTGATGAACAAGCACAAAAGAAAATTTTTGTGGTAGCCTTATAGGTAAAAAGTAATGCAAAACACCATCTCTTTCAGTTTACTATGATTTTTGGGCTAAAATTTGGGCTGGGCTGAATTTTATAGGGGGATAAAGTGTCGATGATATGAAATTTGGGTATAAAAATATGTTTTTAAACAAATTTTTTTAAAAAAAAAAAAAAATTACCAGGGGCGTATAGGGGTGCCCGCCCCTGTGTGTATCCGACACTGCCCCACAAGGCCCTCCCAGAGAAAGGCGGAAGTCTCAAAGAGGAAAAAAAACCTTGAAGGCTTTCTAGAGAACATCTCTCTCTAAATTAGAGAGAAGCAGTTTTTAAATAGAACAAAAAAAAAAAAAAAAAAAATTGGTACCTGGACGTTGCTCCCATTCATGTTGCTGCTTGTGCTGACCATGGCTTCTTCTATAACTTAACCTTTGCTTTCTTCTTAAATTTCTACCCAAAAATTCTTTTTTAAGACGAGCTCTAATACCAAATTCTGTTGACTAGATTTTTCAACAACACCCATTCCAAGGGCAGTAAATTAAACAAAAGAAACACAAAGGAATAAGAGAGGTGGACTACTGCAAAAAATGTGCACAAAGCAGGGGAAAAAAAAAAAAAAAAAAAGTGTGGTGGGGGGGGGGGGGGGGGGGGTGGAGGAAGAGTTTTTTTTTTTTTTTTTTTCACTTTTCTAATTTCCAGTAACTTACATACATGTTTGCCAACTTGAAAATGCTAAAGAACGGACAACAACAGTTGAAGCAAAAACATTGCATATTTATGTTGACATCATGTGGCAAACCGTATGCTAATCAGAATCAAAGTACTTTGACATTAATACCTACTTCAAATTCAAGTTCTTCTGGCCTCTTCTCACCACATACACAAATTCACCTTGAAATGCGTGAAATGACAGGAAACATGAGCATGCTTAGGCTTGTATGACTAAGGTGTTAATAGAATCACATATTTTAGAAGTTTAAACTGATAAAAAAAAAAATTATTTAATTATTTAATTAATACTTTAATATTTGTGAAATCATATAACACATAAATTATTTTTAATTAAAATGATAAATAAATTATAAAATTACAATTTGAACTTAAAACCTAAAATTCCTATACTACATAAATTATTAGGTATTCTAAAAAATAAGCGGGTAAAAAAATAAATTCACAAATTTAATTAATATTTAACAGTGTAATTTAACAAAAAAGAGCAGGTTACGTACACGCCACACAGAAAACCACCTACCATTAAAACCACCTACCATTTAACAAATATGCGACGCCAACATGCTTTTAATGGGAATGACCTACCATTCCCGAATCCGCCGACCATCGAAGTTGACTGATCCGGCCCCACATGTCTCAGTCAGTCATGTATCACCCTGAACCGTGGGACTTTTCGAATATTCTAACACGTTTACCGAATTTAGTACTTTAGTGCCTGTTATTTTAAAAAGTGTCGAAGACTTAACTGACAACCTTAACTGTGGTCGTCTATGTCCCCACCGAGTCGGGCCCTTATCGGCAAATTTTTGGCAAACAAGTCTAGAAAGAGACTTCCATCATAATTAAAGATATTCGAAAACTTTCTAGAGAGATTGAGGGTCGCTTTTACCTTTTCGCTCACACCAAAAGACTTTATTATAAAAGATGGAAAAATGCACGAGCAAAAAGTAAAGCTCAGCCTCATTAGAACCACTAATTTTTTTTTTTTTCTTGCTTTTTCATTAGAACCATTATAGCACGGCAATATAATATGTAAAAATCAAATTACAAATTTATTGAAGGGAAGCAACTAAACGGAATGCTAGTCACATTTTAGCAAATTAATTGGAATATTCAACAAGTGATAACTTCAAAAGTTTTATTATATATATATATTCATCAAAAAAAAAAATTACTATATGCAATTTTTAAAAAATATTGCATGCACTCGTTTATGTGCACATAATTAAGATCTTCTCAATCTCACTAAAAATGGAGGAAATTCACTTCATAATCAAGTTTAAGTTTGATGAATTTAATAGTAATTATATTATTATATGGTGAATATGTTGTCATATTAAAATTTATTACTTTTAAAATGTTTTTATAACCCAAACAATATCCACATATATAGTCAAGCCTTTTTGTTTTTGTCAAATAAATGAAAGTCTAAAAAAACAGTTTCTAGAGCATTCTCAATGGAGGAACCAAATTTTTATGCAAAATAACTTCTTAAACCGCACTCTATCTATATCATTTAAATATTTATTATTATAGTATTTCCAGTTAAGTGTTTAGCTAATTGATTTTTAAAGGTCTCCTACATCCGATTACCTATATTTTTATCTATATCATTTAAATATTATTAAAAGTCATACAACTTTTGGGAAAAAAAAGAACATGTGATAGGAGAAATGAGAAAATTTTTGGAAAAAAGAGCATGCGAGAGAAAAAGTAGGAAATTATTTGGGAAAAAGAGAAAACATGTGTGAAAAACAATAAAAAATAAAATGGCTCTCGTGAAAAGTGCTGCTACATTTAATTTTTTTTTTTTTTTTTAGCTCTTCCAATCAAATATCGATTTTACTTTTTTTTTTTTACTTATTCAATGTAGTGAGTTTTTTAAATATTTAAAGAGTTATTTTAGATAAAAATAACATTTAGCTCTTCAACTGAAAATGCTCAAAAATCCAAGCTTTTTTGGTCAAACTTTTCGGCTCATTGATCATGGCATGGGAATCTCAAGCTTTGTACAACCATGGAATCATCCTTTTTTCAATTTCTTTTTTTCTTGCAAAGATATATGAATAAGTATATAGATAATCCAAATGATGGTTTGACACTTTGACCCAAAAATCTATATAAATGGGTTTTTTACATGCTACAATAATTTCCATGTTATTAAAGCAACAGCGATTGGCTGTAAGTCTTCTTTCCTTTTGGTCTATGTTGAGGTAGATTATTATCATAGGATCATAATACAGTGGCCCACATTGACAGTGTGACGTTTCAGACAAAAAAGCAAAAGGGTTTGCTGCGTTTGCACGCCCAACCACCCACATGAACCATTGAATGTGGTCATGCGGATTTCTTGGACTTTGTAAAAAATAAATGCCCGGACGGAACGTGACAATATCCATTCATCATTTTATGCTTTCCACGGTGCCAATATATATATATGCAAAATCTCGAATGATCTATAAATCCATTCCGAAGAGACTGTAATCTTATTAATTACTTGTTAGAATAGACTCACATTTTTTTATTACTCAAAAATTTATCCATTGCCCCCTATTTCTTTTGTTCTACAAAGATGAAATTCTTTTGATTAGTACCAAAACAAATTTGTTCGAGTTTTGCAAATCCTTGGTCTTGATTTTGTTAACCCTCGCATTCAAACCTGTATTGGCTTATAGCCCTTTAACAGAAAAGAAGTTTGCAGTCACTGAGTGTTAATTAGTTTTTTGTTTGGTCACGGGTTTTGCCTCCTTTTGGAATGCTTTTATTTTATAAAAAGTTAATCATAAAGTTTTTGTGTTGATCGATTTATTGCTTTCATTATATTTGATG
This sequence comes from Corylus avellana, assembly GCF_965113065.1. Lineage (NCBI taxonomy): Eukaryota > Viridiplantae > Streptophyta > Magnoliopsida > Fagales > Betulaceae > Corylus > Corylus avellana. The sequence goes on from NC_142500.1 coordinate 20,162,172, forward strand.
ATTATTTAAGTGATGATAATTTTTTTAATTTTCACATTATATTTGCATATACCTATTCAACCCAGGTATTTCAACTATGTTTCTCACGGTGGATGAAACAAAAAATGTTCTTCGTATGACTACAATATAAAATTTTAAATTCTATATTATATTTGCGTCTAATGCTTGTGCTTACAGAGCTGAGAACGGTGGCCAGGGTCATTGCGAGAACTACCCATGAACTTTCTTCTAAGCTATGGACCATGTCTCAACTATGCATGTGACATAACCCAGACATAAATTATGTTGCTATGGTGGTATTGCACGTTAGCTAAAGAATAAAGATCTTATATATATACTTACAAAAAAAAAAAAAAAGTGAGTATATATTACAAAAATACTAGATCTTTACCTTTCTCTATTCGACAATTTTTTTTTTTTTTTTTGAAAAAAAGAAGGAACCCATAAAATAAAAATAAAAGTCGAAACAATCAGAGCAAAATCGATTGTCCCAACAACACTTTTGGAACCCAAAAAATAAAATAAAAATAAATTTAAAACAAGAAATACAATTTTTTTTTAGGTTAATTATCCTTTTAGTAGATTTTACTTTTTTTATTTTTTTTAACCTATGTTTCAATTCCTATCATAGATGATATTTACGAGAAAAGATAAACTTAGTTCTTTTGTCATACGTGTCGTCACAAACAAATGACATGTTTCTTAAAAAATAAAAATCATGTAAAAATTTAAAACTAAACCAGGAAAAAAAAAAAAAATTGAAACAAATATAGGGTAGTCCCGCCACCCCATTATAACCAATGAGAGTGAATCAAACACTTTGGTAGTCGTTTAGCAACCCCTAATAACCAAAAAGATGTGGCCGAAAAGGCCATGGAAGTGGTCAAAGCATAAAAACCAATCTTACATTTATCTTTGAATTTTAACTTAAAAAATAGCTTAATTATTATGAGAAAACTTAAAAAATAGTTTAATTATTGTGGGTGCTCGATTTTCTTGTAACGAGACATGAAATTTTATTTTATTTTTATACGCGGGTCCCGCATTGCACGTGTTTTGAAGAGAGAACGTCATCGTTCTATTTTTGTCTTTGTCGGTGGTATCGGCCCACTACCCGCATAGATGTGAACGTAATCTCTCCCATCACAGCGTTTGATCACATTACGTAAATTACCGAATCTCTATTTAAGATCACTTTACAGGATTTGATTTTTTTTTTTAAAAAAAAAACGAAATTAAAAAGTATCTTCATTTTTTGTTTTTTTCTTTTTTTAAGTAAAGTAAAGCATATTCATTGATAGAATTGACATTAAAAAAAATGATACTTTTCTCACATGATAGCTTCTGATACCGAGAAGCCGTAGGTTTTTCCTTTTTGGGCGGAGACAAATAAATAACAAATAAATAACTCATGCTATGTCCAATGATTTATTTGCTTCTATCTATTTTTAATGATATCACGAAGCACAAGATGGTCAAATAAAATGATATAAAATGAAAGCGCGTGACACACACGCTTTCATATTTATAATGATAATACGGCGAATCAGATATAGGATTGGTATATTTAATATTCGAAAAAGAATGTTGGTTAATTTCTTGTAGGCCGAAAAATTGACAAGGATCTGGCGGTTCATTATTGACAGGACGTACCAGACTCTGACTCTCTCCAGATGTCTAAAACACCATCAGATCCAATTTTTTGTTGTGATGCAGAGGACGATGGCAGTAAAGGAGGAGGAGAGATGATGCTGCAGAAAGCGGCGTTAACTGGGCAACTAACGAAAGTATTCCTTCGAGTTCTTTTGTTTTAAACGAGTCGCAAAGATTCAAAGAAAAAGGACGATACTCAGAAAGACTCGTGACGCCAAAAACTATTTTCTTTCTGATAAATGAAAACACTTTTGTTGAAAACAATACAGCACGTACATCGGGATCAAAGCCTACAACCAGCAGCTAACAAAAACTAAAAACCAGAAATGCTCTCCAGATCCCATTTGTTCAACAAACATCAGCAACGATCAAAATTTTTTGAGAGTTCACCAAAACAAAAAGGACTTACAAGCCATCGAAGGAGCAATAGAGAACAAGAGGGCAGTTTTGCGTTCCCTTCACATGACCAAACCGTAGACTAAGGATCTGTGCTTGAAGGAGCAATTGGGTGACCATCCGAAGCTTTTCTCGGTGACTCTAGTGAAGAAGCGACTCCATTACCGGTTTTCCTATCAGGTGGCCCGGGTATCCAGGTAACAGGGTTTCCTCTAGACGGAGGAACCGGTCCCTTTTGCATTGAGCTCAGCAGAGGATCGAGACTGTGGCCTGGATTAAGAAGAAAGAAAGAAAGCATGAGGGGAAGTAGTTTCTAAACATATCAATATTACAAAAGCCTTGTACTAAACATCAGATTGCAATAATTAACAGGGCTATCAAGTAGTTTCTAAATTAAGGATGTGGGGTAGCAGGAAGGAGCAACATTTGGCTCACCATTGGGAGCTGTAGGAGGCAGGGTGGAAGCCTTTTTCGGTGATCTTAGCGGAGGAGCGACTCTGTCAAGCACGACGGTATTTGTAGCATGATGCCCGGGGATAACAGGGTTGCCTAGAGACGGTGCAATTGGGTGACCATCGGAAGCTTTTCTCGGTGACTCTAGTGAAGAAGCGACTCCGTTACCGGTTTTCCTATCAGGTGGCCCGGGTATCCAGGTAACAGGGTTTCCTCTAGACGGAGGAACCGGTCCCTTTTGCATTGAGCTCAGCAGAGGATCGAGACTGTGGCCTGGATTAAGAAGAAAGAAAGAAAGCACGAGGGGAAATAGTTTCTAAACATATCAATATTACAAAAGCCTTGTACTAAACATCAGATTGCAATAATTAACAGGGCAATCAAGTAGTTTGTAGATTAAGGATGTGGGGTAGCAGGAAGGAGAAACATTTGGCTCACCATTGAGAGCTGTAGGAGGCAGAGTGGAAGCCTTTTTCGGTGATCTTAGCGGAGGAGCGACTCTGTCAAGCACGACGGTATTTGTAGCATGATGCCCGGGGATAACAGGGTTTCCTATAGACGGAGGCAAAGGCCTGGGGCCTGGATAGCGCGGCGAGGCAGCACCTTGAGCGACGCTCACTGTCATAGCAAGAAGATACAAGGCTAATGCTGAGCAAACCATAGCTTGAACTCTCAACATACACGAATGGCAAGACTGAAACGAACCCATCGTATGGGTATTTATAGTCGACCGCCATCCTTTTTTTCTTTTTTTGAATATAGACAATATTACACTTAATTAAGTTGTATTTATCACAAATAAATGGTTTATAACTCTTGATTTAATTATGCATAATTCTGTGGTGGGCGGTCATCGAGGGCCCGCCCTAACATATATGATATTACAAAAAATTAGAGGGAGAGAGGACATATCTCTCTCTCTCTCTCTGCACAGCTCTCGTCAAACTTGCATTCATAGCCCATGTGCTTTGGCACACAACCAATTTAATTTCTCATTTTAATAACAAATTCATTACATTTTTCTCTTTTTCTCAGTCACACACTTTTAACCCTATTCTTTAAATTTCTTCTAACAAAATTTTTGTGCAATACAAGTTATGTCCATAATATAATTACCTAAAAAAAAAAAATTGAGACCAATGGGGCTAAGGAACTAAAATGTGGCAATGTGCACTGCATTTCATTACCTTAGTGGTTACTTCCACATTTAGTTTGTTATATATATATATATATAATACATTTTCTCTTACCACCACTATTTACATATTTACTATGTTCGCTTTTGTCAGGCTATCTTTGGACGGCATGCAATGAGGTTGCTTGTTGTATGTTACGATATATGGGATTCAAATTCCATTTATTCTTTTCCATTTCCCTCGTTCGAATAAATAAATAAATAAAAATTTCGTTTTAACTTATTATATTTATATATATTTGTGTGAACCAATACCATGTGGTAAGTGTAGCACTTTTTACTTGTTATGGGGGGTTTCTCCTATTCACATGCGCATTATATTTGTGTTGCACTTTATAACCTTCAACTCGCTCATTTGGTGATATTTTGATCTGGTGAGGACACATCTCAAAAACCCATATGCTTTAAGTCATTTGAGAATCTTGCCGAACATACCTTATATTCTTCATTCGTTGAACTTTTCAAAGTTTTCATTGAAGGCCTTGTTTACTTCGACATAAAATAGTTTTCGTTAAAAACACTTTATGGTGTTTACCTTTCACACAGAAACCAATTTTTTAATATCTTTTTATATATATATATACTTTCCAATAAGGTCCCCGACGGGACCTGCAAGGGACTTGTTCGAGACCTTGCAGGGACTTGTCCGGGACAGACCCGAGAACCGCCCGAGACTTGCTATGGACCCCACCTAAGACCTAGGACTTCACTGGGACCCGCTCGGGACTTGCTCGGGACCCCGCCAAGACCCGCTTAAGACTTGAACAGGACCTACCCGGGACTTGACTAGCACCCCGCCTAGGACTTGCCCGGGACCCCACCTGGGACCTGCAAGGACTTGATCGGGACCCGCCATGGACTTGCTTGGAACCTCACCGGGATCTATCCTGTACTTGACCGAGACCCCACCATGCAAGTCTCGGGTAGGTTTTGGGCAAGTCTTGGCGAGGTCATAGGCAAGTCCTGGGCGGGTCTTGATGAAGACCTGGGCGGGTCCCATTCAGGTCCATGGTGGGTCCCAGGCAAGTTTCGGTTAGGTCCCGAGAGGGTCCTGAGCGAGTCCCAGTTGAGTCCAAGTCGAGTGCCAGGCAGGTTCTGGGCGAGTCCCAGACAGGTTCCGGGTAGGTCCCGAGAGGGTCTCGGACAAGTCCCGGTTAGGGGACCCTCTCGGGACCTACCCGATCGGACGAATCTTGGTCAAGTCCCAGCAAGGTTTTCGGTGGGTCTTGACAAGGATCATCGATTTAAGAATGAGATACTCATAGTTGAAAAATAATTTACGGTTTTCAAAACCGTAAACCATTTTCCAAAACCTAAAGAAGAATTTTAGGTCAAAATGAAAATATTTTTCGTTGACCACTATTTTACGTCGAAGAAAACACCGTAAAATACGAAAATCATTTTTTCGAAACCATTTTACGTCGAAGTAAACGGAACCTAAATTAGTAATGTCGCTGACCACTATTTTACGTCGAAGAAAACACCGTAAAAATCCGAATGACCAATTCTTCATTTAATCCGAATGAGCTGGGTCTTCGACATTCTGAGAGCATCCTTAATAAAGCAAGCAAACTCCTAGTTAAATTTAGCAAATATAACCTAGTTTTCAACTCCAACAAATTATCTTCGGAAAATTGCAAAAGACAATATTTCCCTCTTCTCAATCCCTCCAACTGTCTGTCTCCCCCATGGTTTCTCAAGGCGCATCTTTCTACACCATCACCTCCTCCTCGTTACCAACTTCTAACTTCACATGAACCTACTCGTGCGGTTCTTGCCCACCTTCACTACCTCGTCTAAACAGGAGGAGCCCCTTGCGCATATAGAGATGTCGCCAAGACCTCCTCTAGAATCTGCATCCGCACATCCACTTGCTAAAGTGATTTTGCATGATTGGCCAAAAAAGTCATTTCAAGCACACAAAATGTAGGAAAAAAAATCCAAAATCAATCCACGCACAAAGATTTACATTAATAGTCACTCTCTTCCGTTACAAAAACAATTACCTCATAATTTCTTTTAAGGGTTATATAGTTTTTTGCCTTAAGAGCTTCAACACTTTATTTTTTTCTGGGCTTACTTTTATCAGTACACGTGACTTTCAGATACCTCCGTTAAAATTTCTTCCAAAATTTCACAGAAAGCAATGTCAACACCAATCAGATGTCGCCACATGTCATGCATTTAATTTGAAAAAAAAAATTACTTTTTAAAACAATTAAAAAGATTAATTTTTTTTTTTTTTCAGGTGCAGTCAACTCCCAGGCAGGTCCTAGCGCGGTCCCGAGTGGGTCTTGGACTAGTCTCGATGAGTTTCAAAGCAGGTCTTTGCGAGGTCCATCGATTTAAAAATGGGATGCTTAAGGTCAAAAATGGTTTATGGCTTTTAATATCGAAAACCATTTCTTAAAAATTAAAGAAGAAATTTCAATTAAATCTCAGCTTCCTTCGACCTAAAATTGTTTCCAGAAAATTATTTCTGCATTAAATGGTGTTTACTTCGACGTAAAATAATGGTAAACGAAAAATATTTTTCGTTTCACCAAAAATTCTTCTTTAATTTTCGAAAAATAGTTTTGAAAACTATAAACTATGTCCTGACTGTGAGCATCTCACTCTTAAATCGATGGACCTAGCCGAGACCCACCAAAACCTTGCTGAGACTTGACTGGGACTCACCTAGGACATGCTCGAGACCGCGCCAAGACCTGCCAGGAACCTGGCCAAATTTGAACGAGACCCGCCCGGACTTGCCCAGGACCCGCCCGAGACTTGACCAGGACCTGCCGAACACCCATATGGGACTTGACCGAGACGTCGCCGAGACCTGCATGAAATTCGACCATGACTTGACCGAAACCCCGCCGTAACCCGCTAGGGACTTGATCGAGACTTGCGCGAGACACTACCAGGACCTGCTCGGGACCCCGCCGTCACTTGACCATGACTCACCCTGGACTTGCCCAAGACCCGCTTGAGACCCCGCCGGGTCCTAGCCGACACTCCGCCAGGACTTGATCGGGACCCACCCGAGACCTAACCAGGACTTGCCAATTAGTACCCACCCGGGACTCTACCAGACCTGCCCTAGACAAGACAAGGACTTGATTGAAACCTAATCAGGACTTGCTCGGGACTCCGTCAAGGCTCACCTGGACCTGTCCAAGGCACGCCCAGTCGGGTCCTGGTCAAGTCTCGTGAAGGTCCAAGGGCGAGTCACAGTCAAGTCCCGGGCAGGTCCCGATTAAGTCCCGACGGGATGATTCAAATCCCGGGCATGTCCCGGCGAGGTCCCAGTGAGGACTTGCTCGGGACTCTGCCGGGGCTCACCTAGGCCTGTCCAAGACACGCCCAGTCTGGTCCTGGTCAAGTCCCGTGAAGGTCCAGGGGCGAGTAACAATCAAATCCCGGGCAAGTCCCGATTAAGTCCCAGCGGGAACACTCAAGTCTCTGGCATGTCTCGACGGGGTCCCGGTCATGTCTCAGTGGGGTCTCGGGCGGGTCGCCATCAAGTCCCGAGCAGGGCCATGCAAGGTCCCAAACAAATCCTAGTCACGTCCCGATAGGGTCCCAGGTATGACTGTGAGGTCCCAAACAAGTCCCGTGCTGGTCCCTACGAAGACGTTAAAAACTCAAATACATCTCACATTTTTTTTTTTTTTGAAGTAATCTCACATATTATTTAAAAAAAATAGACATATTATTTTTATAGACTGGATTAAAGGAATTTCTTCTAACCCAGTTCAGAAGAAAACTATATCCATTCTCCGGCCACTATTAAAAAATTTCTCACATTTTCTTACATTTTTTGACTTTTTTTTCTTTGAACTTCTATAAATTTCCAGCTACGTATAAACAATTTATATTTTACCACCCTAACGAAAAACTATTACACGAGGGGAGGAGCATATCTTGGGTGAGCGATTTTTGAGCCACCGCCGAAACCTTGTCAGAGCTCGATCACCAACCCGAGACTCATCCTGGTGGTCAAGCTACCACACTAAAATCTATAACTTTAAAATTTATTATTAGTTGAGTTCAAAAATATCAACTAAATTCAAAAAAAAAAAAAGAGTTGAGTTAACCGTATGTATGTAGTGTCAAATCAACCTAAAGAAATAGATAAAAAAATTGAAGGGAAAGATTTCCTTCCAACACAAGCCCTTACCGTGCGAAATATTCAAATATAGGGGAAAAGAGTTGAAGTCGCCAAAAAACACGCAACGCAAATGGGGAGAGTGCTTGAACCTTTATAGCCATTTGGTGGAAACCATGTGAGTCGATGGCACATCACTATTCATGAGTGGTGGGGAATCAAAATTCAATTAATGGGAATCAGAACACGACAAAGTGACACACTACTCCAAACATTATGAGAATAGAATCTTCTCCCCTCTAAAATAGACCGAAAAATATCTAATTTATAGTTAAAATTTTGCTTCTATTTTTATTTATATGTTAATAATTAATTTATTAAATTTATAAAAATATATATATACACACCCACAAAGCATTTTTCTAAAACAAATATAACACTTTCTGTTATGTTAATATCAATTATTTTGGCAATAATTTCTCCATACCATTTCAAACAGAATGATAGAGTTAAGTAGACTCCATATAAGTTAATAAGCATTGATTGGCAGCACGCGGCGTGCGTGGCACGCCCACGCACGCCAGTGAAAATTTTTTTTCTTTATTTTTTTGGGCACGCGGCTTGCTGTTTTGATTTACCGTAAGTTAATAATATACCATACAAATTATCTGATTATTTACTTTGTGACCGAATTTGTTGTTTTTTTTTTTTTTTAAAAAAAAAAAAAGGGCAGAACATAAACATGTATCATTTCACTATTTTAACATAAAAAGTATCCCTCGTTCCTTAAAAATCAACTTATTTAATGCACTAATAATTTTATAATTCCGTATTTGTTGAAAATTAATAAAAACAATATTGAACACAAAAAAATAAGAGTTTGAATGTGAATGCAGGTGAAGCCATTATAAAATTTATTTACATAGAAAAAACTAATAATAATTATTTGATTCTAACCATTTAAGAAGGTCTAGGAGAGGAAGGTCACACCCAAGATATTCTTCAATACTATTCCTAAAAGGCATACCAGTACTTTTTTTCTGCACGAAATTAGTAGTTCGCCACATTTCTTCCTGCAATAGAATTTAACACCATATTCAATTACTATTTGACCCAAAAATTTAAGTTTTTAAAATATATATATTTAATTATTTAATCATTACTCTTAATACTAATCCTCACCTGTGAACTCTTCCTTACCAGCATACCAATATTTTTTTCTGCACAAAATTAGTAGTGCGCCACATTTCTTCCTGCAATAGAATTTAACACCATATTCAATTACTATTTAACCCAAAAACTTAAGTTTATAAAATATATATATTTAATTATTTAATCATTACTCTTAATACAAGTCCTCACTTGTGAACTCAAACTTGTTTTTAATAGATAAACCTAAGTCTCCAAGGGGTAGCTCAATTAGCTGTGAACTACGCTTAATAAAACAAAGGTCACTAGTTCGAATCCCCCTCCCCTTCCCTTGTGTGAACATGTCAAAAAAAAAATAAAAAGATAAACCTAATTTCCAAACTATGAAGTGCAGATTCAAAATCAACCTACAACTTTAACACCGTGTTAAACTATCATTTATTCTAAAAATTTAAGCATATAACAATAAATAAATTTAATTACATAATCTTTACTTTTTACACAAACTTGTTTTTTCTTATTACCAATCAATTTTATTCTTTTTTTCTCACAAATAATAAAATCATTTTACCATTTTATCGTATCAGTTAATTTTTATTACAACTTCCAGAAAAGAAAAAATTAGAACAGCTGGCCAAATACGCATTTAGTCTCATTTAAATGTAAGATAATACACTTTCTATTTTCTAAGTGATCAGAACATAAAATAAGGAAACCATCCCACATCCCACCCTGGGGTATTGGCCCTAATTCATAAGATTTTTTTTCTTTTTTTTTTTGGGGGGGGGGGGGGGGGGGGGGGGTTTAGGTGAGCCCAATTATCAGTTGCATTTGAGCCGATTGTATTCCTTTGGGTAGGTTTTTATATCATGATTCATTGAATGGTGTGTTACGAATGGTTCTTAGAGTGCCACGTTAAAGATAATGTCAGTTGGTGAGTAGATGACAGCATGCGCTGCATTATTAATATTCATTGCAATCTTTAGGCGAGCTGTCACATATTTTTTTAAAGTTTTTATATCTTGATTCATTGAATGGAGTGTGTGTTACGAATGCTTCTTAAGAGTGCCAAGATAATGTTTGATGGGAGTAGACAGTCTAGTGGCTCATACATCATTACGGTAGTGGAGAAGGTGGGAAAAGTCAAAAACTGCGTTTGGTGGTGTGCTACGAATGGTTCTCAAGAGTGCCACGTTAAAGATAATGTCACAGTTGATGAGTAGATGACAGCATGCGCTGCATTATTAATTTTCATTGAAATCTTTAGGCGAGCTGTCACATAATTTTTTAGGTTTCTATACCTTGATTCATTGAATGGAGTGTGTGTTACGAATGCTTCTTAGAGTGCCACGTTAAAGATAATGTTTGGCGGAGTAGACAGTTGAGTGGTTCATGCATCAATATGTGGTGGAGCGGGTGGTAAAAGTCACAAACTGCGTGAGTGGTGGGTGAGCGGATCAAAATTGCCGGAGTGGTGGTACATCAATTTGAATGGAAAAATTTTGAAAACCACGTCGATTTTAGCTCAAGGGCAGCATACGAAATGTTGAAAAAAACTTGTGTTGGTGTGAAAAGTTGAAAAAAATGCGTGCAAAAACTTGAAAAACACGAGAGGAAGGGGGACCTCCTTAAAAAATAATAATAAAAATTAAAAAAAAAAGCCGATGACAGCCTGCACAGCATTATTAATTTTCAGTCGAATCTTTCCATGCGCTGTCAGAAGTTTTTTTACGATTTTTGTCGTGATTCATTGAATGGGGTGTGTCATGAATGGTTCATAGAGTTCCACGCCGAAGATAAGGTTTGGTTAGTGGCGTAGATAAATTGAGTGGTTCATGTATTCATTAGGTGGTGAGAGTGGGTGGGGAAAAGTCAAAATCTGCGTAATTTGCCTGCAGTGGTGGGACACCAATTCAATGGAAAAAGTTGAAAGATACGTGGGAAAACTTGAAAACCACGGGCGGAAGGCAGAAATTATTCAAAATAAATTAAAAAAGAAAGCGGTGAGAAGTCTAAAAACCACGTACAAAAAATAATAATTATAATAATAATAATAAAAGAGCCGATGACAGCCTGCACAGCATTATTAATTTCCAGTCGAATCTTTCCATGCGCTGTCAGAAGTTTTTTTACGATTTTTGTCGTGATTCATTGAATGGGGTGTGTCATGAATGGTTCATAGAGTTCCACGCCGAAGATAAGGTTGGTTAGTGGCGTAGATAAATTGAGTGGTTCATGTATTCATTAGGTGGTGGGACTGGGTGGGGAAAAGTCATAATCTGCGTAATTTGCCTGCAGTGGTGGGACACCAATTCAATGGAAAAAGTTGAAAGATGCGTGGGAAAACTTGAAAACCACGGGCGGAAGGCAGAAATTATTCAAAATAAATTAAAAAAGAAAGCGGTGAGAAGTCTAAAAACCACGTACAAAAAATAATAATTATAATAATAATAATAAAAGAGCCGATGACAGCCTGCACAGCATTATTAATTTTCAGTCGAATCTTTCCATGAGCTGTCACGTCTTTTTAGGATTTTTATCGTGATTCATTGAATGGGGTGTGTCACGACGAATGGTTCATAAGAGTTCCACGCCAAAGACAAGGTGGGTTAGTGGTGTAGATAAATTGAGTGGTTCGTGTATTCATTAGGTGGCGGGAGTGGGTGGGGAAAAGTCATAATCTGCGTAATTGTCGCAGTGGTGGGACACCAATTCAATGGAAAAGTTGAAAAATGGGTGGGAAAACTTGAAAACCACGGGCGGAAGGCGGAAATTATTCAAAATAAATAATTTTGAAAAAGAGTGCAGGATAAGTCTAAAAACTACGTACAAAAATTAAAAAAATAAAAATAAAATAATAATAATAATAATAATAATAAAAGAGCCGATGACAGCCAGAACAGCATTATTAGTTTTCAGTCGAATCTTTCCATGAGCCGTCACATGTTTTTCTATGATTTTTGTCGTGATTCATTGATTGGGGTGTATCACGAATGGTTCATAGAGTTCCACGCCAAAGATAAGGTTGGTTAGTGGAGTAGATAATTGAGTGGTTCATGCATTCATTAGGTGGTGGAAGTGGGTGGAGAAAAGTCATAATCTGCGTAATTCCGCAGTGGTGGGACACCAATTCGATGGAAAAGTTGAAAAATGCGTGGGAAAACTTGAAAACCACGGGCGGAAGGCGGAAATTATTCAAAATAAAGTAAAAATGAGTGAATGAGAAGTCTAAAAACCGCGTACAAATTACCAGCAGATAAAAGAGAACACAGTTCAGACCCACGCGAGTGGTGGGGAAAGTTGAACACCGCGTCAGTGGGGGCAATTAATAGATTAATGAGAAAGGAACATTGACACGTGACCAGCTCGCAAAAGGTCGGTCACATGGCGCAACCGCACCGGATGCGACAAGACAAACCTCGTGACTCGAGGGAAAATTCTAAACGAGACACGTCTTAACGGCAGGACTGGGTGGGGTAGAGGTAGCGTAATCAGCTGAAATGGAAAAACTCCGTCATGGGCCCATTCTCGCTATAATCGTGTTGAGGAGATGAGTAAACGTCATATGCTTTGCAAGTGGGGTCACACAGTTCAGGCCCCCATGTGGGATCATCACATTATATAATCTATTAAACTAGTTCGATCCTACCTAATGTACTCAAATAAAAATGGTATGACGTAAGCTAGTTATTAATCAATATATGCAGATACCTGAACGGGCGAATACACCAAGCTTCCATGCATAACATTGGGACGTCGTCTGGCATACTGCAACAATCGAAATAATAAGAATTAAGGCAACATTCGAAATAATACGACTACTTAGAAGGAGACTCCCAACCCGATTGCTAACTAAAAACTTGCTCGCAACCCTCCTTTCCAAGCATCTAACGAGGCTGGATCCACTAATAATTATCTCCACGTAGGAACGAATTTTACACCCACGGCCGTGATGAAATACCTTCAATTCTCATGAGTCCTCTCGCTTGGCTGGCCTTCACAAGCTACTTACATTTTATGATTACCCACACCGTTTAATTTTTTAAATAACATGTCAGTCATCAAACGAAGTAAAACTTTTTACGTGCAATGGTGAAACTAAAACAAACTAGGTCTTCATTGATTACGTGACACTGTAGCATAGCCCTTTTTACTGTTATCCACGGTATCCGGGAAGTATCTCACATAAACAAGCACGCATATGCTATTTACCAGCAACTCTCTGATCTGCTCTTTCACAGCGAGCTAGCGAGTTTATGAGCTACTCATTACCAGTAAGCGACAAGATGATCCGCTCAACAGCGATACGATGGGGTACAACCAAATATTTCGCCTCTTCATCAGTGATTCAACGGAGTATAAACATAACCTTTCATCGCATAACAACTTTTTTTCACTTGCTCAGAAGATAATATTACGTTCTCAATTGCAATAAGATATCATAGTTACGGCATTGCAAATATAATCGGGTAGTGATTGCAGAAAGAAGTTCGTAATTGCTGACGCAATTCATGCTGAGAGTGCAACAATCTGCGCCCTGGGCAAAATAAGGATTATATGAACAAATTCTTTTTCAAATCAATAATACAGCAGCGGAAAAACACCGAGAGTACAAGGAACCAACATAACAAGTTAGATTAAATAAAAGACCAACGGGAAAATCAATACTTACGAGCTGCACGCAGGATCCTATTGCAAACACCTAAAAACTTACAAGCTCCTATATTTATAGAAGTAAAGAAAGATACCTAAATCGTAGCCAACACCTACACGCGGGGACCACCTAGATGGTCGAAAAGCAATTTGACAAAAGAAAATACCAACTTGCGGGACCACCTAGATGGTCGAAAAGCAATTTGACAAAAGAAAATACCAACTTGCGGGACCACCTAGATCGTCGAAAAGCAATTTGAATGAAGCAAACAAAAAACCGGGCCTCTTCTTAAATCCCCCCCCCCCCCTCCCCCCCAAAAAAAAAAAAAAAATCTTCACCTCAAAATTAATTTTAACCCTTTTATTTTTTATCTCACATCAATTATTTTTATTATTATTTTTTAAATAAAAAAATTACTACAAAATAAATTTTTTACATTTTTTTTATATGAAATATATTTTTTTTCATTTTTTCCGTAAAACATTTTCATTAAAATTAATCAAACACATATTCATAGAAAAACACTACAGTGTTAGCCCTGGGTTCATCCAACCTCTTGGCAAACACTGCCACTTAGATCATCCACAAGCAACTTGATAAAAGCAAACACATTGTTAAAAAAAAAAGAAAAAAGCAAACATATATCCCTAAAAAAGCACTACAGTGCCAACCTAACAAGCACTACGGTGTCGGCCCTAGGTTCATTTAGGTTCCGTTTGATAAACGGCTTTGCTTGATTTGGACTCTACATTATTTATCTCACTTTTTTATTTTTTTAATATTTTTTTACTTTTTATATCACATCAATCATTTTTTTTATTATTTAAATAAAAAAATTACTACAAAACAAAATTTTTTTATTTTTTCATACGAAATTTTTTTACTTTTTCACTTTTTTTTTTTTAAAAAAAATATTTTTACTTTTTTTTACATTAATTACTTTTTGCTACAATATCAAACTAAAATCAAAATAAAATCATTTATCAAACAGACCCTTAACCTCTTGGCAAACACTGCCACCTGAAACGTGGAAAAGCAATTTGATAAAAGCAAACACATTGTTACCAAAAAAAGTAAAAAACAAAACCAAAAAAAAAGGCACCTATTGGCGGGGACCACCTAGATTGTCCAAAAGCAATTTGATATGACATATGCTAAATCTAATAGTCACACAAGGATAGTGGAAAAGCAATTTGATAAAAGCAAACACACATTGTTACCAAAAAAAAAAAAAAAAAAAAAAAAAAGCACCTATTGGCGGGGACCGCCTATATTGTCCAAAAGCAATTTGATATGACATTTGCTAAATCTAATAGTCCCACATTTTGTGCATCAAAATTATAAGAGGTAAAGTGCTATTTTCCATCAACTTGGATTAGCTACTTTTTTACATCAATTTGAACCATGTGCTATTTACTACCTAGGATTTTGATTGACAAAATACTAGTGTTTTATTAAATTTTATCATTTCACATTTGATATAATCTTATAAAAGCAAAAAAAATGATAAAGATACAACTTTTGAGCACAATTTTGGCCTAACATTTTCCTCATGTGATCATTTAAAAAATAAATAAATAAATAACAAAGAAAAAAAGAAAAAATTACAGTTTACCCCCCAAAATTGACAGCGTATTTAAATTCGAATACTAAAGTTTCAATTTTTGCAACCTACCCCCCCAAAGTTTCAATTTTTTACAATTTGACCAGTTGTATCCAAAACTTCTTATATTGCCACTAATTTTTTTATTTTTTATTTTTAAAAAAAAATTTAAAAAAAAAAAAATCGAGTTAGCCGTAGCTACCCCTTTGGCCATCTGCACATTTTTGCATCCTAATTTTATTTTTTTTTATATATATAAAATAAAAATTATGGGCAATATGAAAATTTTGAGTAGTCATAGTGGCCACAACGCAATCGGGAAGTGTGGCAATCCGGCAGGGAAAGTCACAAGCGACATTAGCCAACTAAGTTGGTCCAATGGTCCAGCCTAATCCAAAACCGATGAACCACGCTAGTGAGGTTGACCTGATAAATCCAGTTATTAGCATCAACCCTGTTAATCTCATAGATCAACAAGGGCCGGTCCAGCATGGAGCATCGGGAAACCAGGTTCTGATAGGAGAAATTCGTAGAATATTTGGAGGATTTTTCGGAGGAGGAGAGTCTAACCGCGCAAGAAAGGCTAATGCGTGGCAAGCAAAGAATGAAGAGATATGAGCGGTTGAAAAGCCGATAAAGGTTCAAAAGAAAGAGTCCTTCGTGATTGGATTCTCGAATAAAGACTATGAAGGGATATCCCCCATATAGATACTTTGGTAGTCACCTTAACGATGGCCAACCACAAAATGCACAGAATTCTAGTAGACAACGGGAGTTCAGCCGACATCCTATACCTACCAGCTTTCAAACAGCTCAACATAAGCCAAGAAAAAGTCAGAGTAGCAAAGTTCTTGCTGATGGGATTCACAGGTGAACAGGTTCAACCAGTTGGCACCATTGATCTCTCGATGACCGTCAGTACTATCCCTAATCAAGCGATAATAACGGTGAGATTTCTGCTAATTGACAAACCTTCAGCATACAACACCATCATTGGTAGAGCAGTACTCAACGAACTCCGGGCAATAACATCAAGCCCACACTTGAAGATGAAGTTTCCAACTGATCACAAGGTCGTGGAAGTTAAAGGAGACTAGTGTGCGGCCCACCAATGTTACAATGTAACCATGAAAGGTGTCCCCAAAAAAGCTACTTCCAGGACCGGGTGTAACAATGGCAAGAAATAGCAATGAACGCGGAGCGTCTAAAGAAGTGCTATTGAACAAGGAGAAAACCTTGGACAAAAACAAGATGCTACCCCAAGGCGAAAGGGGAGCAAAGATTAGTCTATTAAAATATTCATATATCATAGTTGAAGATTATTCTGGAGGTTAAAGTTTAGTTTGTTAAGCAGGATTAAAAGAATCGAGTATATCAACTCCGGATATTTTCAAAGATGAACCGGGTATATCACCCCCAAATATTTCAAAAAAGAACCGGGTATATCACCCCCCCGGATATTTGAAAGAAAAATCGGATATGTCACCCCCGGATATTTCAAAGAAGAACCGGGTATGTCACCCCTGAATATTTCAAAGAAGAATAAGGTATATCACCCCCGGATATTTCAAAAAAGAACCAGGTATGTCACCCCCAGATATGTCAAAGAAAAACTGGGTATGTCACCCTCGAATATGTCACCATAGGAGACAAAAAGAAATTATTGGATAAAAACAAAGAATAGGGAGACAACCCTCTAAAACAAGGACAAAGAGAAAACCTTGGGTAAAAATAATTAACAGGAGACAACCCGGTAAAAAATAAGAAAGTTCTCGAAGACAAGGAGAAAACTTTGAACAAAAACAAGAATAGGGAGACAACCTTCTAAAACAAAGACAAGGAGACAACTTTGGGCAAAAACAAGTAACAAGAGACAACACGGTAAAAAACAAGAAGACTCATCCCCGGTAACAAAGAGACAACCTTGGGTAAGAACAAGTAACGAGAGACAACCCGGTAAAAAACAATAAGACAAGGAGATAACATTGGGCAAAAACAATTAACAGGAGACAACCTGGTAAAAAACAAGAAGCATCCCTAGAGATAGGGAGAAAACCCTAGGCAAAAACAATGAGCTACCCCAAGACGAATGGGAAGCAAAAAGTTTGTCTGTTGAAAGATTTATAAATCATTATTAGCGTATTATTGTACAGGTTTATTCCTGGAGACAATGAGAAAACTTTGAACAAAAACAATGAATTACCACAAGGCGAACGGGAAACAAAGGTTAGACTGTTAAAAGACTTGTGAATTATTGTTTGAATATTATTACGTATGTTTGGAGCCTAGTTTGTCAAAACAAGCATTGGAGAGATGATTGGGCATGATCCCCGAATATCTCAAGGATATGACAGGTTTAACCCCCGGGCAAAGGATAGAGCTGGGGGGTGCTCCTGGGAACTCAGGTGATGTCAAAAACAGAGCTGAAGAGCTCCAACTAACAATCTCAAAGCACACTCACTAGGGAGACATGAGTCTTAGATAAGGTCAAACAACAAGTCGCCAGAAGACTTTGACTAAATTCTCATTACCCAAGTACCTTGGCTAAGGGAATTGGGGGTAACTGTTGGAAATAAATTCATACTACAAGCCCACCAAATTTTCGGTCTAATGGCCAAGGATAGGTCCATGAACATATTAATTAAATAGCAATGGCTGTTTAATTAATTAATAGTCTTATATTCCATTTAGGATAATATTGGAATAGACGTCCTACTTATCTCTGCAAGATGACTACTCAAAATTATCTCTACATGATAACTGTTGAGTTCTATCTCAATTATGGACTCCTACTACAACTCAAATAAGAAGAGTTAATTCAAGCCTACTTCTATAACTCAAGCCTATAAGTTGGCCCTACACAAGGTATGAAAGGAGGATAAAATATTATCTTAGATTAGGAATAATCTTCTCTCATCTTCTTATATTCCTTCTTAGAGCTCAATTAGTCCATTTGAGCATATTGAATTATTGTACGTGAAAGCACAATATTTCTCTTAGAAATTGTTTGACTTTGGCATCTTAGAGCTAAATTTGTCCCTTTGAGCATATTGAATTATTGTGCACCAAACGCACAATATTTTTCTTAAAAATTGTTTGACTTTGGCATCGGAGTGTCTCCGGAGAGACACCTTTAACAATTGCTCTTTGATAGTGATTTGGAGTGCACGATGACATATTGCAATCTTGAAGACCCCGAAATCACATCCACCATGTTGAAAACTATTCTAACAATATATATATATATATATGCGCAGATATGGTGAAAATCGAATATATTCTAACAACAAACACAACAATTTTTACTTGGTGAAGTATATTCCTGAATTGAGCGTGGGCAATCCTAAGGATAGTAATGGGGACAAGAGTGATGAACTTCGTGTTTAATTCGTGTTTCCTCCACTGGAGCCAGCTGCTTCCTGGCCTAACTCTCCCAGGTGAGGTGCCTCATGATCATAGTAAGTTGGAATATGATTTTCCTCCCAAGTGGAAACCCTTCCATTCAAACAATTTCATCCTGTCTTGCTCAAGGTAATCGGACCTATCGAATGATTTAAGGCATGCATTTCGGTGAAAGTGATCATGCATGTGATTTGAAGCACCGCCATCTTCATAGCCAGCAAGGGACTGATTCCATAGGAAATTAGAAAGGCACCCTAGATAGACAATTTTTGACTTTTTCTCTTAGCTAACGATTCCTGAAAAGGACAAACGAACCAAACATAAACTTCACTAAGTAAAAATTGTTGTATTTGTAAAAGATTAACCACAGAGAGAGATGGGTTTCAATTGAGGGAAAGTTTCTTTGGAAAATTCCAGACATGATTGGCCGTTGGAGCGATATTTCGTTGCTTTGGTGGAAAAGGTAATACGATGTCGTTTGCTTCTAATGCGTTCTATTGAATCAGCACCACCTATTTTTTTTAACCGCTGTGCAGTACTTTGGTCGACCGACGCCATGAAAAAGTATATCTCACTCAAAATACTATTGAATTGATAATATTCTCTTAAATTTTTAATTGAAATAATATTTTCTTAAACTATCAAAAATTTGATAATGGCTCATAATAAAATTTGAAAAATAATAAAAAAGAAAACTAAAACTAAAACTGAATTTGTTTAAAAATATAAAAAACAAACCCAGGTGTGGAAATTTAAAACAATTTCCTTTTCTTTTTTTAGAATTTTTTTGTCTTTTTGTTGGTACTTGGGAATATTGTCATTTTTTTTCGTAGTTTAGGAAGAATATTATTTCAATTCAAAGTTGACATTATCAATTAAGTGATAGTTTGAAAGAGATATATGAACTTTTCATTATTTTTTTTCATGACTAAGGATTTGTTTGGATTTACAATTTCAAAATATAAAATTTTTTTAAAAAAATCAATTTAAAAAAAATGCAATTTTAAAAGATGATTTTTTTTTTTTTTTTTTTTAAGGCAGTTAAGTTTTTTTTTTTTTTTTGGCAAAATTACCATTTGACCATTTAAAATTGTGCATTTTTTTTAAAAAAAAACACTGCATTGCTTATAATTTGAAAATGCAGATTTTTCAACTTTTCAAATCACAATTTTAAAACACACAATCCTACATGATCTATTTTAAGCAATTTGGTATTGAACTATACTTTTTGTCTACGAAATCACAATCTCAAATACACTAAGTGAATTAAAATACGAGTTCCTCATAAATTTTAGAGCACTAATAACATATTCCTTTTGATTTTTCAATAATTCAAGGTACAAAACTAATTTTTGCCTTGGGATTCTCAGTGCCCAGGAAGATAGCAAGATCCACTAGCCCATGAGGTTGATCATGTTAGGGGACATGTCACGTGACTCTCCACGTGAGTGCCGAACCTTTTTCTTGGCCAAGCATATATAAGGGTTATAAATTGACTGCAATTCGGACGGCCCTCAAAAGAAAGGGCAAATTCAGGATCTACGTGCTCGGGACATGTGAGTCCCACGTTTGCTAGATCTGTGGGGCAGTCTAAATGGACTGCAACAGGCAATCCAGTTGGAGTGTGTCAAATTTGGATGTTCAATTTGCAATTTAGCCAGGCCGACGGTTTTGTAGTGAACTTTCCTAACAATCCATCGCAACTCCTGATCCCAGGCCGAATTCAATAGGAGTTTAACAAGCCCGTTTTCCATTAACAAGAATTGCGGTAGAGAAATCATTTGAAGTTTTCTTTCCTAATTTTGTTCAATGCTCCTCAGATGGCCCATCTTGTACTCATAAGAGGAGTTATCTTTCCTAATTTTTTGAAAAAGAATATTTAAATAGTATAGTAAAAGTAAGTTGTTAAAATAATGAAAGTTACCCTTTAAAAAAAAAAAAGAAAAGTTAATAATTAAAATAGATGAACAATTAAGAGTTCCAAGCTGACTTTTTAAGACCGATTTCCAAAGTCATGATTTTACTTTTCCTTGTAAAACCTGATATGGTCTTCCGCCTTCATATGAAATTAATTCTACAAATACATCCCGACATTCACGCGAATAGGACCTGTTCAATGTGTGAAACGTGTGGGATTGCATTAACATTGTTTACTAGCAACAGAAAACATCCAATTAACTTGATCATAAAAACTAGCTAGTTCAAAATTTTTGGAATAATTAATGAGTTTCTTGATATGATTACTAACTTATAAAAATTTCATCTAAAATGCAATTGAAAAAATAAAATGCAAAGGTCAAACCTAGTAATAATGGAATAATTACAAAGCACAATCCCACCCACGCATCCCCATTATCCAAACTAAAAATGCATTAACCTATTCACTCACTCATTCTCATCCCTCTCCACGATCCTCACCGGCAATCCACCTTTCATTTTGGAAGCCAATTGCGTAACAAACTCCGGCTCCACACCTTCCTCTATCACCGGAACCACCTTGAAGCGCCGAAGAATCCCTGCGACCACCCTCTTCATCTGCAAGAATGCCATCTCTTTTCCCAAGCAAATCCTTGGCCCCGCCTGGAACACTGGGTACGTGTATGCGTCCCTCCCCACGAACCTCCACTGCCTATTCTCCGTCTCCTCACTCTCCAGCCACCGCTCCGGCTTGAACTCAGCCCAATCTTTTCCCCATAGTGCCTCTGACCTCCCCATTGCATACGGTATGTACGTCACTTTCATTCCCTTCTTCACCACTGTCCCATCCGGCAAAACGTCGTCGTTCACGGCCTCATTCGAGTCCGCCGCCACAGGCGGGTACAACCGCATGCTTTCACACAGAGAAGCGTGAGTGTACACCATGTCTTTCACTTCTTCAAAGGCGGTCGCCTCGGATTTCTCATTGATTTCCTTGAGAACCTCGGATTCCACATGCGGGTTCATCGAAAGCAGCCAAAGATACCATGTGAGAGCCGCGGAGGTTGTGTCGCGCCCAGCAAGTATAAAGCTTATCACTATGTCGGTCACGAAATTCTCATCCGAGTGGCCAGAGCTCAAGAACCTTGACAATAGGTCGACGGAATCGAGCGACGCCACTTCTCTGAGCTGGTGCTTCTTTTCTCTTATTACGCTCTTTGCAATTCTTGAACTTCTGAGACTGCGATTCTCAGGCGCTTCTCGGACCCAATATTCAAAAGCTTCTTGATTTTCCAAACGAGCGGGATTAATGATCTGAACCTGTCGCTGCTGATCTTGACACTATCTTAAAAGGCTTGAGCGAATTTGGTTTGTGGAAGAGAGGGCAAGAGGTATGCGGGGTCGAATCCGAAAGCGATTTCACAAATATTATCGAAGGCAAACCTTTGAAGAGTGTCCTGGAAGTCTAGGACTGTTCCGGTGGCGGCAGCTGAGGAGAGGACAGGGATGAGGCGGTCGGAGATCTCGGTGTCCACGACGGTCTCGACGAACTTGCGCAGGGACTTGGTGTTGAATTCGTGGCTGGCAACTTGTCTTTGGAATTTCCAGGATTCGCCGTCGACGTTGAAGATGCCGTTGCCGAGCAAGTCGTTGAGGGTTCGGGCGAAAATATTTCCCTTGCCGTAGTTGTGGAAGTGGGTCTTGAGGATGTGCTGAACGACGGCTGGGTTGGCGGTTAAGACCACGGGAGTGGCGAAGTTGCGGTGGAGGACGTAGGTGGCGGAGGGTGAGACTTGGACGATGTCTGAAATCCATTGGAGACTGCGGTTGTAGTTAGCAAGCGCAGCCAAGAATGAACCGATTATAGGGTAGGATCTTGGGAGGCTGGTGGTGGTGGAGGGTGGTGGAGATGCTGACGCTCTGGTAAGGAAGAGGATGGAAAGTAAGGGAAGAAGGAGAAGGAAAAAGAGAGAGGCTATGAGTTGGAGGAACAGCATAATTACTGTTTGGACAACTCCTTTCGACTTGAGATCTTTCTGACTCTTGTTCTGTGGGATGGGAAATGTTGTAGTGGGCTTTTATAATGTCCAAGTGGGTTCTGTGGGCTCTGTTTTTTTGTTGTTAATTACTTAATTGCATAATGCTAAACATGTTTTTTTTTAAAAAAAAAAATTAAAATAATGTATAGAGAATCACTTTTGATTCCCTATGTATTGAAAAATATTGTACAAATTCTTAATGATTAATTAAATGTAGAGAATTTGATGTAATTAGGTTTTTGTAATTTTTTTAAAAAAATTTTAAACATAAAGAAGGAAATGACATATAAGACATCTGTCGTTAGTCGCTCTATCTATATATAATGAGGGTTTTTTTTTTTTTCTTAAAGAAAAAAAAAAAAGGAAGCGGGGTGCCCATCCTATGTTGTTGTTTGATACTTTGATTTCCAATATATATACATTGAGTTTTGAAAGCAAGCGATCTGAACAGAACAACGTCAATATAAACAGCACGACAATTTGTTGATGACCATATATATATATACATGTCTGGTTCGATATCGATAATCTACACATCGACATCTTTGCACAATTGCACATTTATTTTATCTTGTGTTCAAATAGAAAATGATGTGTTTCTGGGAAAGTTTTGACATTTGTGCATGATTTTGTAACATTCGCATAAGAAGGGTCCTTGACGGAGTGGGATCCCCAGCAATATTGAAATATAGGCCTTTAGATGTATCTAAGGCATGCATCTAAGCACCTGTTCCCCCTGGCTTACAAACTAAAAAAGCGTCTTTTTGTTGTTCTCTCTCTCTGAGTCTCTCTGGCTTTTTTTATTTATTTATTTTTAAAATTTTTTTATTTTTTTTATGAGTAAATATTTTCTTTCTTAAAAACTAGAAACAAGCTGAAACATAAAACCAGTCTTAAAAGGAGAAACCACTACCACCCAAGACAACAAAAGCCAACCGAAAACATCTCAAAAAACAAGACGCAGCTCAGCAACAAAAAATACTACAATTTACAAATATTTCAAAAAATAAAAAAATTCTGCTTAAACCTAAACTACCCTAGAAGTAGAGAGTTAAACCAACAGCTTTTTTGCAATATTCTAACTACAACACAAATGAATATTTTCTTCATTCCTTTGAAATCTTTCTTTACTCAAAATTCTGAATTTGACTTCCTATTAGGGGGAGAGGGATAATGGGTTATTAGTATTAGAATTATGCTCAAACACAAAGGTATTTTGGAATTGTTTTCAGAGAATTCAAGTGCTGATCTTGCATTTCACCTACCTAGATTTTTCCTTTTATTAAAAAAAAAAAAGGCAAAACAAAGTGACTGATTCATAAAAAAAGAAAAAAAAAAAAAAACTGAGTTCTTTGCTTGAGCAGAGTAATAACAACAGCCATAACAATTTTTTTTTTTTTTTGTTCAAATTTGTTCGTAGAAATTTAGAAGAATTTTCGGGTCCACGGCAGTTTTTTTAGAAGAACCAATCAGTTTTGTTTGGAAAAAATAGAAAGAGAAGAAGATAAGAGAAATGAAAGAAGGGAAAGAGAGGAGAGAAATGAGAAAAGAAAGAAAGAAAGAAGAAGAAGACTGACAAGACATGGAGAGTGACAGAACAACAAAAAGACGTTTTTTTTTTTTTATTTGTAAACCTTGGGAACAAGTGCTTAGATGCATTTCAAAATTGTTACCAGGCAATTTTTAAATATTGCTGGGGATCCCAATTCATGCCTTTCACGATTGCCAAACTAGATCTTCAACTTTTAATTTAACAAACATTAAACGTAAATAAATCAATTGCTTAATAGCTAAAAAAAAATATTATTTACTTAAATTAAGAAAATGGGAAACACGAACATTTTGATTGTTTTTTAATTTTAAAAACAAGGGAAACAAGAATATACATTTAGAGCAAAAGCATTAACGAAACATGTCCCACCCAGTATAGAAATTATAATTTTTTTTTTTTTTTTTTTTTTTTTAGTTATGAGAAAATGAACACCAGAAAACTAAGATTAATTTTAGTCAGTCAAATAAGGTTATAGTTATTTTATAATTTAATAATGTACTTAGCCAAAAACCAGTCAATTTAAGGTTAAGGTTTTTTAAAATCTATTTAGGTAGTGTTCTTTTGTACCCTATTAATATTAGATTATGATTAATGATAGATATATGTTTTGTTGGAAGCATGTTTTATGTTATTTTATGGGTGAGAGTCTACCAAAACCCCATTATTGATTAGTGAACTCTGATCAACTTACTTTTATTTATCTTTTTATATTATTCTGCTTCCGTCTCGCATCACCCCAACTCTTGGAATTTTAAATAACATAACAACATATACATCAATAAATCTATAAAAATTAATCTTAACTATGAAATAATCCAGTGATTTATCTAGAGAAATCCCTATCACTCATGAGACAGTGTTATTGGGATAGAGTACTGATGTAGACTATAATGCCTGAGAGTATATGAGGAAGACTCGAATGGATAAGTATGTGAAGACACCCCAGAAGATGATGACACGATCCCAAACTCACGCAGCAAAAAAAGTAGCCACTGGAACTGCGATTGATCGCACCTTGATTGTGATCAAGCGCAGTTCCCCTATTTTTGAGAATGGAGTTCTTAAAACTGCGACCGATGGCTCCTGTTTTGGCGATCGATCGCATGATTAAGCGCAGAAGTTCTTGGAACTACGATCGCGCCTATGATCAAGCGCACAAGTCCTTGGTAGTGCAATTGAGCGCACTTGGGGCCCTCTATGTTATTTTTCCGCTGTTATTTGTTTTAAACCGACTTAGTTTTCTTGTTTTACTTGGATTAGGGTTGTGGGAGCCCTAATTATGTTCTTTATTAGTACTAGGGGTTTTGGGACTATAAATACATAATTATAGCCTATTGAAAAGACAGTTTATGTTATTTGATTAGTTTTCCTTCAATAAAAATTACTCAGAGGAGTTTTCTTCATATTTTCTTTAAAACCCTAGATAGACTTTATTATTTTGAGAATAATTCTCAAATCCTTAATAGACTCGAGATCTAAGAATTATTTATTCTTCTTGTTGTATTGTTTTATTCGCTTCCACATAGTAAGCTACATCAAGTACTGAGGTCGTCATAGTTCTTAAATTTAAATATTGTGAAATTAAATAAGTAATTTACTAGGAGCTTGGATGATGACTCTCCTTGACCAATAATATTGCTGGTATTGTCCTTTTCAGAATAAAAACAAAAAAGCCTATGTGACCATTATCACTATTTTATTTTATATATATTATAATTAATTGGAGTACTTGAATTTTCACCACGTAATGAACACTTTTTAAGAGCCATGATAGTATATTAATATATTTCTTATGGGTTGGAAGGTTGGAAACAAAACATAAACTAATTGGCCTTAATTACAATTTACCCGGACATTAATTCAGATATTGCCATGCATTCCTCTCTGGATGTCCTTCTATTTCTATGTAATGTGTGATGTTTGACTGTTTGAGCTGGCGGGCTCTTGTTGATAGATTCAAGTGGTTTGCTCTTTGCCTCTTCATCAAGTTTTCTAAAATAATCTTTATATAAAAAATTAATTAATTATTATATCCCAACCGCTATGATGCATCAATTTGTCTTATCTCAGCAGCTCGATCAGCAGGCTTATCCTGTTATCTGGCCATTTGCTTAGGTAATAAAAATATCGGAAATGCTTAGGACGTGAAATTTTCTCCCAATATAAAAGTATTGACTACTTTCAAAGCTTCGCTTTCTTTGATGGGCCTAAACCCCGGTCAACCCAAAATCCATTTTCAGCAACCAAACTCCAAATGGCACCCCCTAAACCGAAACGGGGCAACCCTAAAATTCATCCCATATACATGGCAGCCCAAAACAGTAGCCACCCTTTACAAAGGGCCTAAACATCATCTTCTCTTCATGGAAACAGCCCTAAATCCATTTTATTTACTGTCTTTTTAATTTCCTTTGTAATTTTTTTTTTAAAAATTTTTTTTTGACTAGTTTGTTGGGCTGGACCTTTTTTTTTTTTTTTTTTTTTTTTTAACAGAGTTTTCCTACTAATGGTCTTGTTTGGTTTCTTTTGCTGATTTTTGATGGTCGTGCAACAAACTCTTACAGAATAAAACCTTTTAGTAAGGTCTCTATTGGCCGTTTCGATTCATTTGGTAGGTCAAGTTATTTATTTGATTGATTTTCAACCGTTCTTAAAAAAACTCTACCATCTTTATTTTTTATTTTCTTGTAATTACCCTTTCCCTTACCTAAGATTTAAAAAAGACAAAAAAAATCACATTAACACTCTTTACCCAAATCCTATCATGACTCAACAAACACCCTTCAATTAAGCAACCCATTTCACTTGTCGAGGTTCAATTTGCATGAATGTACTGCTCGTTTTCCAAAGCACCAAATACATGAAACCATCAATTTGATTATCAAATTAATCGAAAAGCAATTAATCATTAATTACGATCCCAAATAACAAAATATTCTACATTTAAACTCGTGAGAATTTCTGGTGTTAACCAATTTGGACCCTATTGCTACGGAAATCCATGGTCACCATCATTCCTTCCTAACTATGACCATGACAGCAACCTTTGGATTTTCTCTCACAATCGTTGCTGCTGCGGCTTCTCCATTGACTCCCACCAGCTCCGGCCACGAGCTCTTGCCAGTTCCTAAGGTTAGAATATCTGCCCGCATCAACAAAATTGTTGTTAAACAAATGTTTTATGCGTAGGCTGTATTCGACATCAAATGGAACACAAATGTTTTTTTGTCTTACCAATGCATGCTGATGCTGCCATCTCTCTCAGATCGTGTAAGGGAAAATGGAAGAGATAAGGAAAAGGATACAGAGAAGATGAAAATTTGATTTTTCGATTTATTTTTGGAGCTAAAAATAGTAAATAAATAAAGGTTGAATTGAAGGCCGGCCTAATATTTTGAAGAGTCAATTCTTCCATCTCTCAGTCATGGATATTGGACTTTGTTTCATTAAAGGACAAATGTACGCATGAACATAATTAATTTAATAAAACAAGTTTAATAAAATATCAGAAAATTAGTATATTCGGGTATTTGTCCATCTGGCCCTTAATTCCCCAAAATTGAGGAAGCTCATTTTAGCTCAACTGACTTGGGGAGGTGGAAGGCCCAATTGTGTTTAATTGGGTTTCTTGCGTAATTGGAGCTTTTGGAAATCCATAAAGGACATCTTCGCCTGGGTTGTTCGGGCCCATGCTCAAATTATTCCTCGTCGAGATTTCGGACTCTCGGTGCCCAGGAAGAGAGCAAGATCCACTAGCCCATGAGGCAGATCATGTTAGGGGACATGTCACGTGACTCCCACGTGAGTTCCAAACTTTCTTTTGGGGATAAGCATGAGTGATATAAATTGCCTGCAAGCCCACAGAAAGGACAAGTTTCAGGGTCTATCTGCCCAAGCAGCTCAAAGTTAAAGGTCCAATTGCTCGGAGCATATGAGTCACACATTTGCTCACTATATGTTGGGTTGCCCAAATTAACTGCCACAGGCAATTCCGATCCACTAGGAGTGCTAAATTTGGATGCTCAATTTGCAATTTTGCCGGGCTTTGCCCTACAACGATTTTGGAGTGAGCTTTCCAAACAATTCCAATCCTAATTTAACAGACAAATTATGCTAAGAGGAGTTACCCGGCTTGGGTTGCCAAACTCTCTCCTCCTATTCCTATTTGGCCAAAAGACTGGCTCGACTACCTTTAAATTTTCTTTTTGGTCTATAACACAAGGATAAACACCTTTGCAGCGCTGGAGAGGGTTTTCCTGATCCAAAAGAACTGTTAGAATCATAAATGAGAGTTTCTCTCTCGTCTTTATATATAAGGGAGTTTGTCTCAATTTGCTTAAACACACAAGGAGCTCTTCTCCTTTGGTTTCTATATAGTTCAATAAATTCACTAAAAAAAAGATGTAGCCTACAAAGCTTTTAATTTGTGAATGTAGGTCTTCAATCAAACCACCTTAAATCTTGTGTCTCTTGTTTATTATTTCGCTTTATATTTTCGCATTATAATTTCTAATTTGTGGCGTTAGCCAATTACTAGATTCTGGTTTAATTCTTTTGTTTTTATCTGTTGTAATTTCTGCTTCCTTTGTTTCCATTTCCTTGCAAGTTTATTTTCTGTCCATGTTTTTAAAATCACAAAACTTTTGGGATGTTTATTTTCTTTCCTTCCCTGTAATTTCTCTATTTTGGGTTGTTTTTACAATCACAAAACCTTGCAATTTTATTTTCTGTAATTTTCTGTTTTATGTAGTTTTGGATTTTGCTGCTTTTAAAGATTCATCCGGAGGATGAACTTCAGTTCATCATTTTCTTCTGTTTCCTAACACCTTTCTTTCTCATCCTTGTCGTTGCTTCATTTGGCTGCAGCACTGATTCTCTTTCAGGCATTTTCACAAACACCAACTCCACAACATTCTTTAACACATCTGATTCCCAACAAAACACCCTCTCCTTTTTTGACCCACAACGTCTCTCTGAGTCATTTTGCCGAGCACCTTCAATACTCACTGCTCATACTTGTGAGCAAGTCACAGAGAGTGCCTTAACTTATGCTTACTCACGAAAGGCTTGTGCTTCTTCCTCTCTCTTTCTTTATTTCTCTCATGGTTTTGTCTATGATCATTCAATTATATCATACGTTAAAGCTATATCATATGAGACGATAAGAATTCGTTTTCCTTTAATTCTGTTGTAGATTGTTGGTCAAAAAAAAAAAAAAAATCAGAATCTGTTCAATACCTGTTATAGAATCTGTCTCTGCCCAAGGAGTTGGTGTGTATCACTCGCTTCTCCAGCTCCTGCTCATAATATTCTCTCCTATGTTCTTTACTCTTTTTTTTTTTTTTTTTTTTTTTTTTGCGTCCTTTTTATCATCCTTCAATTGTTTAACCCATCCTTCCTAGATGAATCTTTGCCATTATCTGCTGGGACCTCCACATCTAAATTCTGCTTCTGCTTCTTGGTCTTTTTCTTCCATGTGGCATCTGGAACTTGCTCTTGCAATTCTCTGATGCATTGTTGTGCTGAGATGAAAGGATCTTCCCATTTATTTTCTTTTCCATGTGATCGTTTTGTTTACTGTGGTCATCATTAGCTGATAAACTTTCTATTCTCCAAAATTTTTGATCCATTACTCCATTGGCATCAGACTCAACCATCAGCTGTTCCTTGTCCTCCATTACTCCGTAGACACTGTCCAGCCTTCCTTCTCACCTCGGCCTTTCTTCAAACATCACAACCATGGCTTCCCAATCATCATCAGCTTCTATTCTGCCTGCTGCCCACACACTTTCGGGCATTTCTTCAAACACTTCTGCTCACTCTTTTTCATCTAACACAAAGAGATTTTCCCAATGTTCTCCAAAATCACCGTGGTTTCTTCTCAAATCTGCATTTCATCCTCCGCATATCCCATCACTTTAAAATATTCAGACAGTTGGTCTCCACTGTCTTCTCGGGTCTCTCCAGTAGCTATGAGCGGCTACCAATATATATATATCCCCTTCCACCGAAATTGCAGCTCCTTTGGACAGCTCATCATCACCGGCATCTTTGCCCTCTATGCTGCTTTCGCCCCCTCCCAAAATGCATGTGCACGCATGCTGGCCAAGAGCACTCACCGCCCACTTGCTCTTATTTTTATTTCTTTTGGCAGCTCTTCCACGTGAATTCTCTAGGAATTCTTTCTCCATTTCGGTGCATTTGCTTTGTCGGACAGCATTCTCTTTTCCTAACGTAGCACATGTTTCTTCAAATTAATTTTGTTAATTTCTTTCATTTGGTTCATGTTATGGTTGATTTGACATCATTTGAAGACGTTACCTTGGAGCTTATTTTGTATTAGCATATATAACCATATTATTTTGTATTATCTCAACGTTCTTATAAATAAGAACTTTTTGTATGTAAAATCATCAAGTGAATAAGAACAAATGTAATAACCTTAGAGTTTTATCGGTGGACGTAAAATCACTTGCATCTAGTTTATTATTTTCGCATATAATTTTCATAGCTTTGTTACTTTCTTCATTAGCTACTCAATTGAAGAAGATTTTGCCTACCAACATCTCGAAGAATCAAAGTTGGTTGATTCTAGTAGCATATAATGGTTCATCACTAGCTTTATTCTCTCAAAGTGCTTTTATTCCTAATCGGTTGATCGCTAACAATATTTTAGTAGAGCATATAATGCAGTTTGGGATAACGGGGAACGATGAATACTTGGTGCTTAAACTTGATATTAGTAAAGCTTACAAGAAAGTCGAACAGAATTGAATCCGGTTTGTATGATGTAGATCAAGATTTAATATCTCAAAATATAAAAAATTATCTTATGGTTAGAAATCCACGCCCCCCCTCTTCATTTTCTCTCTCTCATGATCTCGTCTTTCAAATCAATAATCTTTATTTCTCAAACCCACAATAAAAGAAAAGGCTGAAATAAAATAGGTGTGAGAGATAGCAACAGGCCAAAAGATAACCTACAGCTGAAATAAATTATTCCAAGGAGTTTTGTCCCTTTTTTTATTATTATTATTTTTTTATTGTTTATGTGAGAGAGAGAGGGACGGTTTAGTGAGGAGGAGGTGCACCACCGGACATAACCCATATCTTAATTACTTTTTGTATGTTTTTTCCTATTGAACCTTTCCAACCCATTCAAGTTCCTGGATTTCCTATATAGAAGAGAATAATGAAAGCTTTGTTTGGACTCGAATAGCCTAAAACCCAATCCCATATTTTGGTTTTTTGTTTTTCTTTGTATGGACTTGAATAGCGTTTGGCTGGATCATCATTGTAATTACTTCAAAATTGAAATCATAACTTTTCCTCCAATTTATTTTTCCATTAGAAGAATTGATTCCATGGTACACACAAGATCGAAGACATTATATTATTGCTTTTGAAAATTCAATTGTTTGCCCACTGTTTGCATCAATCACCACCCGGACAAAAGCCATTCCTGAACATTGAGATATTGCCATGCATTCCTCTCTAGATCGATTATCTCCTTCCACTGCTCTGTAATGTGTGATGTTTGAGCTGGTTCTTCTTGATAGGTCAGCGTATATATAGATTCCATTTCGCTCTCTTAATGTTAAAAAAATATTAAAATTTTGACCATTCTCTTTTCTTCCCTTCTTTTTTTCGTTTCCATTTTAATTTTCTCTAAAAAAAAAAATCTTTGGTTGAAGTGAATGAAAATTAGAGAGGAAATTGTCTTATTTACATTGAATGCATATGAATGATAGAAAAGAAAAAATTCAAGGCTACGACTGTTAAGAAAAACAAATTTTCAAAAATATGAATGTTGAAAAAAGAATAAAGAATTTTTTTAAAAAAATATTTAAATGGAATAATGAAATGGAATTCCTAGTTTTCTAACTAAGCAGGATGCAGATAATTTTTTTTCCTATTCTAGTTATCTATTTTTTAAAATATATTTTAACAGTTTTTTAATTTTTTTAAAAAGGACACTTTTGTTATTAGGGAAATATTAACAATTTT
Source organism: Corylus avellana (assembly GCF_965113065.1). Classification (NCBI taxonomy): domain Eukaryota; kingdom Viridiplantae; phylum Streptophyta; class Magnoliopsida; order Fagales; family Betulaceae; genus Corylus; species Corylus avellana. Next base: position 20,194,288 of record NC_142500.1, read on the forward strand.
TACAAGTTTAAGAAATATTGACTCAATCAATAGTTTGAGAAGAACATTGACCATCAACTAATCATTTTAAGAGGATATATGAAACTCTTTCCAAATATATGGTACGAATACTTTTAAAGCTTTACTTTCTTTGATAGGCCTAAACCCCAGTCAAGCCCAAATTCATTTTCTCTCACAATCGTCGCTGCTGCCGCTTTTCCGTTGACTCCCACCAGCTCCGGCCACGAGCTCTTGCCTGTTCCTAAGGTTAGAATATTTACCCACATCGACAGAATTGTTGTTAAACAAGTGTTTATGCGTAGGTTGTACTCGACATCAAATGGAACTCAAATGTTTTTTTTTCTTACCAGTGCATCTTGGTGCTGCCATCTCTCTATGGATCGTGCAAGCGCAAATGGAGGAGATAAGGAAAAAGATACAAGAGGAGATGAAAATTTAAAGGAATTAAAGAAGTGAGTGCATTGCTTTGAGCCTTTGAGGGTTCTTGAATTGATTTGTTAGATAAAATATATTAAGTTGTACGTAGCAATCTCAAATAGAATTATTCAACATAAAGCCTCGAGTAGGGAAGAGTTTATTTGATTTGTCGATTTACTTTTGGAGCTAAAAATAATAAATAAATAAAGGTTGAAGGCCAGGCAAAATATTTTGAAGAGTCAATTCTTTGATCTCTCAATGATGCATAGTAGACCTTTTTCATAAAGGACATACGTATGCATCAAAATAAAACAATCACATATTTAATTAAGATGAATGATAGAGATATAACTTTGGCTAAATTTTTTTTTTTTTTTTTCTTATGTGGGAATTTTTTTTAAAAAAACAAAGTAAAAATTTTTTTTTTTTTTTTGTTAAAAAAAAAAATAAAACAAAAATTTTGAAGTAATAACATCTTATGTGGTCATTTTATAAAAAAAAATGGTCATTATTCTGAAGAAAAATACATTTTTTTTTTTAAAAAAAAAATATCAAATAAAAAAAAGACCACATAAGATGTTATTACTTTAGAATTTTTTTTATTTTGTTTTTTGTTTTTTAAAAAAATGACGATATAAGAGAAAATTTGGGCCAAAATCGTGTCTCTAAGTAGTGTTTCTATCATTTCTCTTTAATTAATCATTGGGTAAAGATGGACAGCACGCGGCGTGCCATGCACGCCGCGTGCAAAAAAATTTTAAAAAAAAAAAAAAAAAAAAAAAAAAATTTTTTTGCACTGTCGTGCGTGGGCGTGCCACGCACGACGCGTGCTGCTAATCATGACTCTTAATCATTATATGACAAAATGAATACCAAGCTCAAGCCGGCCATGACACTTGTCAAGCCCATGCTGTTTTTAAACTTTGAATTAAGAACAATAAGTTGGAACTAACAGAACTAAATAAAAAATTGGTTGAAGTAATTAATTTTACCAAATTAGAAATACAAGAGTCAAAGGAAATTTTCATACTGTTAGGTAAAAACTAGGATATAGGTTAGACTCTGGCAATAAATAATCTTATCATTATGTTAGATTTACCACCTTTTGTTGCATCTGACAATGTCAAAAACTATATAATATGCAAAGTACCAAAATCTAGCATCTCATCTTGTTTTTTCATTGTAGTTTTAGTAAGACGTATTTGGCGAGAGGTTATGAACTCTGATTTGATTAGAGATAGGAAGAAGTGGTGGTGTGGGGTGCTCAGAAGTTAATTGAAGGGGTGTAGTTTGAAAACTAGTCTCTGTAGATTGAGTTCAGCGGCGGTGGTCTATAACCTTTGGAAGCAAGCACCGTAATGATATATTAAGCATGGAGAGAGAATTATTCAAAAAATCAAATATTGGAAAATCCGCTCAAGGATTTTGTCTAAGGGCATATTCAAGTTAACAAAATAGAACGTGGCTTTTTGGCTTCTGATAGTTGGTATTTTGTGATTTGTTGTATGCTCTGCTTTGCTAGGTTGCAGATTATTATTATTATTATTATTATTATTATTAACACATGATAATATGATAATATATTTCTTATAGGTTGAAATCAAAACAGAAATTAGGTTAGAGTGCGCATAGTTTCCCTTAAAAAAAAATAAAAAAAATAAAGATTAAAGACCCAACTATTTTTTTAAAATTTTTTTACTCAAATAAACTACACAAATGCTCTCCTTATCTTTTTATTATTCTATTTAAATATTCATTCTTTCAAATAAATTTAGAGAGAGAAAATAAAAAACTATTTAAATATTTTTTCAAATAAATACAAGAGGAAGAGAAAAGAAAAATAGCACTCACAATGGTTTAGCTATTTCTTACTTTTATCTAAAATAAATAAGCAAAACACTAAAAAAAATCCTCTACATTGGATTATGTATCTCAAATGCAAAATACTTTTTTTTTTTTGCATTTGTAAACAGTGCACCACTACATGCAACCGGCACGGTTCACACATTCATCTCATTAATATACTATTTCTCTCTCAACATCTCTCTTTTTCCAAAAAATTTTCATATTATTCCTCTCTTCACATCTTTTGTTTTTCCCCAAAAGTTGAAAAATAAGATCTTTAGGAAAAATATAAAAAAATTAAATTAAATTAAATGATATAGATAATAAAAAAAAAAAAAATAGATGTACGATGTCTTTTAAAACTCATTATTTAAACTAAATAAAATGAGTTTTAATTAATCATTTTGCATAAAAATATAAATAAACCAATGTGAATACTATGAGGTAAACCAGATGCCATTCCTCTTTCTCCTTCTCTTCAGTGTAATGTCAGGAGATGAGCTGGAAATGGTTTGAAATTTTGGTTCCATGGAAAATGATGGAACACCTACTCTGCTCCGGAAAAAGCATAATCAAAGCACAAATAGCAAACCCATTAAAAACAAAAAGACTATAATCGCAATAGTAGCCAAAATCAGATTACTGGGTCGTCCCTAAGTTCCTAACATGAATGTGCCGGCTATTCTAAATCAGTTCTAGATAAAGCGACTGAAGACAATAACACATACAATTTTAACTAAAAGCAGCAACAATTTGAGAGCGGGGAAACATGTATGTTTGTTAAGGTTGTCAATGTGTTTGTTAACTAGAAACAATTTGAGAGCAGTAACAAGGTTGTCGTGAATGTGCCTCTGGTTAAGTGATGGTAGAGACCATCTTTTTATTTTCCTTTTATGTTTCTAAAATTAATGTGGCTTTTAAAATCACCATTAAATTTGAGACAAACTATACTTAAATTTTGATCTAAAGGTGATTTTAAAAGTCACATCAACTTTAAAAGAATAAAAAAATAATTTTTATCATTAATTACTCGCCTCCTGTTTCCTCCTCCGATAACCATTTCCTAATTCAATTAGGTAAAAAAAAATATGCCTCCAGTTGTTAAAGTTGTCACTATATATTTTTTTTCGTTTTTGATGTAGCAGCCTCCTCTAAAAAAACACATCCATAAAATATTTAATAATATTTGCCTAGAAGGTTAAAAAAAAAAAAAAAAAACAGAGGTATAGCCGTTTAGATGATGCCACCAAAAAAAAAAAGGTATCTAACATTTTTCTATTTGATTTTTTTTTTCTTTACTTCACAAAGGACCCTGTCATTTTTATAAAATTATGAATTTGCCTTCAATTTCAAATTAAGAATTTTTTTTAAAAATGACTCACACTAGATCACCGTGTTATCAAAAGTAAATTACCTCAAATTAAAAATTTCTAAATTTAAAAAGATATTCTCAAAACACGTAATAATTTGACCGTTATTTATGAAGTTTTCTAACAAATTACAAGTTACATCTATAAATTTTAAATATCATTACAAAGTCGAGTACTATTTCCGCGGCACCAAGTGGAAGAAGCCATAACAAAAATATTACCAATTGTCAGAGTCTAGATTTAAAAATAAAATAAAATTTCCCAAACCAAAAGCCGTGTCTAAGTATCACTCTTTCTCATCCCACCCAAACATCCTCACCGAAAGTGGCCGAGAACACTCTAGATTGGGGAACCACTAAGGCAATAACCAAGCATCTCTCCTCTATAAATTCCTTCCTCCAATCACATTACAATCTATTTCTTTTGTTCTACAACGATGAATTTTTTAAAAAACAAATTGTTCAGGTTTTGCAAATCCGTAATCTTGATTTTGTTGATCCTCAAAGCCAAACCTGAATTAGCTTATAGGCCTTTACCAGGAGAGACGCCTATAGTCACTAAGGATGCAACAGAACATTTGCCTCAAAGAACTCCAGTGCAGCTATCTGCACCTAATCCTTGCATACCTGTGAACGGAGACGGTGGGCATTGCGGGAACTACCCTTGAAGTTAGTAGTATGTAGTCTATGGACCATAAATTAAAAATAAATTTATGGTGGTACCGTGTTTTAGCGTTTTAGCCTAAGATCTCACATGTTACCATCCTGTTTGTAAATGTAGTCCATGGACCATATATCAAAATTAAATTTGTCGTGGTACCGTGTTTTTGCGTTTTAGCCGAAGAGTAAAGATCTCATATGTTACCATCCTGTTTGTCATGTGTTCTTTATTTGGCTTTGCATCTCTACTTCTTGGTGGTGTCCGTGGTGTTGCATTTCTAGCTGAAGATTGGGCTTATGATACCCATATTTGTTACTTTAATGTGTTATTTGTTTATCACCTTCATAATATTATTAAGGGCAGAAGGAAACAATTTCATCAATAAAGAGATTAAAGTATCACAGCCACCTGGCAACCACGAATTCCGGTGAGCCCTCCCGTTGGACCCCGGCAAGCTAAACTCCTTTTTAGATTTCGAGCAATTTCACAAGGAATATCAGGTTAAATTCTACAGCCTCTCCTTTTCTTTTTTTTCTTTTTTTTTTTTTTAAATGGGGGTCTCTATTTCCATTTCAAGGGGATTGTGGTGTTTGATGGTCCACTTGGGATGGAATTGGCCGGCTCTGTGCCTAAATGCTTCGGGCCATTCGTAGTTGTGTTAGATCTTTCCATTTTGATGTTCTTGATTAACGGAATGCTCAGTCTTCTTTTGATTGGATGGCCAATACTCTTAGGCTACGGAATAAGTTACCCAATTTACTTTTTTTCAAACCTAAAATTTATATTTAAAAAAAAAATCAAAATCAAAACATTCGGAACACCGGTCTTGGTCTCACGGAGGAGCTCCAGTAGGGGTGGAACCACCAAGGAGAAGCTTCCGAAAATAGTGCGACCACCCAGTACCATTGGGAGTGGCCTCCGCCACTCCTGTGCCATCCGTTCCCGTTCAAACACGGTTTCGCTGGAGACGGTGCAACCGTGCAACCATGGAAATTGGATTCCACGCCCACGCCCGCTCCCACTACGCAAAAGTAGTCCCACTCCTACCACGCAAAACTGGCCAGAATCGTGGCAATTGGGTTCCAATCCCAGCGGCCGGAATCGTCACAATTGGGTTCCAGTCCCAACACGTAAAAGTGGCCGGAATCGTGGAAATTGGTTCCAATCCCACCAAGCAAAAGTAGCCGGAATTGTGGAAATTGAAGTCCACAATTTCCACTCCCACTACGCAAAAAGTAAAAGGAATCTTTGAAATTTGGGTTCCTTTAGGTGGGCATAATTTTCGCAGTAGAATGCGAGTAGTCGTGGCACCATCATCATCCACAGAATTCGAATAGTTTGAAAGCATAATTGAGTGGGGTGTTGCAATCGAGGAATTTGGGACTCCACTCCAAAAAAGAATGAGCTGGAATCGTACAAATTCGATTCATGAAAATGATGCCACACCCACTCCACTCCTAAATGTTTGAAAATTGGACTACATAATGATGAACACCCACTCCAAGCCAAAAAGAAATTAGCTGTAATCGTTGAAAGTTGGGTTCCATGATAATGATGCCACACCCACTCCACTCTGAAACATTTAAATTAGGCTTCAGAATGAAGTAATGTCAAATCATTTAACAATAATGCTGTATACCAAACTATTATCCTATTAATATCACAGGCCATTCATAATACGACTCTATAAATCAATCTTGATTAAAATAAACTGACAATTTCATATAAGTACTAAATAAATAAAGAACCTGGCGAGTAAGTACGGATTCAATTATTTATTAAACAAACAAACTTAAATAGAGCTTAAACAAAGACTTAAGCTCATCTATTACTTCGAAATTTTTTAATAAAAATAGTAAGTATTTATAAAGATTAAAAAAAATTCTCTGTAATGTGTTAAATATATCTTAAATTATTATAATCGGAAGACGGAATATAAATGTGTATTTATGTGTCTGTGAGTGAGTTTATATGTGCGTGCCTATATATATATATATATATATATATATATAAACTTGAAATTAAATTATTTAAAATCTGAATCAATTTCTTTAATTACTCAAATAATAAATATGAACCATAATTTAATAATTAGTATAAATTACAAAAATAAAAAATAAACACTCGCAACAAAAAATAAATAAATGAAGAGAACTTGACCAAGTTATCTAATTCAATAAATAAGTTTAAATGAAGAGAAGTAGAACAAGTTATCGAATTCAATAAATAAGTTCAAACTCAACTTATGTTAAAAAACAAAATTAAACAAATCGAATTTAAATATTAGTACTCGACTCAGCAAAATTACATTCCTATTAACATATTTAAGGTAAGTGACAAGGCAATAGCCTAGCAAATAGCATTACTAGTGTAACAAGAAAGAGGACGCTCTACACTTTGATTACAGAAAGAGTGGCCAAACACGAATCAAAATCATGCCTTTTCCCAAGAAAAAAGAGACCCACTTTTTTAGGGCTGAGTTTGGTTAACCAATAGAGGGGTATGAGACAACTTCTTTCTCAAGCAAGCACGGATACGGGATTTAAAAGGAACCCATTCTCTATATGAGAATTGATCCAAAAGAATAAGACTAGCTTATTTGAGTTGAATACAAGTTCCGTTAGGTCTAATCCTGCGGAGATGCAACAATAATAAATCCATGGCCCTCAGGCAAATTTTTGACATTTGACAAACAGAGCCCATACTAAGCCCATGAGATAAATAATCTTAATTCATCTAACAATGCCTGATCTACTAAAGTTTAATATTTCCGAGCACACAATTTAGAGTAATTCTTAAATTCTCAGTTATATCCTTCCTTTGTGTCGATAGATGAATAAGGTGAGAAACAATACACAGGGAGAATCACAGGGGAGTATCATAACCACGACGAAGCAGAGGTTTTTTATTTTATTTTATTTATTTTATTTTTTATTTTTAATATAACATGGAAGAGATGGTTTTCACAAAGAGAAAAGAATGAAAGAGTAATTGAGAATGGTTCTAAATAGACAGTTTGAAGCGACCACGCGGAGTTGAAACGTTCTTTTATTATAACTCTGCAAGTCTTTAGTAGTTATAAGCAAAGGTGTGGGGTTCGGATTAAGATACACGACAATACTTAGGTAGAGCCACCTATAACCCACCTTATAATTTACTAAAATTAACATTGATATGTGGGGTTCACGTGAGTCCCACAAAAGAATGAGAAGTGTATTACATACATAATTTGGACTGTAGACTTCCTCAGGCCATTTTAATTTTATTTAGACATTGAATACTAAACTTCTCCCCCAATCCGTGGGATTCACTCCATATTTCTTAAAATTTGGGTTAGAAAACTTTCTTAACTTAGTCTATATAGGTGATCTTTATATGTAAAAAATGTGTCATTTACATAAGAGAATACTTTTTAAGTGCAAGAACAAAATTGAAAGAAATTTTCATCTGCTACTTACCACATAGGAGCTGGTCGATACTTGCAAAGCGAAGGCGAGTTCCGAAGGCATCACCTCTCTTTCGTAGAAATTTTCATCTGCTACTTAGCACATAGGAGCTGGTCGATACTTGCATAGCGAAGGCGAGTTCCGACGCTTCTCCTCTCTTTCGTAGAAGATTCTATGGAGTATAACGATAACCTTTCATAACGTATCATCCTTTTTCACTTGCTCAGAAAATAGAGTGAATGATAATTATACCTTTCCAACTGCTTATAACTGTACGTAGTATGTGCACGCTACGATCTCCGACGCATCCCTTCCCGAGTGTCGAAGGGAGTTCGTAAGTGCAGCCGCAAGTCCTGTTGTATAATCACCCTGGGAAAGATAAGGATTACATGAACAAAAATTTAAAAACAAAAAACAAACAAATACAACAACGGCAGAAAACTCCCCAACAGCTGCAAAACCCAGCAAGAACAATTTATGAGAAAACAAGAGAAATGGAAGTTTGGCAAAGTCCCGTCCAATAAATAAAATGGAACCGGTTCTTCAAGAGGGACTACATGCAGCATATCTCCTCTAAAACAATCGATGGCAGAGCGACGTTCTGAATCTGACGTCATGTAATCCTTGACGCCCAAATTTTAAGTCGTAAGCCTACAAGAAGATTGAAGATGCCATTATATAGCGAGAATTGCCACAGTTACCAACACTATTTACAAACTGACGTGCTAAAGGGAAAAAACAGACGTGACAAAGGCTAAAGAAAAAATAATTTTGGGACCTACCTTGGCCTCTGCTTCTTGGACCCTCTCCTCTGATGGATGGAGGAGATTGAGAAGCATCATGAGGCCAAGTTGGGGGATTCCATCACAGGCAGCTGGTCCTAAAAATTGTTGTCTTTTTTCTTTGCCACGTGAGTTTGTAAGGTTTGTTTGTAAATAGTGTTTGAAAATGTAGCAATTCTCATGGTTGCAATATTAATTTTATCTGTTTTTAAGAAGTAGCTCAATCGGCTGAGATTATAAAGTGAATTTTAAATCTTCTTCCCCTTTTTATATGAACATGTCAAAAATATATACATATATATATATATATATATTAACTCCATCTTTTGGCCATGAATGTCCACGTGGTAAGCATTTTAAAATTAAAAAAAATATATCTCTTCTATCTCCCCTGTCGGCATTTTCAAATGAAATGAAAGTAGGCTGGTTAACCCAACCTGGTTAACCAGCCTGTCTATTTTAAAACAAAAAAAAAAACAATGAAAGACAACGAAAATCCCAAATCTCCCACCCCTCTCTCTCTCTCTCTCCGTCAATTTCTCCCACTCCCTCCCACCCACATCCGGCCGCCACCACCATCTACCGCCGCCGGCCACACCATCCAGTGGCTACGCCGCCGGCCACCACGAAGCAGAAGCAGTGCCGACCCGAACCAGTTTCTCTCTCTCCCAAACTGCCGACCACCATTTGAGGTAGGCTGAATGCGTATAGGTTTTGTTGGGGCTGAAATCTTGATGGGGTTTCTTGTTGGTGGTTTTTTGTTTGATTTCGAAAATGGGTAAGAATTTTTGGGTATATTTTGTTTTTCATTGGAAGATCATGGTAAGAATTTCGTCACTTTCTTTGACATGATATTGTTGTCAGATCAATGTTATGAGTTTTGGCCATTTGGGTTTTGTGGGGGTTAGACTGTAGGTGGGTGGGGCCGTGGGGGGTGACCTCCAAAATTTTTGAAGGGAAAATAAAGTAATGCCTAGGCCTATCACCTGCTTGTAGAAAAAACTTTGTGGATGAGAGGGTTAAGTGAATGAAATCAAACGCGATAGTCGGAGCAAACACAAAATGAGTAATTCTCAGAAATTGAACACTGGGAAGATCTTCACATGGCAGGTCAGCCTGATGACCTGAATGCAGTGCAGTCTATCTTAGATTGTTAATGCCTTCTTAGATTTTCTAAAGTTTTCTGATTATGTTCATTATTGCAGATACAATGATGAAGTTTACATTTTTTCTGACCATTCTAGAGCTTATCTATAAGCATGCTAAAACGTGTAGTGTTTGGGGGGAAAACATTGCTATGGTCTATGGAGTTTGTATCTTCAGAAAGCTATTCGATTGTGATGGAATCCCCCAACTTGGCCTCTGCTTCTTGGACCCTCTCCTCTGATGGATGAAGGAGATTGAGAAGCATGAGGAGGCCAAGTTGGGTGGTTCCATCACGGGCAGCTGGTCCTAAAATTGTTTTGTTTTTTTTCCTTTGCCACGTCAGTATGTAAGGTTTGTTTGTAAATAGTGTTTGTAACTGTAGCAATTCTTTTTTTTTTAATTAATTAATTTATTTATTTATTTTTTGGTCTTTTTTTTCTTTTTCTTGTCATGGCAGTTTGGAAGGCTTTGTTTGTAAAAGTCTTTGGAAGTGTAGCAATTCTCATTTGAAATTGCCCATCACTTTGAATCTGACATCATGTAATTTAGTATTGGGTTAAATACTTCATACGCTCATTGGATTTTATTGCTTTATTTTTTTCATGGTTTAATTTTTATTAGAACAAGTTCTTGTGGTTTTGATAATAGATCAAATTAGTTATTTTGTTAGTTGACTGTTAATTGACTTAATGAGAAGTCAACGCGGATCAATAAAATGTTAATACATGGTACCAACTTAAATTTATTTATTTATTTGTTTATTTATTTTTTTAAAAAAATGAAGGCCAACTTTGGAGCCCAAGGGGTGGCCCACTGGGGGTGGTTGAAAATGGCCAAAGGGGTGGCTCCAATTTTTTTTTCTTTTTTCTTTTTTTAAATACATTTTTATTAATTTTTTAAAAAAAATTAAGTGTGTATCATATGTCAACAGTTAATTGGTTCATGTGAATTTTCGTTAAGTCAACTAACGATCAATTGACAGAATGACTAATTTGGTCTATTATCAAAATCACAAGAATTTCTTGTAATAAAAATCGAACCCTAAAAAATAAAAAAATAAAGGAACAAAAACCCATAGTATTTAATATTTAACTGTTTAGTATTAGAAATTGACCATCACCTTCTGAATCTGACGTCATGTAACTATGTAAGAGCATTCCAGATGACTTTAGATTTGTTTTTTCTTTAAAAGTTAAAAAATTAAAAAAGAAAAGAAAAAAACTTACAAAAAAAGTAATTTAAGATCTCTTTCCTATTTCAAATTTAATTTTTATTAAAAAAGTTTTTCAAATACTTTTTTAATTTTATATATTCATTTTCTTTTTCTTTCATCTATCAATAATTAAAAAATAAAAAAAATAATAATATTTTACTAAATTAAAGAAAAATATATAGAGTTGGATATTTAACTCATTTTAGTAGCGACTAAATTTTTTTTTTTTTTTTTTTCTTTCCTATCTAAATAAACTCTACAGCAAATTCATTTAATAATATTCAAATAATATTTTCTTTACTTTTACCTTTTTTTTAAAAAAAAATTCTACTTATCTTTTCTCTCTCTCCACCGTTTCGTTCTTTTTCTCTAATCTCTTTTCTTTTTCTTTCTGTTCGTCCTCAACTCTGCAGAAACTCTTTTCTGGTTCTTTAATGGAGTTCTCAATGAATAGATCCAGATTCATAACCGGATATTTTTCTTCTTTGATTTCGTCATTTTCTTCTCCGATTCGTCCGTCTGCGATTTCTTTTTCGTTTGTGATTTTTTCTGTCTGCGATTTCGTTCGTCTACGACTATCCATCTCTCATTTTCGTCTGCGATTTCGTTGTTTCAGAAAAGGAAAGTGAAGAAGTCATACGGAGAGCGTGAGAAAAAATTAATTTTATGAATATAAGAATGATTCGGATTCCTACGGTGAAACCCGATATATTGGGTTCTGTAGCATCCTCATGTTCAACTCAGTTGCTGTGGGTGATTTTTTTTAACATTTTTGACATTTAGAGAACTCTATATAGATAGTCTCCTGGAATGCTCTAAATTACTATTATATTGTTTAGATGTTCAGGGCTACGAATTTACGGAACCAGATACAGATAGTGACTCTTCAGGGCTACCAAAATAATTAAAAAAAGGTTAAATACAAATCTAGTACTTTGATTTGCACCAAAATTAAACAAACACCTGAGTTTTCAAAAATATTATAAATGGTGTTTGTGGGTTGTTTGTTAAATCACACTGCATGGTTCATGGATAAAAAGAATAAAAAAAAAATAATGATTGGTATGGGAAAATGAAATAGTGGTATTAAAAAGAAAAAAATTTTGTTTTGTAATGATTTTTTTATTTGAGTAGTAATAAAAAATAAATGATGTGATATAAAAGTAAGAACGTTTTTTTTTTTAAAATGAAGTGAATAGTGTGGTGGACGTTGTGGAATGTGAGGGGGTTTAACAAACATTCCCTGTGATTTTTAAATAAATCTATTTAGTACTTCTGTTAAATTTTTTAATAAAACGCCACGTCACTCTTACACATGTGAGCACCACCTAACGTGGCACCTAAGTTTTGGGTGCCACAACATTTAAAAAAAAAAAAACCCAAAAAAAAATTACAGCTCGCCACGTCATTTTTTAAAAATTTGAGGGTTTGGCTCACCCTCATGGCAACTGCAAAGCGTTTTTTAAAGATTGATGTTTTTGGTAAAACTATGATATTTGAAAAAAAGAAAAAAAAAAAAGAGAGAGATTTTGAGACACCCATTTGCCTTCAGCAAATATAAAATAGAAGAGAAAACAGAGGAAGAAGAACGAAGGAAAAAGCAAGAGAGAGATGCAATTGAGAGAAAGAAAGAAGATGAGGAAAGAGGAGTCGTTTTGAGTAATTGATGAATTTCGGTGAGCTGGTTTTTGAGCTTTTCCTTGAAGATTTTGAGACACCCAATTGGATTAGAACTGAAATTTTTACTTTGGTAGTTGGAATCCGGTTCTATGCTTTGATTTTTATCTTAATTGATTGATCTATAAATTTGGTTAGGTTCTTTTGTTTTAGATTTTAAGAGATAACTCTGACGGGTTTCTTTGGGCTATAACCAATTATGGGTGCAGGATTTGGTGGGTAAATTTTCCATGATGGTTCTTTGATTTTCGGGTGAGTTAGAGAAATTTATTTGGGTTATTCTTTTTGGATGCTCAGCATGGGCTAGATTGGAGAGGTTGCGGGATGACTTTGGTCCAAATTACTGTTTGCAAGCGATATTTCTTCACGGTTGAGCTATGAGCAAAATTTTTGTACGCAAAAGCTGTTGGAAAAATTGATAATTATTTGGCAACCAATTTTTCACCAGCCCTTTATGCGAAAGACAAGTTTAGAAAGAAAACACACTAGAACACACACCAATCACACACGTACACAAAGAGTTTACGTGGTTCGGCAATATGCATACGTCCACGTGGCGAGATCTAGTATGAACCGCCCAAGTTTAATATCTCAAACCCAAGCCCTTAACCCTTTATATATCCCACTAAACTGTCTCTCTCAAATACCCAGTAAAGAAAACTCTTTACACTTTGTAAATGCCACAAAGTGCTCTCACCAATTTGGATTTTCCGGATCCCCACTTAACCAAGGACTGCATGTCCTTTTATAGAGGCTTAATCACGAAAAAAAAGAGGATAAACAATTATAATCCAATTGCTGCTGAGAAAACGAAACCATTATGAATACAAAGTATTTTCCATGATGAAGATAAGCATTCATACACGTTTTCTCCAAAAATCCAATTCCAAGTTGTTCTTTGACTCCTTTTAAAACTAACCTTATCCTCTTATAGATAAATATGATTTGAGCCCACAAACTTGAATATTAATATTTTCTAGCAATTATCTTCACACTTGTTGACAATTTGAGTCATTATCAACAAAAGCATGGTCAGGGGTCTCCGGTTGGGGCTCTGAAGACCCTCCGACGTTCAAGTTAACGTCTCATATATGGGTAAAAGTGTACAACTATGATATGCCCCAAATACTCAATTTTTTGTGTGTGAAGTGAGATATATATAAAAGGAAATGAAAGAGGCTATGGAGAAATAAGAGTTTCCTCTAGAAGAGGGAGACGTGAGAGAGAGTTTGGAGACTCTAGAGGAGGAGACCGAGAGGGTCCAAGTTAAGGAGAATGGGGGACCTTTCTTATTTTATAAGCGCATAGTGACATGTATCACTATATGAATGGACAATGACAAAATGGAAAATAAATATAAATAGGTGGGCATATTTTCTCCTCAACACCTTTTGTGTTTTTGTTGTGTAATCTCAATTAGGGGTGGGCAAAAACCCGCCCAACCCGCAGACCCGCCCCGCCCCGCCCCGTGCGGGTTTAATGTTTATTTTCGCGGGTTCGGGTTGAGAATATTCAACCCGTGCGGGGCGGGGCGGGTTTCGGGTTTACTAAAATTTCCTATGCGGGTACCCGCCCCGCCCCGCTCCTACCCGCAGGTCCTAAAACACAAAAAAAAAAAACCTTAGACTTACCCATAACCCATTCGATTTCAGCACCCAGCAATCAAAAATAAGAAATGATGATTTGGAGGCTATGGTGGAATTCATAGCACTGGTCCACTGGATGAAGAAGAAGAAAAACAAGAAGAAGAAGGCTTTGAAGAGTTATCCTGTAAAAGTCGTACCAAAGCTTTTTTTTCTAGAAGATAGTACAAAGCTCCTTTTATTTCTAGCCTTTGGATCATTTGCTTTAAATCCTAACCGTAGAAATCTTATCACCAACTTGAGCTGCAAAGCTCTTTTTTCTAGGAGATTGGTACAAATCTCTTTTTATTTCTAGCTTTTGGATCATTTTTTTAAAATCCTAACCGTAGAATTCTCATCATCAACTTGAGCTATCATCCAGTACCCCACGTAACGCTGTCATCCAGCACCCATCATCTCATCTTCTTCTCCATCATCTCATTTTGAAGAAGCAGCTTTCTAGTTTGTGATCTGCCAACCCACGAAGCAGCGACGAAGAAAATGAAGGCTCTTGATCTCTCATCTCACTCGGTCACTCTTGCCTCTCGATCCTCTCGGCTCTTGATCTCTCATTTCACTTAGTCACTCTTGCATCTCGATCTTTCACTCCCGCCTCTTAATCTCTCAAACCCGGCCCGACCCGCAAAACCCGCACCTATTTTAACCCGCACCGCAAATACTCGACCCGTGCGGATCTTGGTCATTGGGCTCGGGTGGCGGGTTGGAAAATCCCAAACCCGCAAGGTGCGGGGCGGGTGGAAAAAAACCCAATACCCGCCCCGCCCCGACCCGTGCCCAGCCCTAATCTCAATGATTGACGAGAAGAATGCTTTTCTGAAATTGTCGATAGTTGGATAGCTGAGTATGGCCCTACGGGGTGGCCGGCCTAGGGTGGCCAAACCACCCCCAAGCCAAATGGGGTGGCCGAACTACCCTATAGGCTATAATTTTTTTAAAAAAATTTTTTTAAAAAAAATGACGTGGCACCCAAAAATTTAGGTACAATTTCATGTGGCACCCACGTGTAAGGGTGATGTGGCGTTTCGTTAAAAAATCTAACGGAATGTTAATAGAGGTTCCAAGTGAGTTTATTTGCAAACTACAGGTACCATTTGTGACATTTTTGAAAACCCAGCTGTCTCTTTGATTTTGGTGCAAGCCACACTAGATTTATATTTAACCCTTAAAAAAATACACATATTTTCTTTAAATTACTATTTTATTGTTAATGTTTTTCTTAAATTATCAATTATGTGACTTGTGTCTATGCTCTCTAAAAAACAAATATTAGATGTTCTCTTTTTTTTTTCTATTAATTTTAAGTGGATATTATTTAAAAATAAATAAAAAATCAGTCGAGATAAATGAAGGTAATTTTTTTTTTTAAAAAAAAAATATATATATATATATATATACTTAGGACCAATAAAACACTAGAACACTAGGAGAACAAAACCAGAACACTTATCATTCTCCCCTAAACTATTACTAAAATGCCAATGTTCCTGTAAAAGACAAAAATATTCTTCATAAAAGTTAAGAAGAAAATAAATAAAAAAACTCTTTAAATTATTTATATATATATAAAATCAAACTAAAAACTAAAAATGTTACAAAATAAAAAATAAAAACCAATTTATAAGGGTAGGTTTTTTTTTTTTTTTTAAAAAAAAAATCCTAAATTTTAAATTTTTAAAATTTTAAAGTATATTTTTTTTAAAAAAATTATAAGAATTTAAAACAAAACAAATTAAAGTTTTTCAGGGTTTTTTATCTATTTATTTTTTTACTAATTTATAAGGATATTTTTGTTTACTGAATTTTTCTTTTAGAGTCATTTTTTTCTTTTTCTTTTTAGGGTAAAGTCCACATACCCCCCTCCAAACTACCACTCAATTGACAATGTCTCCCCCCCCACCAAAAACTTTCAATTGTGACAATGTTCCCCTCCAAACTGCCAAAACATTGTCAATGCCCCCCCAAGACTAGCAATAAGACAAAAATGTCCCTATAAATTTCTCAATAAGACAAAAATACCCCTATAAATTTTAAAAAAAAATTGAGTTTTTTAAAAACCGTAAAATTTTAATTTAAAAATAATATTTTAAAAAAACAATTTTTTTTAAACAAAAATTTTTATTTTAAAAAAAAACGGAAATTTTTATTTTTATTTTTTTAAAAAATAACTATTTTTTTATTTAGTTTTAAAAAACAAAAAATTTCATTTTATTAAACGAAAATTTTATTTTTTTTAAACGTAAATTTTTAGTTAAATAAAATAAAAAAACAAAAATTTTCAATTTTTATATAAAAAAAAAAAATTGAAATTTTTAAAATTTTTTTCTTATAAAATTGATTTTTTTAAAAAAAAAATTGGCCAACACTTTTGATTTTTTTTGTTTTTTTTTAGTTTTAGGTTTTTTCTAGAAATATTAGTTTTTTTTTAAAAAAAATTTTTTTACTAAGGGTAATTTCGTCACTAGGGGGAACATTGACAATTTTTGGTAGTTTGAGGGGGACATTATCACAATTGAGAGTCCTGAGGGGGACATTGTCAATTAAGTAGTAGTTTGAGGGGGTTATGTAGTCTTTTCCCTAAATATTAGCATTAGTAGTTTAAGAAACATAGACAATAAAATAGTAATTTGACTTGGGTTTAAGCACTTGTTTTTTCAAATAACAATTAAAAGGTACAAAATTCTATTTTATTCAGGATCAGGAGGGCACGGAGAGGAATTCCTCTTTATTTAAATATTATTTTTCAATTTTTTATTATTATTTTCTTTTCTCTCTTTCTCTCTGACATAGGAAATGGGAAATGTTTGGATCTGCCTTTGGCGCTGAAGAGACTGCAGCATTAGAAGAAGAAGAAGAAGAAGAAAAAGAAGTGCCTTTCTTATTGGTAAACAACCACCCATTGTGTTTAGTGTAACCCAGCCTAGGCAACGAGAAAAAGCGAGCGTGTACGTGTGTTTGTCGAAGAATGCAAGAAAGAAACAATGGAGAATATAAATTTAGTTTTTGTCAGAATTCTACGGGCAAAACAATGTCGCTCTAGCATTTTTATATTAATTTCATCCCTCTCGAGCTCTCATCTTTCCCTCCTTCACGCCTCAGAAATCGTCTTCACCATCAGCACCAAAGCCTTCACCATTGATTAACGGTGGGCTTTCGCCATCAAACGCCTCTCTCTCTCTTTCAATGCACAGCGCGCGAAACACGAAGACTTCACCAAAGCTCGCTGAGATTGTTTTTGTCTCCCTCAGATTCTAGTTCTAACAACCATACCAATATAAATATGTCAGATTTAATACATTTCGTTGTGTATGTGATGAGTTCTTTGAGATGTGTTTGTTTTGTGCGATTTCTATTTCATTTCTAGCTCGATTTCTGTTTGTTTTCACTAATAAATTTTTATTAGTGAAAGTTTACTTTAACAGCTTTTACTAATATAATATGAATTTCTTTCCATCTTGTTTCTTTCCCCTAGTCCTTTATCTCATTTCTCTCTCCCTCCTCTCATTTAAAGATTAAAAAATAATATTTAAAAAAATAAAGAATAAAATAGAGAATTTTTAATACGTCATGAGTGAGCGTGTATAGAAAAATGAGTAATTAAAGTAGAAATTTATAATTTTTCTATAATTATTTTGGCTATTCTTGCCGAAGATGCTAATAGGAATAGGTTTTTGACAGAAAATGATGCGAAAAATATTTTTTTGACATTTATGTTGTTTTGTGTAATCTCGTATAATTAATCATTTTATTCAAAATAAAATATAATAAAGATAGAAAAACAATTAACTTAATAACCGAATAAATTGATTTTTTTAATAAAAATTGAAAAAAATTAGTGAATTGCTAATATGCGCATATATATAATAAGGTCATAACGATGGGTTCAATGAGCTGCTGGTATTGCCTCAAGAAGGCCCACTTGCAGTTTTCTATCATAAATTGGATTCTACCCTATCTCCATCTCCAATCGAGAATTTGCAACTTCAACTGGGCTCAATGATGCCGGTTTACGACTATGTGGAGTATGTTGCCTTAATTTCACCGAATTGAGCAAGCCCATTTGTGCTCAAGTGAGGTGGGTGCTCTCGATAGACTTGTCACTTGTGGAAGAGGAAGGCCCAATTATGTTGTAATTCGAGCTTTCCTAACAATCCATTGCAACTCCTTATCCCAAGCCGAATTTAATAGGAGTTCATTGCCTATGGTGCTTTAAAAAAATTGGTAATTAATATATATATATATATAACTACTTTTATAAGTAAATTTCGATAAGACCACTAATAATGCTCAACAAACATGAGAACAATTAAGAGTTTTCCACGCCTACGAACAATTAAGAGAACAATCATGCATGCTTACTTTTCAAGACCGAGATTCAAGGCATGTGTAGTCTGTTGGCTTTTCAGCACCGAGCTCCGAAGTCATGATTTTACTTTTCCTTGTAAAACCTGATATGGTCTTTCCGTCTTCATATGAAATTAATTAATTCTACAAATACACCCCGACATTCACGCGAATAGGACCTGTTCAATGTGTGAAACGTGTGGGATTGCATTAACATTGTTTACTAGTCACTTACCGAATCAACAGCAACAGAAAACGTCCCAATTAGCTTGATCATAAAAACTAGTTCAAAATTTTTGGAATAATTAGGGAGTTTATTGATATGATTACTAACTTATAAAAATTTCATCTAAAATGCAATAGAAAAAAATCAAATGCAAAGAAGGTCAAACCTAGTAATAATGGAATAATTACAAAGCACAATCCCACCCACGCATCCCCATTATCCAAACTAAAAAAGCATTAACCTATTTACTCACTCTTTCTCATCCCTCTCCACGATCCTCACCGGCAATCCACCTTTCATTCTGGCAGCCAATTGCGTAACAAACTCTGGCTCCACACCTTCCTCTATAACCGGAACCACCTTGAACCGCCTAAGAATACCTGCGACCACCCTCTTCATCTGCAAGAATGCCATCTCTTTTCCCAAGCAAATCCTCGGCCCCGCCTGGAACACTGGATACGTGTATGCGTCCCTCCCCACGAACCTCCACTGCCTATTCTCCGTCTCCTCCCTCTCCAGCCACCGCTCCGGCTTGAACTCCGCCCAATCTTTTCCCCATAGTGCCTCTGACCTCCCCATTGCATACGGTATGTACGTCACTCTCATTCCCTTCTTCACCACTGTCCCATCCGGCAAAACGTCGTCGTTCACGGCCTCCTTCGAGTCTACCGCCACAGGCGGGTACAACCGCATGCTTTCACACAGAGAAGCGTGAGTGTACACCATGTCTTTCACTTCATCAAAGGCGGTCGCCTCGGATTTCTCATTGATTTCCTTGAGAACCTCGGATTCCACATGCGGGTTCTTCGAAAGCAGCCAAAGATACCATGTGAGAGCCGCGGAGGTTGTGTCGCGCCCAGCAAGTATAAAGCTTATCACTATGTCGGTCACGAAATTCTCATCCGAGTGGCCGGAGCTCAAGAACCTTGACAATAGGTCGACGGAATCGAGTGACGCCTTCTCTCTGAGCTGGTGCTTCTTTTCTCTTATTACGTTCTTTGCAAATTCTTGAACTTCTGAGACTGCGATTCTCAGGCGCTTCTCGGACCCAATATTCAAAAGCTTCTTGATTTTCCAAACGAGCGGGATTAATGATCTGAACCTGTCGCCGCTGATCTGGACACTATCTTCAAAGGCTTGAGCGAATTTGGTTTGTGGAAGAGAGGGCAAGAGATATGCGGGGTCGAATCCGAAAGCGATTTCACAAATATTATCGAAGGCAAACCTTTGAAGAATGTCCTCGAAGTCTAGGACTGTTCCGGTAGCGGCAGCTGAGGAGAGGATCGGGATGAGGCGGTCGGAGATCTCGGTGTCAACGACGGTCTCGACGAACTTGCGCAGGGACTTGGTGTTGAATTCGTGGCTGGCAATTTGTCTTTGGAATTTCCAGGATTCGCCGTCGACGTTGAAGATGCCGTTGCCGAGCAAGTCTTTGAGGGTTTGGGGGAAAATATTTCCCTTGCCGTAGTTGTGGAAGTGGGTCTTGAGGATGTGCTGAACGACGGCTGGGTTGGCGGTTAAGACCACGCGAGTGGCGAAGTTGCGGTGGAGGACGTAGGTGGCGGAGGGTGAGAGTTGGACGATGTCTGAAATCCATTGGAGACTGCGGTTGCGGTTAGCAAGCGCAGCCAAGAATGAACCGATTATAGGGTAGGATCTTGGGAGGCTGGTGGTGGTGGAGGGTGGTGGAGATGCTGAAGCTCTGGTAAGGAAGAGGATGGAAAGTAAGGGAAGAAGGAGAAGGAAAAAGAAAGAGGCTATGAGTTGGAGGAACAGCATAATTACTGTTTGGATAGCTCTTTTCGATCTGAGATCTTTTTGACTCGTGTTCTGTAACCGTATGGGTAATGTTGTAGTGGGTGGGCTTTTATAGTGTCCAAGTGGGTGCCATGGGCTCTGTTTTTTTGTTGTTAATTACTAAATTGCATAATGCTAAACCTGATTTTTCAGATTTTTAGAAATTTACTTTTAGAATATTGGTCCAAGAATATAAAATTCCACCTACTAGATTTTATTACGTAAGCCAATATGTCAGGTAACGTGGAGAAGGAGGAATACTACAATTCATTCTCGCAACCATCTAATCACCATCACTCCACTTGCATTTTGTTTTGTTTTTTTTTTTGTTTTTCTCTCTTTTTTTTTCTTATGAAAAAAAAAAAGACGAGGAAATAGAGAAGAGATGGTGGATGATGAAATATGATTTTTTTTCGGTTTAAAATAAATTGGAGAATATTTTATTTATAATTAAAATTTTTTTAAAAAAATTTTAAAATCATAAATAAGATACATGTCTACTAACTAAAAATAATAACAAAATATTATTTAAAATTTAAATAAAAATAAAAAATAAAATTTTAAAATTTTAAAAGACGGTTGGCCATCTCATTAGAGCATTCCCAACAGACTCTCTATAAGGGAGTCTGTTTCCTAAATTTAGGGGTGGCTAGACCACCCAAACCGGCAGTCTAAGAAATAATGTGTTTCTAGGAAAGTTTTGACATTTGTGCATGCTTTTGTAACATTCACATAAGAAGGGTCGTTGACCAACACTTCCAAATTCAAACTTGGCTCCTTAATTCATATGGGATTAATGTCCAATTAGGAAAGGAAAAATCTTCTCTCTTTCTACAAGAAAGAGGAATAGAGGGCTACTATGCTTTCCTGAAACTTAGTTTTGACATGACAATGCTCCCCTTTCTTTAAGACTTGGTCAGGTTCAAGGGCAAGGTCTCCAAGCGCGAATCTTCCTTTCTTTGATCTTTCTCCTCGACAGTGAAAAGATCCACGTGTAATGTGAAATGGTTTGTATTTTGTTATGTACTCTTCTCTCATCTATTAAAAAAATTAATGCTAATGGATGCAGTAAATAAGTATAAAGTTTAGTATTATTATTGGGCTGGTCAGTATTTATTAGCTCTTAATTTCTTTTTAATAAAAAAACTATTGAGTAATGAGCACTATCACATGTTGAGTATTTATTTTCTTTATTTCGCTATTTTCGTTCTTTTTTTCATTTAATTATGAATTTCTTCCTTTCTTGATTCTATCTCGATCCACACAACACAACTTTGGTTTTCAGTGAGGTGAGATGGGTGAAGCAAAAGGGAGAGAATGCCCTACTTTTTGATTGTTTCCGAAATTCTACTATTGTTTGTCGCAGCAACATAATACTACATAGCGAATATGTTGTTATCGCATCATTTAACAACTTTAAATGATGTGGCATGCATATATATACCTCTAGATACAAAATAAAATAAAATTTTAACCATTAAATAAAAGTAAAATGGAGAGACTAGTTGTATATATCTTCTAATCTTATAATGCAAATATGCTTGGACAGAATTTATGATTCAAGTTCTGATAAGAACAGAGATGGTATATATAGATATTATGCGACAAATATTGGGTGATGATTTATGTTTTTATTTGTTCTGATGTAAGCTTGTTCTACTCTATTTCACAAGTTCTTTGA
Source organism: Corylus avellana (assembly GCF_965113065.1). Taxonomy (NCBI): domain Eukaryota; kingdom Viridiplantae; phylum Streptophyta; class Magnoliopsida; order Fagales; family Betulaceae; genus Corylus; species Corylus avellana. The sequence continues at coordinate 20,216,532 of NC_142500.1, forward strand.
TCTCAATGTTGTAATTAATGGGCTTTCTTAGAGTTTGAACCTTAATTTGTGGTTGTGGGAAAGCAAATGCTAGGCCCTTTACTTTTCATTTGTGTTTCCCTTTGCTTTTTGTGTGAATCCCGTGGTTAAGCAGTCATGCATTATGATCGAAACTCCCAACTCTCTCACAACGTTTCTTACATGACATAACCACATTGCTCTACTTTGCTTGCATTATTAAGTTAGACCACCTAAAACTTGAGAAACAGCAACAGAAAAGGAATCACGTTCCAAGTTTAGCAAAGCTCATAATTTTTTTTATTTTTTATTTTTTTAAAAAAAGCTCCAATAAAACGAGCTTGTACCCCGTCAAAGTGACACGTCAACAATTATTGACGTGTCAAAGTGACACGTCAATAATTGCTGACGTGTCAAAGTGACACGTCAATATTTCTTGACGTGTCAATATTTGACACGTCAGTAAATAATCAATCAATTATTTATTAATTTTAAAATGATGTCAGATTAAATTTGGTTCAAATTTACTGACGTGTCAATTATAACACGTCAGGAAATACTGACGTGTTGTTTTCAACACGTCAGTAAATGTTGACGTGTAACTTTTAACACGTCAGTAAATAATTTGTTGACGTGCTACTTTTGACACGTCAGCATTTACTGACGTGCCAAAAAAATATTACTATTTGCCACGTGAAGAAATGGCCTTTTTTTTGTAGTGCTCCTTATAAGGGGTTCAGGTCCTAAGTTTAGAAAAAATGTCCAAAAAAAAAAAAAAAGCAAAAAACCACCTACAACAACAGACTCCTTATATGTTTATATGTTCCTTAAACCATCTGCTGTTACAGTATAACCCAACATATCCATGTGATTATTAAAATAGAGAAAAATATTCTCACTCCTCTCTCCTCCCACGTCTCTCTCTCACCTCTCTTTCTCTCTTTCGGACCACCAAACGAGCAGCAAACCAAAGATTTCAAACCGAATCGCACCACCAGACGAATCAAACCAGAGATTTTAGATCGAATTAGAAATTTGTTTCAACTTTCAACTGATCAAACCAAAGAAACCCATAAATCTCAGAAAGTTGTGCTTAAAAAATAGTGAAAATTGGATCGACCAAACCCAGAAACCCAGACCGGTCAAACCCAGGGTCAAGGCATGCAGGAAAGCACAGAGAGACAGAGAGAGAGAGAGAGATAGAGAAGGCTTCAAAGAAAGAGATAGACGGACCAGAAGGGATTTCGTCTGTCTATCTTCGTGAGCGAGAGAGAGAAGGGAGACAAATAGGGAGATCAAGAGAGTGAGATCGAGAAAGGGAGAGAGATGCGGCTGGAGGGGAAAGAAAGAAGACGGATATGAGATGAGAGAGGAGATGATATTGATGGTGGAGTGCTATGAATGCTCTGGAAGGTTTCAACTTTCAGAAAGAAAAATTACATCAGGAGAATTTTTTCTAACCTTTGCCCGTAAACTACGAATTGCAGAGGCAGGGGATAAGCCTCTGCAATTCCATGTAAGGAAAATCATATCTTGGGAGGGGGCCTAGACAGACCCGCTCCCTTAGAATTAACATAATCAGAGTAATGATGCTCTACAACATCTCTAGCAAAATCCCCATCAGCCTGAGTAGCTTGTCCAGAATTCCTAGTTCCATGTAAAGCCCGATAATATCTGCGGGAGTTATCTGGATTGATAGCTTGTGAAGCAATAGCAGTCCTAGCTCCAAAGACATGGCAGGGGAATTTCCGAAAGAGCTTTCACTTGTAGAAATCTGCATGCCTTGGGTAGGAAAGTGGTCACACAAAGCTGAAGAGAGAGGGCTGTGCAGAAAAGCTGTAAAAGGACCCATTGTTGCAGCCGAGCTCTTAAGTGAAGCCAACGATAGTGCAACCATTTCCATGCTGGTAAAAGAGTCATACTGGGGAACAGGAAGCTTCTTGGATTTTTTCAAATGAGCCTGACGAGTCTTCACCAATGTCCACTAAAGCCACCCTCTTTTTCTTATTTTTGGCCACCAATTTCAAGTCAGGGGCTAAAGGAGGGACATAAGTATCTGGGAGATGAAAAGGGGATTTGTGAGGGGAAGGTGTAGGGGATCGAAATGGACAGGTAGTGGGAGGAGGTGTTTTCTGTGGATAGGGGTGGAAACAGGTGAAGTGGGAAGATTGTGGAGTGGATTTTCTGGTGGGAGTTTGTTTTAGGGGAAAAGTGAAAGGCTGAGGGAATCTGATAGGCCCAACAGAGGGGATATGTAATTGTGTTGAAACTAACCTTGTTGCATTAGGAGATTGAGGTTCAGGAGGTCCAACCGTGGAGATGGGTGAAATATTTAAGATTGGCCATGCAATATTGGAGGAATGAGACTCAGGTGGCCCAACAGCAGAGAGATTCGGCGTAGAATAAACTGGACTTGATGAATTAGGTGGCTGTATTGCAGGATGCCCAACAGTAGGTATGATTGGCTTAGTAAAAATGGGCCTTGGCACATTTAAGAAATAAAAATCAGGAAGCCCAATAGTGGTAGTGGGCTGCAAAGGAATATACATGGGTTCCAAAATTTCTTGAATGTTAGTAATAGTTGAGTCCATGAGATAAGGAGAAGCATAACCATAATAATGTTGAAGAGGAAAATCTGCAGCATTGATGATAGGATATTGAAGTGTTGAATTTAGAGGATGGGCATTAATAAGAGGAGCTTTACCCTTGTCGATAAATGTTGTACGAGTGGCATCAGATGAAGGAGAAAAGTTGGCCTCAGAAGACGTGGATGAAGGAGAACCACAACACCCAGTAGAGTTTGGAAAGTGGCCCACGTGTTGCTTGCCTATAGCCTTTGTTGACAATGGGGCAAATTCATGAGAGAAGTTTGAATCTTGGACAGCAAGCTGATGCATGGGATTTCTTGGAATTATCTGCAACAGAGTGGACTCACCACCATGAGACGCAGTACCAGAAGCTTCATAATGAATACCTTGTCCCTCCGAAGACAACCCAGAACCAGAATTACTCCTTGAAGAAGCAGAAACAACCCTTGGGCTTGAAAAGGATGTTGCTTTGAAAGATAGACCATATTTAGTGTGAGGATTTGAGGATGGTGGAGCAGGACAAAAGCGCTTCTTATGGCCAATTAATCCACAGAAAGTGCAGTAATTCGCCAGCCTCTCATACTTAAAGTTAACCCACAATGGGTCTTTACCAGTACGAGGAATGTGAAATCCAGGAACTAAGGGTTTTGAAGTGTTAATATCAACCTTGATCCTAAGATGCTGCCTACAAATAAGACCCATTGTAGAACAATTTTCCACTTCCAGCAAAGAACCAAGAGCTTTACCAATCATGATTGCATTACGAGTAGTCATATTTTGCATAGGAAGACCATGAATTTGTACCCAAAATGGATAGAAATTAAGCACAACTTCATTAATGGCTAAAACAGGAGACCAAGGATGAAGAAGAAGAAGAGAACCTCTAATATTCCAAGGTCCTTGCTGAAGAATACGCTCCATATGACACTTTTTTGGAACAGCAAAGAGAAACAGATTGGGAGCCATGACTTCCATAGCCAAAGGGGTAGTAAAATTCTAGGCTGAAGCTAGAGTAGACCTGACCAATTGTGAATTAACAGGTTTCAAAGTGAGTAAAATCATCATCGCATCCTATATGGACTTCCGCTTGGATTCCCACTATGAAAGACTTCAAACCAGTTCCGAGGTTTCCATGTAATAGAAATCAACCTTCTTTGCGTATTTCTGATCTACTTCAGCAATCCCCATTGCAAATTCCTGTCTACGATATCTGCTATTTTCGACCCAGCCACTGTTGCAGAAATTTTGAAGATTAAAATCTCCTTGAATCCAATTCCACAATATCTCTGGACTCCTTCTTGCTCAGGGAAATTTTCTTCACATTCGGCTTATCTGTCCATCATCAATGCCCGTTCTCTCCCTGTTTCTATTCAGGTTCCCTCCACTTTTCGAAAATGTATTTGGAGATTAAATCTGAATGATCGATTGAGACTTTTTCTCTGAAAAAATTGCTTGAAATATTCTCCCAACAAGAGCTAGATTGAATGAGTTATTTTCCCAAAATACCTCCTTGAACCATTGCCCTTTATGCAAATCCAACCTGGATTCGCTGCAACATCTATTTTTCAATTGCATCTTTGCTCGAGTTGTATGGCGGAATTCTTTTTGGCCTCTGGACTCTTCTGCTCTAAACTTCTCAAACATGGTTGATTGGATAAATGTGATTATTTCTCCTGGTATATCTCTAGCCATTCCACCAGCTGATCATCATAAATTCCAGATATTTGCTTTTGTAGCATGTGATCTTTTATGGTTCTATCGCAATAAAGCCTATCATGAGGGGAAAATTGTTGATGCTCGTTCCATCTCTTCTCATATCAACAAAATTACTTTGGAACATTTTCATGCATGGAATATTAGGTCTTCTCTCACTAAAGAAATTTGGACTCCTCCGCCCGTGACTTGGTTTAAGATTAACTTTGATACTGTCATTAGAGATTCTTTTTCTGTTCAAGCAGTGGTTTGTCGAGATTCAAATGGCACTATTATTCAAATTATCTCTCACATTAGTCCGGCTTGTCTTCCTAATTATGGGGAAGCTCTTGCAGCTCAATTAGTAGTTTCTCTAGCTTCTTCTCTTCATCTTGGAAAATTTATTATAGAAGGTGATTCTCAAATTGTCATTCTGGCTCTCCAACAGCCTGCTCTCTCTTTTGATCGGAGGATTTCTTGCATTATTTTGGATACTATTGACTCTATCCCAGCATCTTCCTTTTGGGAAGCTAGGAAAGTCAACAAAAATGCAAACTTCTGCACCCATTATGCGGCACGTTGGGCCGCGGCTAGGAATTTTTCTGGCTGCATTCCCTATCACTTTTCTTCTCTTAACTCGATTCCTATTAATAGTGGGAAGGATCCTCCAGACGTTTTATCGCTTTCCTAGTTTGTAGTTTTCCCTGTTTTGTTGTTTTTTATTGTACTCACAAAAAAAAAAAAAAGAAGAGATAAGAAAGAAAAAATAGTTTACATCCTTAATCATAGAAAAAATGTTTAAGTAGCTACTGAAAATGCTTGTACATGACATAACCACGTTGCTCTATTCTGCTTGCATTATTAAGTTAGGCCACCTAAAACTTGACAAACAGCAACAGAAAATGAATCACTAAGTTTAGCAAAGCTCATAAAAAAAATTAAAAACAAAAAAAAAGCTCCCTTTTTTTTTGCTCTGGCCAAGAATGAAAAGCGAAATGAAATTATATAAATAAAAGACAAAAAAAAAAAAAAAAAAAAATCCCATTTTTTAACTTCAAGTAATATTACACATCACATTACATCAAATTATCTTGATCATAAATATTTCTAGTTCAAAATAGTTGTAAATTTTTTGGAATAATTAATGTTTTATTGATAGGATTACCAACTCATTAAAAGTTTGAAAATCCAATACACAATTTAAATGAAAAAGGTAAAACCTAGTACTATAATTACAAAGATTACAATAAAACCCCATCCATTATCCAAACTTAAAGCCTTGCCCACCAATCATTCTTTCTCTTCCCTCTCCACAATCCTAACCTACAACCCACCTTTCATTTTGGAAGTCAATTGCGGAACAAACTCCGGCTCCGCACCTTCCTCAAGCGCCGGTACCACATTGAACCGCCTGAGAACCCCCGCGACCACCGTCTTCATCTGCAAGAAAGCCAAACTAAAAGCATTTACCTAGCTATCTAAAAAAATCTTTCTCATCCCTCTCCACAATCATCACCGGCAATCCACCTTTCATTTTGGAAGTCAATTGCGGAACAAACTCCGGCTCCACACCTTCCTCTATCACCGGAACCACCTTAAACTGCCTAAGAATCCCTGCGACCACCCTCTTCATCTGCAAGAATGCCATCTCTTTCCCCAAGCAAATCCTCGGCCCCGCCTGGAACACTGTGTAGGTGTATGCGTCCCTCCCCACGAACCTCCACTGCCTATTCTCCGTCTCCTCCCTCTCCAGCCACCGCTCCGGCTTGAACTCCGCCCAATCTTTTCCCCATAGTGCCTCTGACCTCCCCATTGCATACGGTATGTACGTCACTCTCATTCCCTTCTTCACCACTGTCCCATCCGGCAAAACGTCGTCGTTCACGGCCTCCTTCGAGTCCGCCGCCACAGGCGGGTACAACCGCATGCTTTCACACAGAGAAGCGTGAGTGTACACCATGTCTTTCACTTCGTCAAAGGCGGTCGCCTCGGATTTCTCATTGACTTCCTTGAGAACCTCGGATTCCACATGCGGGTTCTTCGAAAGCAGCCAAAGATACCATGTTAGAGCCGCGGAGGTTGTGTCGCGCCCAGCAAGTATAAAGCTTATCGCTATGTCGGTCACGAAATTCTCATCCGAGTGGCCGGAGCTCAAGAATCGTGACAAGAGGTCGACGGAATCGAGCGACGACTTCTCTCTGAGCTCGTGCTTCTTTTCTCTTATTACGCTCTTTGCAAATTCTTGAACTTCTGAGACTGCGATTCTCAGGCGCTTCTCGGACCCAATATTCAAAAGCTTCTTGATTTTCCAAACGAGCGGGATTAATGATCTGAACCTCTCGCTGCTGATCTTGACACTATCTTCAAAGGCTTGAGCGAATTTTGTTTGTGGAAGAGAGGGCAAAAGGTAGGCGGGGTCGAATCCAAAAGCAATTTTGCAAATATTATCGAAGGCAAACCTTTGAAGAATGTCCTGGAAGTCTATGACTGTTCTGGTGGCGGCGGCTGAGGAGAGGATGGGGATGAGGCGGTCGGAGATCTCGGTGTCCACGACGGTCTCGACGAACTTGCGCAGGGACTTGGTGTTGAATTCGTGGCTGGCAACTTGTCTTTGGAATTTCCAAGATTCGCCGTCAACGTTGAAGATGCCATGGCCGAGCAAGTCTTTGAGGGTTTTGCTAAAATAGCCTCCCTTGCCGTAGTTGTGGAAGTGGGTCTTGAGGATGTGCTGAACGACGGCTGGGTTGGCGGTTAAGACCACGCGAGTGGCGAAGTTGCGGTGGAGGAGGTAGGTAGCGGAGGGTGAGACTTGGAGGATGTCTGAAATCCATTGGATACTGCGGTGGCGGTTAGCAATCACGGCCAACAACGAACCGATTATAGGGTAAGATCTTGGGAGGGTGGTGGTGGTGGAGGGTTGTGGAGAGGATTGCTTTTTGGGTGCTGCTGAAGCTTTGGTAAGGAAGAGGATGGAAAGTAAGGGAAGAAGGAGAAGGAAAAAGGAGGCTAGTAGTTGGAGGAACAGCATAATTACTGTTTGGGACAGCTCTGATGTCTTCTTGACTCGTGTTCTGTTGGAGTGGGCTTTTTATAATGTCCAAAGTGGGTGCCGTTGGCTGACCTCTGTTTTTGTTGTTAATTGCATAATGCTAACCCTGATTTGTCAGATTTTATAAATTTAGTTTCAGAAACGCGCTAAATATTTGTCCAAGAACGTAAAATGGATTCCCACCTGGTAGATTTTATTACTTTGTAAGCCAATATGTCAAGTAACGTGGAGATATTCTTTAGTCACATAAATCCATATTCTTTAAAGGCCAAATTTGTATTCAAAGTAACTTATTAAAACCTAGTTTATTTAGTTTAGCTAATAAATTTGTAAAGGCCCCATACATCCAATTAGCATCTATATCATTTAAATATTTTTTTATTAAAAATTGTGAAAGAATATTCTCATAATAATCTCTTAAAAAATAGAAAAAAGTTTTGGGAAAAAGATAAAACAAGTGAGAGAAACAATAAAAAATAAAATCACTTTCTTGAAAAGTACTGTTACATGTAACTTTTTTTTTTTTTTTTTGGGCTAATCCAATCAAATATCAATTTTGCATTTTGCATTTTTTTTTTTTTGGTAATCCAATGTGTGAGGGTTTTTACAAATCTGATTAGCCAATTTAGATAAAAGTATCATTTAGCTCCTCCATTCGGATTGCCCATGTTAAACTCTTTAAATTTGATTTTTCTTTAAAAATTTGAAAAAACTCACAAAAAGAGTCATTTAACAAACTTTCTACTCTATTTTAAATTTAATTTTGATCAATAAGGTTCTCCAAATGCCAAGTGCCAAAAAGTGAAAGTTATTTAGTTTTTTAATCTTATATATTCATTTTCCTCTCTCTCGTCTACCAATAACAAAATAATAATAATAATAATAATAATAATATTTAACTAAAGTAGAGAAAAATATAAAAAGTTTGATATTTGGTTTATTTTAAAAGTAATTTTTTAAATTTAAAAAAAAATAATTTTTTCTCTTCAAATTTAACTTTTATTTAAAGATTTCAATATAAATGCTCTAAGCTTTCAATGTCACTCTATCCCTCTACATTCGAGTTTTGAAAGCAAGCAATCTGAACAGAACCAACGTCAAAATAAACAACACGACAATATGTTGATGATCAAGTCTCATATTCAATGGCGGAGCCAAAATTTTCTTATTGTATGGACGGGATGTAAGATTTATATTTAATTAATATAAAATAATATTATATTATACTATAATTTACCAAAAACCAATATAAATTGTTCCGTTATTTCAAAGTTTCAAACACTTTGAAAAAGTATTACTTGTCCAATTAATTACTTTTAATATTTAATTATCTATTAATGGTATGTAATTATTTTTGATTTCTTTTATTTAACATTTAGAAACATATTCACGTTAATTGATATAAGTCCATTGTATTTTTCTTATTTATCCTCTTAAGAGTGGCCGCATAGCATTGGGCATAGGAGATTTTTTTTATTTTTTTATTTTTTTTTTAGAGTGGGCAGAGTTTGAACCCTTAAAGTGGCTGAAATTAAACCACAAAAGAAAAGAAAAGAAAAGAAAAGAAAAGAAAAGAAAAAAAGTTGAAATGCCAAAAATTTATTGTCCTCGTGGTAGGCTGAAAAAAAAGAAAAGGAAAGTGGATCTCTCATGTTCCAGAGAGTCAGAGAGAAAGAAGAAAATATGAGACTTTTGAGAGAGAAAGAAAGTTCCGAGAAATAAACTGTTTGAGAAAAATGAAGAAAAAGAGGGGAAGCATGAGGACTGGATGAGAGAGATGAAGAGAGAAGCTGAGCAAGAGAAGAAGAATAAGAAGAAAAAAGGAGGAGGAAGAGGTAGGGGCAAGAAAAAAGGAGGGAGCTGAGATCAGTAGGGGCAAGAGAAGAAGAAGAAAATGAAAGGAAGAGGAAGGATAGGCATAAGAAAACTTAAAACACAACTGCTCAGAAATTTTTTTCAAGATTTTTGCAGGGGCGGGCCTATATCCGCCACTGCTCATATTGTTAATGCACAGACATCTTTTTGTTTTTTTTGGTACAGACATCTCATATTGTTAATGTACAGACATCTTTGCACAATTATTTTGTCTTGTGTCCAAATAGAAAATGATTAGATTCTGGGAAAGTGTTGTGCATGCTTTTGTGACATTCGCATATATAAGAAGGGTCGTTGACGTACACTACCAATTTCAAACCTGGCTCCTTCATATGGGATTAATGTCCAATTAGGAAAGGAAAAATCTTCTCTGTTTCTAGAAGAAAGAGGAATAGAGGGCCACTCTGAAATGAATGCTTCTTGAAACTTAGTTTTGATTGACAGTGCTCTTCTTTTTTTAAGATTTGGTCAGATTCAAGGTCTCCAAGCGCGAGTATTTCTTTCTTTAATCTTCCCACTCGACAGTGAAAAGATCCACGTGTAATGTTAAATGGTTTGTATTTCGGTATATACTCTTTTCTCGTCTATTAAAAAATTAATGCTAATGGATGCAGTAAAAAAGTATAAAGTTCAGTATTATTATTGAGCTGGTCAGTAGTTATTGGCTATTAATTTCTTTTTAATAAAAAAACTATTGAACAATGAGCACTATCATATGTTGAGTGTTAATTATTTTCTTTATTTAATTCACTATTGTCATTAATTCTTTTTTCATTTAATTATGAATTTCTTCCTTTCTTGATTCCATCTCCACACAACACAACTTTGGTTTTCAAGTTTGAAATCCGTGGTTCCTTTCTTTTCTTTTTCTTAGTGAGATGAGATTGGTGAAGCAAAAGGGAGAGAATGCCCTACTTTTTGATTGTTTCCGAAATTCTTCTATTGCTTCTCGCAGCGACATAATACTACATGGCGAATAAATGTGCTTTGATGTTCTGCTTGTTTGTTCTACTCTATTTCACAAGTTCTTTGATCTCAATGTTGTAATTAATGGGCTTTCTTAGAGTTTGATCCTTAATTTGTGGTTGTGAGGAAGCAAATGTTAGGCCCTTTAATTTTCATTTGTGTTCTCCTTTGGTTTTTGTGTGAATCCTGTGGTTAAGCAGTCATGCATTATGATCGGAACTCCCAACTCTCTCACAACTTTTCTTACATGACAGAACCACATTGCTCTACTCTGCTTTGCATTATTAAGTTAGGCCACCTAAAACTTTGAGTTTTGTGCCCACAACAATCATGTCTTTTTTTTCTTTTTCTTTTTCTTTTTTCCTCAAGGCACAAGTTGACAAACAGCAACAGAAAAGGAATCACCAAGTTTAGCAAAGCTCATAAAAATAAAAATAAAAAAAGCTACGTTTTTTTTTTTCTCTGGCCAAGAATGAAAAGCGAAATAAAATTATATAAATAAAAGACCAAAAAAAAAAATCCCATTTTTTAACTTCAAGTAATATTACACATCACATTACATCTAATTATATATCTTGATCATAAATATTACTAGTTCAAAATAGTTGTAAATTTTTTGGAATAATTAATGTTTTATTGATATGATTACCAACTCATTAAAAGTTCATTGAAAATGCAATACAAAATTTAAATGAAAAGGTAAAACCTAGTACTATAATTACAAAGATAATAATAAAACCCCATCCATTATCCAAACTGAAAGCCTTGCCCACCAATCATTCATTTTTTTTTTAGAAAAAATTTTTATTAATAATTATTTCATTAAAACCTAAGCTCAAAACAGAGCAACACTAAAACACAAATACAACCCCTTACAAAGCAAAAATAAGGGAAAACAAAACCTACAAACAAGCAACTATTCAACACCAGAACAACCCCTTACAACCCTTACAGATTAAAACAAAAAAAAAAAAAAAAACAAAATTACAAACCAACATTACAGAGGATGGCAGAAGGCAAGTTTCACAAAGCACACAACAAAAGGTTCTCCCAGTTCTAGGAAAACCTCTTTTTACAGCAATTCTAGCCCTGACTTCCTAGAAAATCTACTTAAGTAGCTGCTCTTCAGTTTTTGAAACACCATCATGTCTAAGTTCATTTCTAGTACACCAGAGGTTATAAACTACAGAACCAAGAACCAACTGACATATCAAGCACTTAAGAGAGTTCTTTCCCCACTTATTACAGCCAAGCTACACAAGTTCATCCCAAATCACATGAGGCATATCAATTCTGCAACGAATCATGCAATATTTCCAAATTCTCAAACTAAAGCTGCATTCAAAGAAAATATGATCACGAGTTTCCAGTTGAGAATGGCAGAAACAACACTGAACCTCACCCTTATAACCCCATTTGAGTAATCTCTCACCTGTAAGTAGCCTATCTTTCATAGCAAGTCACAAAATAAAAGCCTGTTTAGGAATAACAAGAAGAAACCAAACTATCTTCCACCAAATAACCTCTGCATTCTTCTTTCTAAGGGCTTCCCAAGTCTCTATACTAACATAGACACTTTTTTTAGAAATAGTCCAAACTGGCTTATCACATTGGCCTAAACAAACTTCTGAAAGCCTAGCTTGAATATCAACTAGAGCTTCTGATCCTGCTGATCTCCAAAACCAATCTCCATTACAAATGACAGAAGACAGCTTAGCTTCAATATTACTTTGAGTATCATAAACAACCCTAAAGCCATATTGCTTAATCAAAACTCCTGTAGGATGCCACAAATCCGCCACATATGAATGTTATCCCATTCCCAACTTCGAACTTCAAGAACCTTTTAGCAATATATCTCAGCTTCAAAATTTTCCTCCAACTCCAAGAACAATTATGAGAAATACCTACACTCAAAAAACTCCATTCTTTTTAATAGATTTTCTCTAACCCAGGCAACCCAAATAAAACCAGACCTAGCAAAAATACTCCAAATATGCCCAAGCATAGAAGTTTGATTCCAAATTTCAAGCTTCTTTAATCCCAAACCTCATTCCTTCTTAGGAAAACAAAGATCAGGCTAGGAAGCCTTTGCTTTAGCTACACATTCTTCTTTCCCATTCCATAAAAACCTATTAAACTTTTGTTCAATAACTCTAATGATCTTTTTAGGAAGAATGAAAATGATTGTAAAGAGCAGAAGATAACAACTCTACCTGCATAAGAAAAACTTTTAAAAAGCCAAAAATCTATACAGCTAGAAATTCTGCTGAGTAAAGCTCCACAGTTAAGCTGCAGAAAGTCTTAGGAATCCATTCAATCATTCTTTCTCTTCCCTCTCCACAATCCTAACCGGCAACCCACCTTTCATTTTGGAAGTCAATTGCTGAACAAACTCCGGCTCCACACCTTCCTCAAGCGCCGGTACCACCTTGAACCGCTTGAGAACCCCCGCGACCACCCTCTTCATCTGCAAGAAAGCCATCTCCTTCCCCAAGCAAATCCTCGGCCCCGCCTGGAACACCGGGTACGTGTACGCGTCCCTCCCAACGAACTTCCAGTGCTTATTCTCCGCCTCATCCTTCTCCAGCCACCGCTCCGGCTTAAAATCCGCCCAGTCAGACCCCCACAGCGTCTCCATTCTCCCCATTGCGTACGGTATGTACGTCACTAACATCCCCTTTCTCACCACCGTCCCGTCCGGCAAAATGTCGTCGTTCACAGCCTCCTTCGTGTCCGTCGCGACAGGCGGGTACAACCGCATGCTTTCACACAGAGAAGCGTGAGTGTACACCATGTCTTTCACTTCGTCAAAGGCGGTCGCCTCAGATTTCTCACTGATTTCCTTGAGAACCTCGGATTCGACACGCGGGTTCTTAGAAAGTAGCCAAAGATACCATGTGAGTGCCGCGGAGGTTGTGTCGCGCCCAGCAAGTATGAAGCTTATCACTATGTCGGTCACGAAGTTCTCATCCGAGTGGCCGGAGCTCAAGAACCTTGACAAGAGGTCGACGGAATCGAGCGAGGACTTCTCTCTGAGCTCGTTCTTCTTTTCCCTTATTATGTTCTTTGCAAATTCTTGAACTTCTGAAATTGCGATTCTCAGGCGCTTCTCGGACCCAATATTCAAAAGCTTCTTGATTTTCCAAAAGAAATGGATGAATGATCTGAGCCTGTCGCTGCTGATCGTGACACTATCTTCAAAGGCTTGAGCGAACTTGGTTTGTGGAAGAGAGGGCAAGAGGTATGCCGGGTCGAATCCGAAAGCGATTTTGCATACATTATCGAAGGCAAATCTTTGAAGAATGTCCTGGAAGTCTAGGACTGTTCCGGTGGTGGCGGCTGAGGTGAGGATAGGGATTAGGCGGTCGGAGAGCTCGGTGTCCACGACGGTCTCGACGAATTTGCGCATGGATTTGGTGTTGAATTCGTGGCTGGCAACTTGTCTTTGAAATTTCCAGGATTCGCCGTTGACGTTGAAGATACCGTGGCCGAGGAAGTCTTTGAGGGTTCCGTTGAAATCTCCCTTGCCGTAGTTGTGGAAGTTGGTCTTGAGGATGTGCTGGACGACGGCCGGGTTGGCGATTAAGACCTGGCGTATGCCGATGCTGCGGTGGAGGACGTAGGTGGCGGAGGGGGTGACTTGGAGGATGTCTGTAAGCCATTGGAGACGGCGGTGGCGATTAGCAACCACGGCCAGAAACGAACCAATTATTGGGTAGGATCTTGGGGGGCTGATGGCGGTGGAGGGTGGTGGAGATGACTGCTTTTTGCGTGCTGAAGCTCTTTTAAGGAAGATGATGGAAAGGAAGGGAAGAAGGAGAAGGAAAAAGAAAGAGGCTAGGAGCTGGAGAAACAGCATACTTACTTTTCTTACTCGTCTTTTGTCTGATGGGTAATGTTTGGACGATTATGGTGGGCGACTGTGTGTAGGTTTTTATAAATGTCCAACTAGATGGGCTCTTTTTTTTTTTTTGTTAATTGCATAATTGCATGATTAATTTAATTATTCGGCATATTTGTATGCTACGTTACACCACACGTACTTTTCCCATATTATACGTGAAGGGGAAGAAAACGTAGTGAATATTATTCATATTAAAGTACAAACCAATTAATAATTTACCCAAACAAAACGAAAACTAATTAAAGGAAATCAATCTTCTCTCTTTCCAGAAGAAGAGGAATAGAGGACGATGGTCAGCGGTGGCGAGCTATAATTATAGTTTAGAGGGGTCTTCAGAGTTTTTTTTAATAAATAATTTTAAAATATTAAAAAATATATATATATATAATTAACAAATTAAATAAACAATTCAACAAATTTTATTTATTATTTAAAACATTTAATCAATGTATAAGTTTAATTACGTAATTGAAATGTTTTAAGAAATAATATGAAATAATTTTTTCTTAAATCGCAAGTTTCGGCTTGTTTGGGAAGCCCATCCTTAACCCTAAATAATAATAATAAAAATAAAATAAAGACTTATATTGCTTTGGTTAGTGACACGATTTCTCAAATTACATAGTGGCAGAATTTTTTGTTTTACGCTAACTGGTAGAGTTTTAACTATTGGCAAAAATGTCAAAAATAAATAAATAAAAATGCCGCCTTATATTTCACGCTTTTGCCTCTCTAGGCGTTAAACAGTATTTCTCAAAACATTAGTAAGACGTTGCTTTTTTTATTTCTTAAACGGTGCATTTTAGATGTCATCTTCAACCTCTCATATTTTTCAACTTTCGACTCATCGTCTATAAAAACTTAATTTTGAACTGGTGAACAGAAAAAAAAAATATATATATATATATATATTTCACGTCCGCGAGTTGTGAAGCTCGGTCCTTTAGGAAAAATATATGCCCCTTAATGAATGAGTGAGGGTGTGCAATTAGGGAATTCAAAAAATCCTATAAGATAATAATAGAAATTTTTTGGAATTGAGGGGGGCATTTGACCCCACTCAAGTCTCAACCGCCCCGATGGTAAACATTCAAGTAGGGGTATAAATGAGTCGAGTTTGAGCGAGCTTCTTTTGTTTGGGCTCAGCTTGTTTAAATTTTACTCGAGCTGAGCTTAAGGACAAGCCAAAAAATCGAGCTCGAGTTCATAATAAATCGAGCCGAGCCAGCTCACGAGCTTGCTCTTATATTTAATTTAACTTTTTATTATAAATTTAAACTTGAAGTACTCTGAAACGGCTCAAGAAACCAACTTGCATATAAGCATTTGCTTAGTCTGGATAGCGAAGTATGGAACTCGAGTCAATACAACAAGACACTTGGTTTCGAAGAGAAATGATATGCATCATTTTATAATAAAATGATGCTATTAGAAAAAAAAAATAATAATCATCAATTTTTAATATTAATATGAGGAATTATGTGAATAACTACTAATTCGAGCCTTATACGAGCTACTCATGAGCTTAGCCGAGTCAAGCCGAGCTAGCTTTGTTTAATATTCGGGCCAAGATTCGTGTTCACGAGACGCTTCATTTAATATTCGAGTCGAGTACAAGCCGAGCCCGAGCTCGCTCACAAGCAGCTTGCTCTCTTAACGGCCCTACATCCAAGGCTTATAGAAGCACAAATATTATTCATAATACATGATGGGCCGCTACGTAATTAATTTCTTAATCATTCATCAAATAAATAAATATTTAGCTAAAATCAATTTTCTTTGGCTCTTTTAGTCATTAACATGTATTAATATTTTTATAACTATTAACGGTTGCTATTATTTTTCTAAGCATTATAACTACTGTTATTAAAACATGAGATTTAAAGGAAAAATTCAGTTAGGAAAAATTACACTTTACCCTCTCAAAGTTTGGGGCCATTTTTAATTCGACCTCCAATGTTTCAATTTCTAGTTTAGCTAATGGATTTTGAAATGTCTCATACATCCGATTAGCATTCATATCATTTAAATATCTTTTTATTAACAATTGTGAAAGAATATTCTCATAATGATCTCTTGAAAAATAAAAAAAGTTTTGGAAAAAAAAAAAAAAAAAACAAGTGAGAGAAACAATAAAAAATAAAATGGCTCAATTGAAAAGTACTGCTACATGTAGCTGTTTTTTTTTTTTTTTTTTGCTGATCCAATCAAATATCCATTTTGCATTTTGGCTAATCCAATGTGTGAAGATTTTTACAAATTTGATTAACCAATTTAGATAAAAGTATCATTTGGTTCCTCTATCGGGAATGCCCACATTAAACTCTTTAAATTTGGTTTTTTTTAAAAAAAAAAAAAAAAAATTTTGAAAAAACTCACAAAAAAAGTCATTTAACAAGCTTTCTACTATATTTCAAATTTAATTTTGATCAATAAGGCTCTCCAAATGCTAAGTGCCAAAAAGTAAAAGTTATTTAGTTTTTTTTAATTTTATATATTCATTTTCCTCTCTCTCGTCTACCAAAAACAAAAAATAAAAAAAATAATAATAATATTTAACTAAAGTCGAGAAAAATATAGATAGTTTGATATTTAGTTTATTTTAAAAGTAACTATTAAAATTTTTTTTAAAAAAAAAGTAAATTTTTCTGACAAACTTAATTTTTATTTGAAGAGTTCAATATAAATACTCTAGGTTTTCAATGTCACTCTATCCCGCAACATTCGAGTTTTGAAAGCAAGCAATCTGAACAGAACCAACGTCAAAACAAACAACACGACAATATGTTGATGACCAAGTCTCATATAGTCATATTGTTAATGTACAGACATCTTTGCTCAATTATTTTGTCGTGTGTCCAAATAGAAAATGATTAGTTTCTGGGAAAGTGTTGTGCATGCTTTTGTAACATTCGCATAAGAAGGGTCGTTGACGTAAACTACCAAATTCAAACCTGGCTCCTTAATTCATATGGGATTAATGTCGAATTATGACCTCGGGCAGAATTATGATTATTCTTGCAATGTATAATAGCAACAGAAATTAAGAATGAAGATAGAAAATGAAACTCAGAAAGAGATAAAATAGTAAATAGGAAAGAGAAAATTCTTAAGTGTTCAAAATAAGTAAACAGATAAATAATTCTGAAGACTTAAATTTAATTGATAGTATAAACTAAATTTAAAAAATAAAAAAGACTAAATACCTTTATATAAGCTAGACACTTCCTAAATTAATAAGAAAAAAAAAATGCAAACATATTTGGAAAAAGAAAATAAATCCCAATAAAAAAGGAAAAATTCAATACTCATTAAAAAAAAAATTAAAATACACATAAATAATTAAAATAATAATTTTTTAAAATTCTTCGTGCATCAAATTAGAAAGGAAAAAGAGGAATAGATGGCCACTATTTCCCTGAAACTTAGTTTTGACGTGACAGTGGCCAGTGCTCCCCTTTCTTTAAGATTTGGTCAGATTCAAGGTCTCCAAGCGCGAATCTTCCTTTCTTTGATCTTCCTCATAGACAGTGAAAAGATCCACGTGTAATGTGAAATGGTTTGTATTTCGGTATGTACTCTTCTCTCATCTATTAAAAAAATTATTGCTAATGGATGCAGTAAATAAGTATAAAGTTTAGTATTATTATTGGGCTGGTCAGTATTTATTAGCTCTTAATTTCTTTTTAATAATAATAAAAAAGAAAAAACTATTGAACAATGAGCACTGTCACATGTTGAGTGTTTATTTTCTTCTAGGGTTAAATACCAAATACCCTTTTGGGTTTAGTAACTTTATTTTTATTTCCTTGGGTTTCATTTTTATCACAAGACTCCCTGGAGTTTTGATAAAGGACCAAGTTAATCCATCCGTTAGTTGACCGTTAATTGACCATTATGACTGACACGTGGACCAATCAGATGTTGATACGTGGCACATATTTAATTTTTTTAATTTTTTATTTTTAATTAAAAAAAAAGTATATATATATATATATATATATATATATATATATATATATAAAGAAAAAAAATTGGGGGTCCCAATTTTTTTTTTTAAATACTTTTTTTTTAATTTTTAAAAAAATAAATTAAATATATGCCACGTGTCAACATCTGATTGGTCCACATGTCAGTCCTAACGGTTAACTAACAGATGGACTAACTTGGTCCTTTATCAAAACCCGAAAGGGGTCCTGTAATAAAAATGAAACCCCAATGGAGTAAAAATAAAGTTACCAAACTCCAGGGGATATTTGGTATTTAACCCTTTCTTCTATTTCACTATTGTCATTAATTCTTTTTTCATTTAATTATGAATTTCTTCCTTTCTTGATTCCATCTCCTCACAACACAACTTTGGTTTTCATGTTCGAAATTTGTGATTCCTTTCTTTTTTATGTTATTTCTTCTTAGTGAGGTGAGATGGGTGAAGCAAAAGGGAGAGAATGCCCTACTTTTTGATTGCTTCCGAAATTCTACTATTGTTTGTCGCAGCGAATAAATGTGCTTTGATGTTCTGCTTGTTTGTTCTTCTCTATTTCACAAGTTCTTTGATCTCAATGTTGTAATTAATGGGCTTTTCTTAGAGTTTGATCCTTAATTTGTGGTTGTGGGGAAGCAAATGCTAGGCCCCTTAATTTTCATTTGTGTTTCCCTTTGCTTTTTGTGTGAATACAGTGGTTAAGCAGTCATGCATTATGATCGAAACTTCCAACTCACCCAACTTTTTTTAGAGCATTCTCAAGCTCTCAGCAGACTCTCTATAAGGAATTCTGTTTCCTAAATTTAGAGAAAATATAAAAAAAATTACAAAAAATCACCTACAACAGACTCCCTATATGGTTCCTTAAACCATCTACTGTAGCAATTCATATAATTATTAAAATAGAAAAAAAAATATTCTCTCTCATCTCTCCTCCCACGTCTCTCTCTTACCTCTTTTTTCACTCTCTCGCACCACCGAACGAGCAGCAAACCAGAGATTTTAGACCGAATCATAGATTTGTTTCAACTTTCAACTGATCAAATCAAAGAAATCCAGAAATCTCAGAAAGTTGTACATAAAAAATAGCGAAAATTGGATCGATCAAACCCCAAAACCCAAACGGATCAAACCCAGGGTCAAGGCATGAAGGAAAGCATAGAGAGAGAGAGATAGAGAGAGAGAGAGAGAGAGAGAGAGATAGATGGACCAGAAGGGATTTCGCGTGTCTGTCTTCGTGAGCGAGAGAGAGAAAGGAGACAGACAGGGAGATCAAGAGAGTGAGGCAGAGAGTGAGATCGAGAAAGGGAGAGAGGTGCGGCTAGAAGGAAAAGAAAGAGAATAGAGATTTACGACTGTCATGAGGCAGCCAAGCGTCAGACATTTTATCTTTTTTTTTTTTTTTAATTGAAGAAGATAAATATTAAAGGGGAATCCAAATTTGAGGTATTAGCATCAAATTTGAGGCATTAGCACCAAATTTAAGATAATCAAATTCCTTTTGGGTGATACCATCCATAAAGGGCTAACCTTCTACTCCTAAGTTTTAGTTTTGAATCTAAAAACAAATTTTGAGGCATTAGAAAATAAATATTAATTTATAGAAATTTAACTAAAAAAAAATAACAATTTTTTCATTATTATTATTTTTTAATATATGTCCTATGCTAGGCTAGGCTGCCAAATTAGCAGGACTCAAAGAAAGAAGACGAATATGAGATGAGAGAGGAGATGATATTAATGGTGGAGTGCTACGAATGCTCTGGAAGGCTTCAAAGAGAAGGTGAGACGATGATAGAGAGACGAAGAAGAGAAAATAAAGGAAGGAAAAAAAAAAAAAAAGTAAAAATGAAAATAATATTTTAATGATAAAAAATAATATTTTAATAATATAAAAAATGATAAAGAGAAGCTCTTGAAAAGTATAAATAGATAAAAAAGCAAAAAATAATTTAGATCTTTAAACATAGAAAAAATAGTTGGATAGGTACTGGTTTTACATGACATAACCACATTGCTCTATTCTGCTTGCATTATTAAGTTAGGCCACCTAAAACTTGACAAACAGCAACACAAAAGGAATCACCAAGTTTAGCAAAGCTCATAAAAAAAAAAAAAAATAATAATAAAGCTCCGTTTTTGTTCTCTGGCCAAGAATGAAAAGCGAAATAAAATTATATAAATAAAACACAAAAAAAAAAATCCCATTTTTTAACTTCGAGTAATATTACACATCACATCACATCTAATTATCTTGATCATAAATATTACTAGTTCAAAATAGTTGTAACTTTTTTGGAATAGTTCATGTTTTATTGATATGATTACCAACTCATTAAAAGTTCATTGAAAATGCAATACAAAATTTAAATGAAAAGGTAAAACCTAGTACTATAATTACAAAGATAATAATAAAACCCCATCCATTATCCAAACTGAAAGCCTTGCCCACCAATCATTCTTTCTCTTCCCTCTCCACAATCCTAACCGGCAACCCACCTTTCATTTTGGAAGTCAATTGCGGAACAAACTCCGGCTCCACACCTTCCTCAAGCACCGGTACCACCTTGAACCGCTTGAGAACCCCCGCGACCACCCTCTTCATCTGCAAGAAAGCCATCTCCTTCCCCAAGCAAATCCTCGGCCCCGCCTGAAACACCGGGTACGTGTACGCGTCCCTGCCCACGACCTTCCAGTGCCTATTCTCCGCCTCATCCTTCTCCAGCCACCGCTCCGGCTTAAAATCCGCCCAGTCAGACCCCCACAGCGTCTCCATTCTCCCCATTGCGTATGGTATGTACGTCACTAACATCCCCTTTCTTACCACCGTCCCTTCCGGCAAAACGTCGTCGTTCACAGCCTCCTTCGTGTCCGCCGCAACAGGCGGGTACAACCGCATGCTTTCACACAGAGAAGCGTGAGTGTACACCATGTCTTTCACTTCGTCAAAGGCGGTCGCCTCGGATTTCTGATTGATTTCCTTGAGAACCTCGGATTCGACACGCGGGTTCTTAGAAAGTAGCCAAAGATACCATGTGAGTGCCGAGGAGGTTGTGTCGCGCCCAGCAAGTATGAAGCTTATCACTATGTCGGTCACGAAGTTCTCATCCGAGTGGCCGGAGCTCAAGAACCTTGACAAGAGGTCGACGGAATCGAGCGAGGACTTCTCTCTGAGCTCGTGCTTCTTTTCCCTTATTATGTTCTTTGCAAATTCTTGAACTTCTGAAATTGCGATTCTCAGGCGCTTCTCGGACCCAATATTCAAAAACTTCTTGATTTTCCAAAAGAAAGGGATTAATGATCTGAACCTGTCGCTGCTGATCGTGACACTATCTTCAAAGGCTTGAGCGAACTTGGTTTGTGGAAGAGAGGGCAAGAGGTATGCGGGGTCGAATCCGAAAGCGATTTTGCATATATTATCGAAGGCAAACCTTTGAAGAATGTCCTGGAAGTCTAGGACTGTTCCGGTGGCGGCGGCTGAGGAGAGGATAGGAATGAGGCGGTCGGAGAGCTCGGTGTCCACGACGGTCTCGACGAATTTGCGCAGGGATTTGGTGTTGAATTCGTGGCTGGCAACTTGTCTTTGGAATTTCCAGGATTCGCCGTCGACGTTGAAGATGCCGTGGCCGAGGAAGTCTTCGAGGGTTCCGTTGAAATGTCCCTTGCCGTAGTTGTGGAAGTTGGTCTTGAGGATGTGCTGGACGACGGCCGGGTTGGCGATTAAGACCTGGCGTACGCCGATGCTGCGGTGGATGACGTAGGTGGCGGAGGGGGTGACTTGGAGGATGTCAGTAAGCCATTGGAGACGGCGGTGGCGATTAGCAACCACGGCCAGAAACGAACCGATTATTGGGTAGGATCTTGGGGGGCTGATGGCGGTGGAGGGTGGTGGAGATGACTGCTTTTTGGGTGCCGAAGCTCTTTTAAGGAAGATGATGGAAAGTAAGGGAAGAAGAAGGAGAAGGAAAAAGAAAGAGGGTAGGAGTTGGAGAAACAGCATAATTACTTTTCTGACTCGTCTTTTATCGGATGACTCGGAAGTAATGTTTGGACGATTATGGTGGGCGACTGTGTCTGTGTGTGGGTTTTTATAAATGTCCAAATGGATGGGCTTTTTTTTTTATGTTGTTAATTGCATGATTGATTTAATTATTCGGCATATTTGAATGCGTGCCTATTTGTATGCTACGTCACACCACACGTACTTTTCCCATGTTATCCGTGAAGGGGAAGAAAACGTAGTGAATATTATTCATATTAAAGTACAAACCAATTAATAATTTACCCAAACAAAACGCAAACTAATTAAAGGAAATCAATCTTCTCTCTTTCCAGAAGAAGAGGAATAGAGGACGATGGTCAGCGGTGGCGACCTAGAATTATAGTTTAGAGGGTCTTAAGAGTTTTTTTTTAATAAATAATTTAAAAATATATAATTAACAAATTAAATAAACAATTCAACAAATTTTATTTATGATTTAAAACATATGATGATAATAAAATAAAAAAAATTCTTAAGCAATGATCTAATTAACAGATTTGCTAAATCTACTTGAGACAAGCTAAATTAATTGGATCTCAATAGAATTATTGTTGTTCTTTGTATTCTGTATTATTACTTTGAGAATAACTTATATTGGAAGGTTGCACAAAAGTCATCTTTTGTGCCACCAATAAAAAGCTGACACATCAGTCAATTTTGTTAGACTTATACTTAAAACAAAAACCCAACCACATCAGATTACATTCTAATAAATAAATAAAAATTAATTAAAAAAAAAAAACAGAATTGAAGGGTTGGCCACCCCTCCCCCACTTTGGGTGGCCGGCCGCCACCCCCAGGCCATGGGGGTGGCCGCCCGGCCACTCCCATGGCCTGGGGTGGCTTGTCGGCAACCCCATAGGCCATGGGGTGGCGGCCAACCACCCTAGATTCGGATCTGGGGTGGCTGGCCGCCACCCCCAGCCCATGGGGGTGGCTCACCAGCCACTCCCATGGCCTATGGGGTGGCCGGCGAGCCACCCCAAGCCATGGGAGTGGCTGCGCGGCCACCCCCATGGTCTGGGCGTTGCGGCCAGCCACCCCAAATCCAGATCTAGGGTGGCTGGCCGCCACCCCATGGCGTGTGGGGTGGTCGGCGAGCCCCCCCAGGCCATGGGAGTGGTTGCGCGGCCACCCCCATGGCTTGGGGGTGGCGGCCGGCCACCCAAAGTGGGGGAGGGGTGGCCACCCCTTCAATTCTATGTTTTTTTTTTTTTTTTTTTTTTTTTTCTTTTATAATTAATTTTTTTTATTTATTAAAGTGTAATCTGGTGTAATTGAGTTTTTGTTTTAAGTATAAGCCTAACAAAATTGGTTGATGTGTCAGCTTCTTATTGGTGGCACAAAAGATCACTTTTGTGCAACCTTCCTATATAAGTTATTCTCTATTACTTAACTATAATTATATATTTCATACGTCCAATTAAAATATGTAACAATAAATATATATTCACAAATAATTAATTTTAAAAATTTTCAAATTTAATCAATGTATAAGTTTAATTACGTAATTGAAATGTTTTAAGAAATAATATGAAATAATTTTTTCTTAAATCGCAAGTTTGGCTTGTTTGGGAAGCCCATCATTCCCAACTCTACCAGTTTATGAAATATAAGTCTTAATGCTACAAGACTTATATTGCTTTGGTTAGTGACACGATTTCTCAAATTACAAAGTGGCAAAGTTTTTGGTTTTACACAAACTGGTAGAGTTTTAACCATTGGCAAAAATGTCAAAAATAAATAAATAAAAATGCCGCCTTATATTTCATACTTTAGTAAAACATTGCATTTTTTATTTCTTAAACGGTGCATTTTAGATGTCATCTTCTCTAATTTTTTTAAACTCTCGAGTCATTGTCTGTAAAAACTTAATTTTGAACCAGCGAACAAATATATATATATATTTCATGTCCGCGAGTTGTGGATCTTGGTCCTCTTGAAAAAATATATGCCCCTTAATGAATGAGTGAGGGTATACAATTAGGGAATTCGAAAAACCCTATAAGATAATAAGATAAATTTTTGGGAATTGAGGGGGGCATTTGACCTCACTCAAGTCTCAACCGCCCTCGATGGTCAACATCCTAGGCTTTTAAAAGCACAAATATCATATTCATAATACATGATCGGGCGCTACGTAATTAATTTCTTAATCATTCATCAAATAAATAAATATTTAGCTAAAATCAATTTTCTTTGGCTCTTTTAGAATGAGGTTATTAGTTTATAGTTAATAAGGTAATAGTGTTTAATTACTAATTTTGAGTTTTAATAATGTATTAATATTAAAAAAAAAAATTGTGTTATGTAAGTAAGAGTTTTCATGATTTTTAAGAAAATAAAAATAGATTAGAAGAAAAAGTGGGACTCGGTGGAATATGCGTGAACATCCCAAAGAAAATGCAAGCCAATCCGTATGCACAAAAGACAAACAAATTTAAGGATTATCAAACGTGGGACCAGCTGAAGCCAAGAGAAGAAAAAGCAAAGAAAAAGAAGTGGACTTTCAATACACCTACGTCAGCGGACAGGAAACAAAAGAATGAAAGCGAAGTGGAGTTTCACCTACTACGTCAGCTAACAGGAAACGAAAGAAGGAAAGCCTTGTTTGGCAAAGCCCTTAACAAATCCCAATTTTTCTCTAAAGCCCAAACTGGGAATTTTTCTCTGGAGGCCGGCTAGTTTTATTTCTTGTTAGTTTTAATTTATTTTCTGTTATTTGTTAAGTTTTATGTTCAGTACTTTAATTATGAAATTCATTTTTTGCACTTTAATTATGAAACTCAAAAAATAATTTACAATTTTAAAAAATGAATGAAAATCATTTTTCAAAAATTAAAGATGAATTTTCTTTTAAACGAAAAATATTTTCTGTTGACTATTATTTTACTTTGCAATAATTTACAAAAAGTAGAAAAACCATTTTTCAGAAATCATTTTACGTTAAAACAAATATTTAACAAACAGAGCCAAAGTTTTCGTTTTGGCTCCTCATTGCGATTAAAAAGTTTTATCAAAACATTGATTTAGCAGTTAGTGACCACAGTATTTGGTAAGGGTACTTATAAGATTTAATTCTGTTTTTAATTGTGTATATCTCCATTAATTAATTGAGGAAGTCTTTTGTGATTAACATGTGTGGTTATAGGTGATGATTAGATGGATTAACGGAGTGATCTAATTATTCGAATTTGGGAAATCCATACAATGTTGTTGAACATTCAAGAGTTCAAACTCTTCCACCATTATCGCTCCGGTGAAAAGAAAGAAAAAAAAAATGGTTAATTACACTTTGTCCCTTTAAACTAGCAGCCTATTTGCACTTACATTCATAAATTATGATTCATTGTAATTGGCCTTTTTTTTTTTTTTTTTAAACAGATTTCATTGATTAAAATAACAAGCATAAAACTTTTACTTAGCAGAGCAAAATGAAGTTACAAAGTCATAAATATAAACAAAAATTCTTACAATCAGGTGTTATCTATGATTTCAATCTTTCGTTAATTCATGTATAAATACAATAAAAGAGCAGATATGCTATGAGCAGACTACATCTAAGATATACTCACAAAAAGTGGAAAAACTGAAAATAAACATAAGCATTCGGACTTACGGTAGACGAGGCTTCAGACGAGAACTCTCGGGTTGGGCTCCATCCAGACGAAATTGCAGACGAAGCATTATGATCTACATCAAAGTGGAAGAGCAAGTAGAATATAATGTAGAGGCACCGTAAAAAGCTAATGATCACCTGGCCGGAAAGGAGAAAGAGATATAAAATTTGGAACCAGAGAGGTAAAATTTTATTTATTATATATATCTTTACTTAGTAGATATATAAAAAGATCGAATGTCTCTTGAACAGTGATTTTTATTTGACATATAATTTTACAATTGTGTCCATTTTATTTGTTCATCATGTTTAAATTGTGCAAGGTTATTTTTGTTTTTCAAAATTTAACATTAATCGTTTGCCCCTATTCTCCATTAGACTTTCTAAGGAATTTTATGGGCATTGTTGTCTTTTACTCATAATTACTTTTTTGCCCATTGCATTTGTAAATGGTTCAATTTCTTTGACTGTGCTTTTGGGTATTTCACCCTCTACTCCCATGATCTTGTGCAAATAAAACAAAAAATAAAGAATAACCGAAGAAAACTTCTCCCAAATCCATTCGGCTTAAAATTCCCAAAAAAATTCAACACATTGACCAAGGAAATTAGGACTCAACAAAAATCAACCTTCCATCCGAAAGTCAATCATCCAAATTCCATAAAAATTAAAGAAATCACAAAATTAGAACCAAACCCATATCAATTACCCAATGAAAAACAAAATATACCCAAAAATTCTTACCCATTTTTGAAATTAGACAAAAAACTACAAAATCTTACTACAATCGGTCATAACAAGAAAACCCATCAAGATTTCAACCCAACAAAACCTATATCCATTCAACCTACCTCAAATGTCAGGTTAGGGTAGTGTTCGGCCTGCCAGTTTCTGGATGGTCGACGCTGATTCTTCTTCGTGGTGGCCGGGGCGGTGGATTGTGGTGGCCGGCGGTTTGGGAGAGAGAGAGAAACTGGTTCAGGTCGGTGCTGCTTCTGCTTCGTGGTGGCCGGCGGCGTAGCCACTGGATGGTGTGGCTAGCGGTGGTGAATGGTGGTGGCGGCCGGATGTGGGTGGGAGGGGGTGGGACCAACTTGAAATGATTTTTATTGTTCAATTTTCTTTCCTCAATTTTGTATGAGTTTTTCACAATTGTTTCGGTCGGTTTTGTTGCACACCAACGGTGAAAGAAAGAGAGAGGAGAAATGGCAGTCTAGGTAAGGATTCATCAAAAAAAAAAATTGATTTATTTTTTTATATTGTTTATTTATGTGCTTGATGATTTTCTTTGTGGGTTTTGTATGGATTTTTGACAATTTTTCTGGTGGGTTTTGTTTGAAACAGGTGTATCAAAGAGGTAATCATTCATAAATTTTTATTTATTTTTTATTTTTATTTTTTGTAGTGTTTATTTATGTGCTTCATGTTTTTTTTTTTTTTCCCGTGGGTTTTGTATGGATTTTTGACAATTTTTTGGGTGAATTTTGTTTGAAACAGGTGTATGAAAGAGGCAAGGATTCATAAAAAAAATTGATTTCTTTTTTGGTAGAGTTTATTTATGTGCTTCATGATTTTTTTTCGTGGGTTTTGTATGGATTTTTTTTTTTTGTTAGTTTGCTTGTGTTCTTCAGTTTTGGAAGATGTGCTTAACAGAGATTTGGTGTGATTCATACACAGTAACGGTGAAAGAAAGAGAAGGTGAGGGTTTAATTTATGTTGTGCTCTCTGGGTTTCTTGAGTTTGGTAGGTTTTTGACAATTCTTTCGGTGGGTTTTGTTTGAAACAGAGGTGTATCAAAGAGATCAGAGTATGACTTTTATAGTTAAATTTTCGGCTTTTCCTGTGTGGAATTTGATAAATTTGATGGGTTTTGTTTAATTTTTTTTCTTGGCTGTTTCTTCGATTGTCTAGAGCAGAGAAGTAAGATCGAGAGAGACGAGCGGAGAGTGAGATCTTGAAAGATAGAGAGTAGCTGAGAAACAAATTAAAGAGTTGTTACTGCATATTGCTTCCTCATGTTTAGTGATTGGGTACTGCTGGGTTTTGCTTCCTAATGTTGGTGATTTTGTATTGTTGGATATTTTTCTAAAAGTAATTTATTTTTTAAAATTGTAAATTTTGAGAATGCTGCTACAATTTTTTTGTTGGCTCAATGAATAGTAAATTAGAAAAACAAGTGCCAAATATTTTTTTTGAATTTATTTTGTATTCATGGCAGCTTCATATATTATATTTTTTAGTTGGTTTCTAGTAAATTTTATTCAGATTTTGCAAGGAAAACATAGGTGTAGTAATTTGTATCAGCTTCATATGTTATATCTGCCTACATTTTATTTATCAAAAAAAAAAAAAAAGAAAAAGTAATTTGTTGTCAACTATTGTATCAGTTCCTCAAATATCTGCAAGATACAGTTCACTATAAACAAGTTTTTTAATTTTAGAAAAGAAAAAGAAAGGAAGATGAGTGATTGGCATGAGAGAATACAAATAAGGAAAAAAAAAAGAGTGGGTGGGGGAGTGGTTGATTACTGCTGGTAGAGAGATAAAAGAGGAAAATATAAATTAAAATAAAATAAGTGGTGGGGTGTGTGGGAAGAGAAGGAAAAAAACATGAGTGGACTCTTCTTTCAATTAGGGGGGGGGGGGGGGGGGGGGGGGGGCGGGGGGGGCAGGGTCCATTTCCCCTGGTTTTAGGGGAAAGATGTGAATTCTGTAGAAAATGACGAAAATATTTATTTTCTTCATTCTTATCTTTGTTCTCTCTCAAATCCCCATGTATGTAAAGAAAGAAAAGAATAAAAATTAAAAATTAAAAAAAAAAATGTGGGGAGCAAGCAGCATGAGATTAGCAAAATGAGAAAAGGAAAAAAAAAAAAAAAAAACAAGTGCTTCAGTGGTTTGCTTTAGTTTTGTAAGATTTTCATGTTTCCTTATAGTATATGAATTTTCATGGTGATGAATGCTATTAAGATTTTGCAAGAAAACTATAGGAGGTGTCGAGCAGTTTTTTTCGTCCTTTTACTTGCACCCTTTATGCCAACTGGCTCCCTCTTTCGTCTCTATTTTTTTTTTTACTCCAATCACTTTCGTTATCTTTATAAAGTAAGTCTTTTGTAGAAAAATAAGAAAAAGGAAAGAAAGTGGTGAAATACTGATTAGGGAGAAGGGGGTGAATGATTGAGGAAGTGTTGGCAACCATATAAAAATAAAATAAAATAATGAAAAGAGGGAAACATGTTACGTAAAATGAGGAAGAATAGTGAGAAAAAGAAAAGTTAGTTTAATTGTTTTAAACCCATGCGTCAATTGTCCCCACGGGGTACAACATGTTTTTTAAAGAAGTAGCATACATATCATGTCTTGAAATATTTTTTAAACTCTTATATTTACAGGACAATAAGACTATTTATCTTGCAAGAACTAAGAGAGAAAACTTGTAACATGAGTATCTTCGAACTTTTCTATAATAAGATATATGATGATTACATATACATATGCAGCAACATAGTGGTCTATGCATGTAATTTAGATAGATACTGAGCAATTATTAATAATTGTATATATAGAATTAGTGTGCAGATCCTCATCTCCGACATATCCACTTTCACATGACTTATCAGTTTTTTTTTTTTTACAAAATTCACATCATATTCAACGTACAACACAGCCATATTATATACTAAACTTATTCATATCCTTATTTCTTCTTCTTTCCCCATTTTTCAAACTTACTCACCTAAACAAAAGACTCAGTCACTTGCTTTTGTTTCTTTTCTCCTTTGCTTTTATTTATTTTCTCCTTTTCTTAATGTCACGATGTTTGCTCCCCACTTTTTTTTTTTTTTTTACATATATCGGGATTTGTGAGAGAACAAAATAAGAATGAAGAAAAGAAGGAATAAAAATTTAAAAGAAAATATGGAAACAAAACATGGGTCATTTATTCATAAAGGAGGATAATGAGTGGATTCTCCAATAATGCTTAAATTTTCGGCGAAATGAATTGGAATGCTGAAATTTAAAAGTAGCATCCGTAAATAAAAGAAAAGTCTAAGCTATTGGTCCATGATGAGTTGTATAAAAATCTTACAGATCCTTTCTTACAAACTCATATATAATCAACTTTTTATATTTACCTTATTGCAAAAAACAATTGCATCAAAATTATAAACTGCAACAAACAATGAATGCAACACTCCATCTTTTGGGTCAAAGCAAAAATCATTGTCAACAACTTGTAACAACATTTTTGGTATATGGCCTGCAACAAATGTAGCAAAACTACAGGTGTAGAAGTTAATGAAACATTTGCTTGTCTAAATTGCATGAAAACAAATGTTGCACAACCACGGTATGGACAATCTACTTCTACATGACTTTTCTTTAACTTGAAAATATAAAATGAACAAATTTTATACTTTTAACATCATATTTCTAATTTTTTTTTCTTCTATGTTCTATGATATGATTTTAGAAGTTGTGTACATGTGGAATTACATGATGCATCTTTGTTTGGCGAAGATGCAAAAAAGTTCTTGCAATGCTCAACAAATAAATTAATGTAATACAGCACTGAGGTATTAAAAAAAATCAAAATTAAAATTGTCATAGCTCAAAAAATGTTTTTGTTACTCAATATTATGAATATAGGTTATCAATATCTTCCACTTTTTTTATAGTACCAACAAATACCTTTCACTTCTTGTCGAACCTTTGCAACATGAATTTTTCCTCATTGTTTTTATGATTCATCAAACTTATATTACTTTTATTCTCCTGTAAATAGGAGGGCATTACTAATATAGAAAGCCTTGCAAGACTTTCTTTAAAGTAACAATTCATTATTCGGCTAAAAGCTGCATTGATTGATGGATGTGAAGGACCATGCCAAAGATTCAACATTATTACTGTTGAAGAGCTACCAAACGAAGTGGATCGATTTCCACAACCGAATAATTTTGTGTGCTATGTAAATTAACTCTTTCTCATAGTTTAACACCGAGAACCAAGCATGTGCATTGCACGTGCTATCCCCACTAGTATTTTTTTAAAAGGTGAAAATTTAAAATTACTTTGGACGATCACCCATGGCTTGCGGCTTGCCGTGAGTCTGGTGACGAATTTTCACCTTTTTTTTTTTTCTTTTTTTTTTTGTAAAAAAATTTCATTTCGAAACTGAAATATGAAATACTAATACTAAAAAATTTTAAACTCCAAAGTTATGATGGTAACTATTATTATTATTATTATTATTATATTGGTAGAAGTTATATAGTGAAATAGGGAGAGTGTAGATTTGGGCGCATTTTGTGACGAATTGGCTTACATAATAAAAACTACGAGGTGGGCATGCCGTTTATATTGTTTTTTTTACATATTCACACAAGATGAGGATATGTGATTGTGATTGAGATTCTTGGTATAAAAATGTGTACCTGTATGTATAATGAATGTATGAGAAATTATAAAGGGCCGCACAATTTTTACCGAATATTCGAGCTTCTAGAAGCGTCGATGCTAACCAAGTTTGTAAAGAGGTGAGCACTGACATGTCAAAATTAAATTTTAGGGAAGCATTAATTTGACGGTGGCCAACCAGGGGCAGAACCAGAAGTTTGAGTGAGGGGGGACGAAAAAAAATTAAGAAGAAAACTAATTTTTAAGGGTCTTACCTCATAAAAAATATAATTTTAGATGGATGTTTATATTTTAAAGGTCTACCCCAATTCTTGTGCTAAGTTTGCCCATAAAATATAATTTGGTTCATAACAAAAAGAGGAATATATATATATATATATACTTTAAAACTTGTAAATGTATAAAAAATAAGTTTTTCCTTCTTAACTAGCTATTTTACTATTACTGTAGCAAAATAAAATAAACAAGAAAGTCTGAAATTACTTCTCTTTTCACACTGCAAAAGAAGTGGAGCCTTGTGCAGTGTGAAAAGCTGCACATCTTATGAAAAAAGATTGCAGCTTCTTTTCTTATTTGGCTTTTGAACATTGTTTTACTTCTTTGTACACCGTAAAAGCCACATTTTTAACTTTGAAGGGGCGAAATAATAATATATGGGTAGTAGACTTAATAATAGTAATTTTTGAAGGAATTATAAAGAATTTTGGCTGAGCATTCACGAACCGGTTCATAATTTTTTTAAAACTATTTATTTTTTAAAAGTATTTATAGCATTTACATTAAGCTTTTTATTTTTTTTATTTTTTCTAAAATGATAATAAAACTTACAAAATATGACATTTGACAAACTCTTCCCTCAACGTTAAATTCAAGTTCATGCTTTCATTGTCTTCAAATACAAAGAGCCAAAATTAAGAGTTATTTATTTAGATATTATTTTTCAAATATTTCTTTATTCTTTATTGAGATGAAAGATAATATTAGAAATTATTTAATTTTTTTTTATTTTTATATTCTCCAAATTGTTGAGCCAATGCAATTACTTTTACTCACATTTTAACGTCCCAATTGGTCAAAATATCATTTGACTAGCCTGATAAAAATTCTCTTACTAAGATAATACTCTACATCTTTTAACAATTTGTGCAAATAATTACAGTAAGTCTCAATTCGTCAATGTGAGCTGTATTTATAGAGTGAAAGGATCCATATCCTTAGAGCTACATTCTCTAGATCAAATCACATTTAAAATGAGCTGAATGTTAAAAAAAGGCATAGGTATTTTACTTAGGTGTCACTATAATAACACTTATTTTCTGGGAGCCGTGTAATATCCCGATATTTTTCTTATTTTATCATGTAAATAAATCGAGTATTACGAGAAAATAATCTTACACAACGAAAAAAATTGAAATTTATCAATACAAAACAACACAGTTAAAAATACTTTTCTTTATACGAAATACCCACAACTATAACGAATAAGATATTTATACAAATCTACCCGACTGTTTAAATTCTAGACAAAACTTCACCAACTTAGAATCTTTGTACATTTCAAATATGAAACTCTAATCACAATTGCATAATTACCTTGACTTTCCATTCCTGCAAACACTGTAAAAACTGTAAAGTAATGAGTCAATTAATTCAGGATAATATAAATCATTATTGAAGCAATTATATCAAAATGTCAGATATTTAAGAAAACTACAAAAATCTGTATTATTGAATATCAATATCACTCTCACTAAGTAAGAATACTTACTGTGATTATAGGAATTGATCATAAAAAATAATTACTTGTTGAAACCCATTTTGCTTCAATTGATCCTTGTCTAGAAATTTCCCATTCACTAACTCTTTTTCTCTCTCTCGCCCAAACTCTCATTCTCTAAAGTCTGCCTTTCTCGTTTGCTTTGGTTCAACTAAAGGGATGAGAATAAATAAGTAAAGAAACAAAGAAAGGAGAAGCATTGTCGGTATAGTGGGAAAGCAAGAGAAATAATAAAATTGAAAGAATACTTGGTGGTGTTAGGGAAAGTTGGCGTGAAAGTGGCTTAGGCCAACCACTCAAATTCATTAAAATAAACCAATAAGATCTCCAATACCTAATTTCCATTAATAATCCCACGATTTCCTCAACTCATAAAATTTCATTAAATTAATCACCAATTATTACAATCATACTCCAAATTATATTAATCAATCATCAATTATCAAATCTCCTAAATCTCCCAATAAAATAATCAAGATATAATCTCTCATATAAAATCAACATCATGATATAATAACCTCAAATCAATATTCATTCCTATAATATTCATATGATCTAATCAATTCCTTAAGAATAAAATATCATTACCTAATATGAATAATATATCATCAAATAAATATTTTTAAAATAAGACTTTAAAAATCTGGGACACTACAAGCCGCATATGAGGAATCTAAACGGTGAAAATCGTAGGTATTTTTTGAAGTTTGATTGAGTTATAGGTAGACTCAGTCCCATGAAAATATTAGTAAAACTCGACGTTTGAAAACATTTTATCATTTGGTATTATCTTCATTAGTTTTTATGAGAAATAAAAAATATGCTTTAACTATTTTGGTTTATAACCGTTCAATTTGGTCATTAACCTTGTTTACAAATCATTAAATCTTGTTTTGATCATTTGGTCATTAACATGTATTGATATTTTTATAACTATTAACGGTTGCTATTATTTTTCTAAGCATTATAACTACTGTTATTACAACATGAGATTTAAGGGAAAAATTCAGTTATGATTGTTTGGTAACAAATTGTTTTTCTAAAGTTTACGACGTCGGTCATTTAATGGTTTTAATGACATTAACTTCTTTTTTATTATTATTATTATGACTATTAGAACTCATTCACGTGTATATATATTTGGTGTATCAAATACTTTTTTAATCGTATATATATATATATATATATGGTAATAGAGTGTTGCACAACACTTGTTTTCAAGGCATAAAGCCATGCAATATTAGATCACTACATAAAATATTTGAAGTCTTCATTCACTTTGTCAAAAGGATTGTTCCATATACTAGCCTTTGATCTTGAAAGTTTTTTGAAAGTGAGTCATTAATAAAGCTAGACGCTTTATTCTAGTCTTGAGAAATTACGTATTACGAGATTTGATCGCAGCGTGTTACGTATTACGAGATTTGTTCCATATACTAGCCTGTGCATTGTCATCGTCGTATTAAGGGCATTGTCAGGACATCTGCACACCTGTTTCTTTCGCATTTCCAACATCAACAATATTAAACAAAACAAAAATTGTTGACGAATTGGCTTACGTAAAAACCCACTCCCGCCAATTCTTTAAGAATAGCCGGGGATCCTGATCCCATTATAAAAACCCACTCCCAGTCTCCCACCATTTATTAACCAAATGAACATTTCCCATCCGACAGAAGACGAATCAAAAGATCTCAGAAAAAAGCTGTCCCAAACAGTAATTAATTATGCAGTTTCTCCAACTTCTAGCCTCATTTTTCCTTCTCCTTCTTCCCTTATTACTTTCCATCCTCTTCTTTACCAGAGCTTCAGCACACAAAAAGCAATCATCCACCGCCGTCAGCCCTCCAAGATCCTACCCAATTATCGGTTCGTTTCTGGCCGTGGTTGCTAACCGCCACCGCCGTATCCAATGGTTTACAGACATCCTCCAAGTCACCCCCTCCGCCACCTACGTCCTCC
Organism: Corylus avellana; assembly: GCF_965113065.1. Classification (NCBI taxonomy): domain Eukaryota; kingdom Viridiplantae; phylum Streptophyta; class Magnoliopsida; order Fagales; family Betulaceae; genus Corylus; species Corylus avellana. The sequence goes on from NC_142500.1 coordinate 20,251,409, forward strand.
ACCGCAGCATCGGCGTACGCCAGGTCTTAACCGCCAACCCGGCCGTCGTCCAGCACATCCTCAAGACCAACTTCCACAGCTACGCCAAGGGAGATTATTTCCACAGAACCCTCAAAGACTTGCTCGGCCACGGTATCTTCAACGTCGACGGCGAATCTTGGAAATTCCAAAGACAAGTTGCCAGCCACGAATTCAACACCAAGTCTCTGCGCAACTTTATTGAGACCGTCGTGGACACCGAGCTCTCCGACCGCCTAATCCCCATCCTCTCCTCAGCTGCCGCCACCGGAACAGTCCTAGATTTCCAGGACATTCTTCGAAGGTTTACCTTCGATAATATTTGCAAAATCGCTTTCGGATTCGACCCCGCATACCTCTTGCCCACTCTTCCACAAGCCAAGTTCGCTCAAGCTTTTGAAGATGGTGTCAAGATCAGCAGCGACAGGTTGAATGAGTTAATCCCTGGCGTTTGGAAAATCAAGAAGCTGTTGAATATTGGGTCCGAGAAGCGCCTGAAAATCGCAGTCTCAGAAGTTCAAGAATTTGCCAAGAACATAATAAAAGAAAAGAAGCACGAGCTTAGAGAGAAGGCGTCGCTCGATTCCGTCGACCTTTTGTCAAGGTTCTTGAGCTCCGGCCACTCGGATGAGAACTTCGTGACCGACATAGTGATAAGCTTCATACTTGCTGGGCGCGACACAACCTCTGCGGCACTCACATGGTATCTTTGGCTACTTTCTAAGAACCCGCGTGTCGAATCCGAGGTTCTGAAGGAAATCAAAGAGAAATCCGAGGCGCCGGTCTTTGAAGAAGTGAAAGACATGGTGTACACTCACGCTTCTCTGTGTGAATGCCTGCGGTTGTACCCGCCAGTGGCGACGGACACGAAGGAGGCCCTGAACGACGACATTTTGCCTGACGGGACAGTGGTGAGGAAAGGGATGAGAGTGACGTACATACCGTACGCAATGGGGAGATTGGAGAGGCTGTGGGGGTCTGACTGGGCGGATTTCAAGCCGGAGCGGTGGCTGGAGAAGGACGAGGCGGAGAACAGGCACTGGAAGTTCGTGGGCAGGGACGCGTACACGTACCCGGTGTTCCAGGCGGGGCCGAGGATTTGCTTGGGGAAGGAGATGGCTTTCTTGCAGATGAAGAGGGTGGTCGCAGGAGTTGTAAGGCGGTTCAAGGTGGTGCCAGCGGTGGAGGAAGGTGCGGAGCCGGAGTTTGTTCCGCTATTGACTTCCAAAATGAAAGGAGGAATGCCGGTGAGGATTGTTGAGAGGGATGAGAAATAATGATTGGTGGGCAAGGCTTTCAGTAATGCGCCATGGAACAGCACTTGTAAGAAATAATAATAAAAGTATATATGCCTCGTTGGTTTTATTATGTAAGCCAATTGGTCACAAAATGCGCCCAAATCTACGCTGTCTAGCTGTCTGTTTCACTATATAACTTCTACCAATATAATAATAATAATTATTGTTATTTTATTTGGTGACAAGGTAACAAAATCTTCATGGGTTTTAAACCTGACTAGTTTGTTTGCCTTTTGACAAATTATAATTGCAAGGTATTATTATGATAAAAATAAATAATAAATAATTGGTTAGACTTAGTTTTCAGAGAGATGCATTCTTGAATGTGTGTCCTAATCGCTTGTTATGCCCCATATGATCTTTAGTTTTCGACATTATTACAAATCATATGATTTCCACATCCATTTTTTAAGATAATGATACTCATTTTTTTGGATAAGAAAATTTATATTACATTTACCATGCAAATAAGTGCTGGCATAAAGTAACTCCTACCAATAAGTGACCAATTTAGAGCTAGCTATATTTATAATTTTATGTATGGTGGTTTACGCACTAATATGATAATATAACATGACACTATCATATCAGCTAACAAAAAAATTTGCACATCATGAGGATGGTCACAACCACCATTCTTATGAGTTACGTGATATATATATGAGGATGTCGCCGATTAATAGAGTGGGAGAAGGTATGTGCAATTTTTTTGTTGGCATGACAAGGCAGTGTCACGTACTGCCATGTCAACGTGTAAGGCCAGCTGTGACGCTATGTAATTTCTGATTTAGAGATCGAATTCAAATCATCCAAGGAACTAAACATTGATTTAGAAACATGCTAATTGGATTTGGTCCAACCATAAAAATGCATTCTCAACTCGTGGTTAAAAACGTGGAGAATTTTCGTAGTACGAAACATAATCGATCTTCGTCATCGATTGGTGACTGTAAATTTCAAAGAATGCCATATGAAGCGTACGTGGGGAAACCAACGGCTTCCACGTGCTTGTGGAAAGCATCAACTGTAAGCCGTACTATTGGCCAATACCTTTGTAGCTTCGCAGGGAGAAGTGGTTTAATAGGATGGAATGGGTCCATAGTGCTTATCCATTAATGTGTCGTACTCAATCCTATTAGACTCGGATTATTTCATTCGCAAATCTTCAAATTTACCTCTTAATGTTTGAAGGCAAACTTTTTTCGCTTTATCAACTCCTTGCTTGCTTGGAGGTGGTTGCATTCGCCACCTTCTCGAATATAGCTTCATCCAAACATTGATGAATAAGAGTAAGAGCTTGTTGATCATTCTTTCGAAGTCTTTGAAAAAGCCTCTCTTTGATTATGACTCAAAGAAGCTTCGTCACTAGGCTCATCGTAGCCTTTTTTTACAATCTCCCAAGCATCTTGTGATTCAAGCAATGCCTACATGCGAACACACTAATTATCAAAATTGTCTTTCGAAAGGTGAGGGAATTGAAATGGGAATGTTGAATTGGCCATTTCTCTAGGATCAATAAACTATGGTTTTGATACCACTTTGTTGAAAATTGGAAAGAACACTCACAAAGAGAGAACACAAAATAGGAAAAGGAATATTCAACTTTATTCAACTTAATAAAATAACTTGCTTACATGGGTATTTATAGGATACAAATAACAATTCTAACTTCTTTCCAATAACTTCATTCATTTACATCTCATAAAACTCTCATGTAATTCCTATATAAAATAACTCTTGAAAAACTAAAAGACACAACCTCTTCAACTCACTTAGTAACATATGAGAATATGAGATGAAAAGACTAAACTAAATATTATTAAAATTAAGTTTATTATTCAACAAACTAAAAGCCATATCTACGTAAATTCCTATATATTTTTATGCATCCCTCTTCACAATCTTCACTGGGAACCCACCTTTCACTTTAGAAGTAAGTTGCGGAACAAACTCAGGGTCCGCACCTTGCTTCAGCGCTGGCACCACCTTGAACTGTCTAAGAATGCTTGCAAGCACCCTCTTCATCTGCAAGAATGCCATCTCCTTTCCCAAGCAAATCCTCGGCCCTGCCTGGAATACTGGGTATGTGTATGCGTCCCTCCCAATGAACCTCCACTCGCTATTCTCCGCCTCGTCCTTCTCAAGCCACCGCTCAGGTTTGAACTCCGCCCAGTCACACCCCCACAAACTCTCCAACCTCCCCATCGCGTACGGCATGTAGGTCACTCTCATTCCTTTCTTCACCATCGTGCCATCTGGCAAAACGTCATCGTTTAGTACCTCCTTCGTATCCGATGGGACAGGCGGGTACAACCGCATGCTTTCACACAAAGAAGCATGAGTGTACACCATGTCTTTGACTTCATCGTAGACAGGCGCTTCAGATTTCTCTTCGATTTCCTTTAGAACCTCAGACTCAACATGCGGGTTCTTGGAAAGTAGCCAGAGATACCATGTCAAAGCTGAGGAGGTAGTATCACGCCCAGCAAGTATGAAGCTTATCACCATGTCCATCACGAAGGTCTCATCTGAGTGGTTGGAGCTCAAGAACCTTGACAAGAGGTCGACGGAATCGAGCGAAGCCTTCTCTTTGTGCTCTTGCTTCTTTTCTCTTATTATGTTCTTGGCAAATTCTTGAACTTCTGAGAGTACGATTCTCAGACGCTTCTCGGACCCAATGTTCAACACCTTCTTGATTTTCCAAACGACTGGGATTAATGCATCCAACCTCTCACTGCTGATCTTGACGCTTTCTTCAAAAGCTTGAGCGAACTTGGTTTGTGGAAGAGAGGGTAACAAGTAGGTGGGGTCGAACCCGAAAGCGATTTGACATATGTTGTCGAAGGCGAACCTTTGAAGAATGTCTTGGAAGTCTAGGATAGTTCCGGTTGCAGCAGCTGAGGAGAGGATAGGGTTGAGGCGGTTAGAGAGCTCGGTTTCCACAACCGTCTCGATGAACTTGCGTAGAGACTTGGTGTTGAACTCATGGCTAGCGAGTTGTCTTTGGAACTTCCAAGACTCGCCATCCACATTGAAGATGCCTTGGCCGAGGAAGTCTTTGAGGGTTCGATGGAAATCGACTCCCTTGCCATAGTTGTGGAAGTGGGTCTTGAGGATGTGCTGGACGGCAATAGGGTTGGCGATAAAGACCTGGCGCTTGGCGAAGTAGTGGTGGTGGACGTAAGTGGCGGAAGGTGAGATTTGGAGGATATCTGAGAGCCATTGGAGACGGCGGTTGCGGTTGGCGAGCTCGGCCAAGAATGAACCGATTATAGGGTAGGACCTTGGGAGGCTGATGGTGGGTGATGGCAATCATTGTTTTTTGCGTGCTGAAGCTTTGGTGATGAAGAGGATGGAAACTAAGGGCAGAAGGATGAGAAGAGAAAATAAGGCTAGGAGTTGGAGGAACAACATGGCTAATAGTTGGACAGGTGCTTATTGATATCTTTTCGATGTGTTTTTGTGGATAGGCATATTGGACATGGACAATGGTGTCGGTATTTATAAGGTCGAGTGTGGCTGTTTTTGTTGTTAATTTCGCAACTCAGTCTCGATCTTTCATGATCATGAGAATCACAATCTTGTATGACCATGGAATTAATCAACCAAAGATATACGAATAAGTTTCTATAACCAAAATGATGATGGTTTAACCCAAAAAATCCATACAAACGGTCTAATTTTATTTTTGTCAAATAAATGCAAGTCTAATGAAAGAATAATTCTTAAAAATTCTCATGCGTATTACCATTTTTTTTTCTTTATGTTAAAAATCTTTACTGCAACTACAATAACAAAATTCAATCGATTACTTTTAAATTTGTTTACCCAATCCATCAAGCAAACAAATCCTATATTTATCACATTATATGTAATTTCCAAATTATTAAAACAATGTTTTCTTGTGGATAATAACTTCAATGAGGTTATGGTATAAACGGAATGTTTTGCACTCTCGAATAGGAAGCAAACACCTAAGCTTAAAATACCAAAAACTATTATATATAACTCTTCACACCAAATAATTTTTCTTCTATTGACAAATTATCTCATTGACAAAACCACTGGAATAATTATCTTTGTTGGTTTTGGAGACTCCGATGTGGGGGGCTCGGAGGTGGGTGGTAGGCGTTGGGTTAAAACAAATGAAAAAGTCTATGTGATTAATTTGAATTAAAGATACGGTGTTTTCGTCTCTATTGTATTTGATGTTTTTATATTATGTATATATTTTTTTATTGAATATTGTAAAATGGGGTTTTACACCTGATAGAAGGGACTCTTTGTTGTCTTCTTTCTTTTGGGACTGATATTGATATGGAGTATTATCATATGATCATAATCAAACTTTCTTGCCTTTGTTTTAAATTTTTAGAAAGCCACTTTATTTTGGCCATTTTTCTTTTAAAAAATGCTAGCTATATGTACAATTTTACGTATGGTAGCTTACGCACTAACATGATAATATAACGTGACACTATCATATCAGCTAACAAAAAACTTTGCACATCATGAGGATGGTCATGACCACCATTCTTATGAATTCCGTGATAGATGAGGATGTCGCCGATTAATAGAGTGGGAGAGGGTATGTGCAAATTTTTTTTGGTATGACGAAGCAGTGTCATGTACCGCTACGTTATTTCTGGTTTAGAGATCGAATTCAAATCATCCAAGGAATTAAACATTGATTTAGAAACGTGCTAATTGGATTTGGTCCAAGTCCAACCATAAAAATGCATTCTCAACTCGTGCTTAAAAACGTGGAGAATTTTCCTAGTACGGAACATAATCCATCTTCGTCATCATATCGGTGATTGTAAATTTCAAAGAATGCCATATGAAGCGTACGTGGGGGAAACCAGTGGCTTCCACAAACATCTGTACAGATCGAAGACATCTGTGCACATGTTACGTGATCCTGAAAAGTCTCATCTTCTCCCCAAATAGAAAATGATGGATTGTTCTTGTTCCTGTACCAAATTTTAGACCTTTCCTTCTCACCCATACAAAAATTTGAAATGGGTCCCTTTATCTTGTACATTTTGGACATTTTGCAGAACAAAGAGTTGTCAAGGAAGATAACCGAAAAGAGTATATAAAGTAGGAAAGACAAGGCAGAGTACTCTACATACCTATTTGCATGGCAATTTTAGGGAAAATATCAGGAATTGCCTCTGGTGTATAATCTCTATAACCACTAAAATCATCATCTGTATGAATTTACAATGGAACTGGTTTGCCTATGGGAATAATAAGCAAACTTGAGAACAAGAAATTGAGCCAAAAAGAAAATCACCAGTTTTACCATCTCCTTGTCATTTGATATAACAAAATGAGTTACCCCAAACATCTCTTTAATCAAACAAAACTCAGAGGGAAAACAAAGGAAGACGGAAGACATTACTTCCAAAGTTGACAATGCTATCTCCTAATATATACCATTTTGTTCTCGTGGTACCTGTACGCGAAACCCCATCTTGATTATTCATATTTGCAGGCAAACTGAAAACCGAGCCATGACTTCTTCGATCATTGCACCCCACAACTGGCTGAAAATCTTCCTCTAGTCTTGACTTTTGTTTTCTGGTTTCCTCGTAGTGATTTGGTATACATCTGAAAAATATAATTTGGGAAGAAGAAGAAAAAGGTTAGGCTATTATTGGAAGATAAGCGTGATGAATTTCAACCTGTAGATATCAAATTTAAGGCAGCAAAGCACAGAAAGCCAACAGCTTTTAGGATTAAGAAAGGCAATTCTGGGGATATAATATGGAAGTTAATTTGCAAGCATGACAAACTCATCAAATGTGCCAGAAATTCTCAAATCTGATTAGCAACTTGAGGTACACCTAATGAGGAAAACATGAAAGAAAGAACCACTTGTCAGCTCATATTTTATTCATCTTGAAGTCAAATGAGTTCTCTTGTCAGCAGTTTTCAGAGAGATGCATTCTTGAATGTGAATCCTAATCGCTTGTAATGCCCCATATGATCTTTAGTTTTCGACATTATTACAAATCATATGATTTCCACATCCATTTTTAAGTATTTAAATGCAATAGTAGTTGCAGCAGTGAGTTTCCAAGTATTCTAAAAAAAAAATTGGTCATGTATGATGGTCTCCTTAATATCAATAATAAATAATCAAAACAATTGTTAAGAAGCTGAGGTAGTTCTGTGTCAAACTGCTCTTTACTGACACCAGTTTATTAACATTCCATGAAGTACTATAAGGACCTAAAATTTTGAAAACATTTCAGGAAGTCAGGATCATGATTTTGACGATACTGCTAACGATAAACCACTTGTCAACAGTCAATGGAGATGCTATTTCCTCAATTAGATTCTTTCAACCAAAACAGTCATTTTATTGACTGGTTACTACTGTCAATTGAATGTCATGACTTTCAAAGAGCGGTTAATATATTTCCCCTATGCCAGTCAACCTGTGTTTCTCAATGCGAAAAGTTCACCAGAGCAATTCATGTACCTTTCATATACACGAATGTCTAATAATAATTCGTTTAAGGTAAATTGTTCTAAATAATTCAGCTACATATCTGGAAGTCAATGCAGTAATAACATAAGTAATATTAGCAGAATCAAGGAACAGTGGGTTTTGGTGGTTCATCAAGGCATGACATACTCTGAGAAATTACAGATGGAAAAAAAACAAAACAACCTCAAGGAATTGACCTACTTAAGGGTTCAGCCCTCAGACACTAAAGATACAGAAGAAATTTCTGCTGGTTGAGAAGATTCTGCACTAAGATACAGGAATATGTGGCTTGGGACCGACATTGATACTTATATATGGCATGCAGAAATAAGAAATTCCCTCATGGAAAAAAAAAAAAAAACACTATCGTAAAAATTTGACTTTACAGACCAAAATTCCATGTGAAGATTAGCACAACTAGATATTTTTTGGTATGCTTACCACGTCATGATTCATGTCACTCAAGGAACAGATTGACATCTTAATCTTATTCCAATTTTCCGCAATTCTTGCAGTTGTTGGGCAATCTCCTGAACAAACTGTAGTCCCTCATTTCCATGTTGAAGGGAGTTAAGACTATGCTCAAGAAAATCATGATCTGCCTCAAGTGATTCCAATCTATCATTAAGGTCTGAGATTTCATTTTCAAGAGCAACCAAACCGATTTTGGTTTCATCCATGGAATGCTTTCGCCCATTGGAATAGAATAAATTTTTCTCCTTACAAACAAAATGATCATCACCATCTGAAGCAGTTGACCCCTCATGAGAAGTAGAGTTTCCATTAGATAAATGTAAGTCTTTTTTCACATACAAACAATTCTCTTCCATATGACCATTTGATTGATTCACCTTGCTATTAAGAGATTTTTCCTGGTCATTTCTACCATCTATAAATTTTTCGGAATGTCCACCATAAGGCATGTTGGACAAAGCCTTATCACCGGAAATTTGATAAAGCTTCCTCTCCAATTTCTTCAAACACTCTGACATATACAACTTTTCATCTTCAAATGCTAAGCAAGAAGTTTCAGCAACAAAAGAACTTCCTTTTGATACCTCAGTCATCATTGACTTACAATGAAAATTGACATTATTTGTAAAGGAAGGTACACTAGTACTCTCCAAAATGACATTTTCTCCTTTCAAATCATTACTTCCCTCGGGTAAGTTTGATCTACAAAATTCTAACTCTGCTTCCAAATCTTGTATCTCTTTCTCCTTTTCAACCAGGAGATCATTAGCTTTCTCCAGTGCCTCTAGATCATATTCTGCTTGCTCTTCCATCATTCTCAAGTACTGAAGGGCCTCCATATGGAGTGCTGCCTTCTCCTCCTGTAACCTCGTTATCATGGCCATTGCCTGATTTGCTGCAACTGCAGAAGCATTTCTTTCTTCCTCTAATTCCTTATACAAAGCTCTAATGCATTTCTTGTCATACTCAACCTGTCGCTTTAACCTATCAAGAAGACTTTCACCTTCAATTTCACTTAAACTTCCATCTAAAGATTCAAGACTTGATTCCACTGAGGCCGACTTATGCAGCATCCGAGTTCCATTATAGTTGGAAGTATCAGCTCTCTGTTGTTCATCACAACAACCAGGTAGTATGGGACTTGTTCTATTTGATGATAAGCAAATCTGTTGAGCAGAATAATCATTTGCTGGCAACAGCACCAATTCTTCGTTGACTCTATCAGGTTCGCTCACAGTAAGTTGTTCTGCAACAATATCAGAGGCTTCTCTTTCCTCAATACTGACAGCCTGTTTAGGCACATCATCTGGATCAACAATAACTGGCTTTTTAACAGCAGGGTCATTAACGGTCTGATCACCTTTAACAGATGCTCCGGCTGTTGTACTTATCAACTTTAGTACTTCCTCATACTCATTGATAGAGACATGTCCACTGTCACTTCTTCCAGTAACATCTGCCGCTGCAAAGCATTTCAGATAGGAGGAATAAGTTACATGTAAGAATCTCTACACACACACACACACACACACACACAGATAGAGAGAGAGAGAGAGAGAGAGAGAGGAGAGCATACACTTCTCTGGTGATGTTCCATCAGATGGGGGGCTGTCATCTAGAGTAATAAGCTCAGCTAATGCAGTAGAAATGGAACTCTGACAGAGAGGAGGCATGGGAGTGCTTTCTGTTGATTCTTCATGAGGAATGTCATCTAGTGAAATAAGCTCAGGTGGTGCAGAAGGACCAGACTTCTGGTTGACTTGCTGCCAATTGAGTTCACTCAAACCATGCTCAATTGCAACTCTAGAAGCAGAGAATTTCACATCCTGACGCTTGCTAACATCAGGCTGCACACATGGATCTAAAAGTGAAGGCCAGATATTATAAAGATGGCTCGGTGGTTTCAGATCCAAACCACTGGAAAGTGCCCTGCTTGGAAATTCTGAAGCACATTGAACAGCAAAATCTTCCTTAGCCTCAGTTTTTTCACGAATTATACTACTACCACCGTCATTATCAGAAAATGGGAACTCAGACTCGGAATCGGAAGTGATCTTCAGCTCAGAGTATCCTACATGAGACAAGGGATCAAAACCACCGTTTCCTAGACGGCGAGATGTCACTGACTCAGAAAATTTACCCCTTATCTTCTTCAAGCTATTTCGACGTTTTATGCGGCTACGGCTAGGCAAACGAGGCAAAGGAATGTAAGGTTTAGCAAAACCACTCTGAGATGATTGTAGTTGGAGTGATCTTTGGGTATTTTGTCTTGACCTCCAAGGCTTATTGCAACAAGAACAGAGCTTTGTGCCCATGGAACCAGAGATAAAATCCTTGTTCAGCACTGGGCTTTGGAAACCATAACCAACAAGATCCATCCCCAATATACCCACCAACAACCTGTGAGTTTCGGGGTTTGATTTGTTCTTCATGGTGAATGACAAGAGGCAACCCTCACACATCCCACTGCCATCAGCAAGCTTACCATGAATGTGACAAGAAATCAAAGATGATATCTCTGATCTATGGTTCCTGCAAAGTAAGTGACGATAAAACTTGGGTTTCTCATTGCCTAAGAGATGATCAAGCCTGGAGCACAAGATACAGGGCGCTTGCAAATTGCAATAACTAGCAAATTTTGTCAGCAAATATGATAACCCAGCATCAACAAGCAGCAGAAAAATCAAAAACCATTCACAAGCTGCAGATGTCAGAACAGCTGTAAACCCCGGTGCACTCCTTTCTACTTTGACAGATGAAACCCCAGTTAGCGCCATTTCCACCCAAATCACTCTAAAAAGGCATGAGCTCCCTGATTGGGTATATCAAGGAAGGGTTCTATTGGTGAAAATGATAGATATGAAACTCCTGCCAATTCTCAAAGTTGAGATTCCCATCCTGAACTCAATCGTTGCTGTAAAGCTTCAACAACCCAATGATGGAAAAAACAATGAAACAACTCCAGAACAGCCAAAATGCGACTGGAAGATTTAAAAACCACAGAGACAAGAGACAATAAGACAACTTGGGAACAGCCAAAGTAAAATATTAAATCTTAACTGGAAGGAATATGAACAAAATCGTCAAACATGTGAGCAGTTGAGTAAAATCCCGAAATCCCCTCATGAAAAAAAATAAATAAATAAAAAATGAAAAGAGAAACTAATGAGGAAAACCCAGTTCCCAGAATTTGTAAAAGACGAGGCATACCCAATTGCGCAACACCATCATTAAATCAACTAAAAAGAACAACCCTGAAGAAAACCAGAAAATAAACTCAAACCAACCCAACTGTACGACATAATGCCAGAATCAACTAACAAGGATAGAAAGTTAAGCAAAGCACAATAAAAGCCTAACCTCTTAAATGTGCGAAACCAAACCCAAATTCAATTCAATAATGCACATTGAGCTTGTTGGAATATATGGAAAATATATATATATATATATATATATATATATATATATATATATATATATATATATATATATATATATTTTCCATATATTCCAACGGAGCTTATCCATAAACAAAGCTAAAAAAACCTTCATTTTTTTTCTTCTTTTTTTGAGATTCTAACTGGCAACAAATTGTAATATTGATACCCCATTAAAGTCCCACCAAAAATAAACCAAATTAATAAGGAATAAAAAGATCTACATACGTAAATGAAGATCAAAAGGGTGTAAATAAACACAATGCACATTTCAATCACAAATAAAAATTCAAGAAAAAAGGGGGAAGAAAAAAAAAATGTAGGTACCCGGTCTGGAGCTTGATGAAAGAACCAAAGAGGAAGAGCGACAGGTGCAAATTCTGATAAAAAATGGCAAAAGCAAAATTGAGAAAAAAACAAATAAATAAATGGATTAGAAGAAAAGAAGAAAAAAAAGAGAGGGTAAATTACAAGGAGGTCCCTACCTGGGAAAGACACTTGACCGTTGAAACCAACTGTTATATGCTAGTTTGGTTGCTAAATAAAGGAAACTTGAAAATTCAAAGCCGTTAATATTTTTATTTTATTTTTTTTCTTCTTTACTTTGTGTTTGGGTCTGAAAAATATTAGGGTGTATTTTAAGCTGACCTGCCAACAACACCACCCTATTAATACAAAACGTTGATTCAAATCTCCCAACAACACCGATTAATACATACATGTGCTATCCTTTAAGTCTTGATCAATGCCAAAATACAATAAATAAATAAATAAATAAGCAATTTTTATTTTTTATTTTTTTACTTCCAATCTCTTTTTGTGATTGCCTACCTAAACTAGTTAATAAAGAGCTTTCTACCAGTTTTTACTCGAATTTTCTTTCCATAAGCATAAGAAGAAAATCAATTATATTTCTTTATTATTCCAAATCTTTTTTTTTTTTGTGGGTTTGGTATGGTGGTGTCCTCTTGCCATACCTTTAAAGCCATCATGCCACTTTCCTATTCTTTATACAGCTGCAGGACACCCCATTGAGAGTAGGGGAAAAGAAAAGAAATCCATCAACCTGATTTTCAGACTTCCATGCTTAACAAGTATTAAGCAGCACTACTCTTTTGTTCTGTTTAATTCTCATTATATATTGCTGTATGTTATGCTTTTAAGTGTCTTGTATCATTTAAGTGTAATCTCAATTTAATGTGTATAAGTTTTAGGGCATTTTTTCTTTGTAAGCCAGTTTTTAAATAATAGTTTTATCTTAAATTTGTATCATTTGGTATGAGTACTTTCGCCACGCATTAAGGAGCTGACTTGACGTCAAGGTTAAACCTTTTTTTTTTTTTTTTTTTTTAGGGAAAGCTATATACTTACCTTGTAATATCCTAAACATAAGCTTTTCAACGCCCTTTTTTAATAAATTAGTTTTTAATAGTCAATTATTCCTAAAGCAAAGTGTAGTGGTATGTTACGATACTTAAAGTACAATCTTAACTATGTGTATATAAGCTCTTGAATACATTTTTCTTGCAAATTAATTTTTAATAGTAAGTTATACACAAGGCTTGTATCATGCCCTTCTATTTGTTATCACGTTGCCAAACTTTAAAAAGTAACAATAGACCCTCTCAAACTACTAAACACTTTTATTTTGCTTTTATGTTAGCATTTTTTGTTGACCTCGATAGAAAATGCATCACTTAACCCAAAAAACCCTAAGCATGGAGAGCTACAATCAAACCATGGGTCTCCCTCTAATTGTTAAAGTACTGATTAAGTGATTAAATTTATCTCTTCCTATCAGCTTAAGTTTTTGGGATAACTTGTAATTTAACATGGTATCAGAGCCAAAGGTATCAGCTTAAGTTTTTGGGATAACTTGTAATTTAACATGGTATCAGAGCCAAAGGTTATGAAATCGAACTGTAACTTCGTCAATTCGCTCCTATTTAAATTAAAAAATATTCTACGTATTGGGCCTTACTATTAAAAGGGAGTTTAGTAATTTAACACTAATGTAGGTGTGTAATGAAAAAGTTGAGTTAAATGTGAATTATGTGATGCATTTTTCTTATAAGCAGAAAATGCTACCGAAGGGGGCAAATTGATTTTTTTTTTGGTGATTTAAGAGACTGATTGTCACATTTTAAAATGTAGTGAGATAATTATAAATCGAGTATTGGCTAAGTATAATTTTCCTTTTCAAATATATTTATTGTTCATTTAGATAAATGATTCAAATTGGTTTAATTTCATATATATTGATATCATGCAAGTGACCTGACATCAACCATGATAATATGGAATCCCACCAAACAAATATTGTAAAAAGATATAATGAAAACTACCAAAAATATGCACTTCTTAGTTAAACGACAACCAATCCCCAGTAATAGACACCGCGCGTCACTTAAACGACGGTCAAGTAATAACTGATATTTCAATTCTCACGCTGAAATGATAGAAATTCTTTCAAAAATGTGTTTTCTTTTAAGAAGCTGCTAGTATCTTTCAAAAACGCTTCGATGTGGGACTTTGGAAAGTCACAACTCAATAAGAAGCTGCAAGTATTTTTCTCAGCTCTTCTGGAGGCTATCATTTGGCTTTGAAGGAATTAATGGAGGGGTTCTTCAGGTCCTTCACTGTAAGTTGCTTTACAATTTTCAAATTTTTGTTGTTGTTGTTGTTGTTGTTGTTGAAAGGATTTGAATGGGCATGTGTAGAGGCTTGGAGGTGTTAGGGGTTACTCTAGCATCAAGAAGGATCTTCAGATTGAAGGGGTTAAGCATGCCATAGCCGTTGCTTCTGGTAAAGGCGGCGTGGGCAAGTCCACCACTGCAGGTACTTTTTTTGTGTTTATTGTTTGTTTTTTTTTTCGTTGAGATTTTTGGGTTTTAAGATATGGGTTATTTGTCAAGATGTTAATATTTAAAGGAGTGAAGATTTTTTTTTAAAAAAATATTTACTGGCATTTGGCCTATTGGGCCGTCCTAAATCTGTATAAATTGGGGTCCTTTGATGTGCTTAGAACAGTCAGACGAAAATTAGATGTTGGAGTTTTGCGGGAGTTGATGACTTTTTGGGTTTTTAATCTTCGGCATTTTGGAAAGTCTAAATTTTGGGGCTCTTGCTGAAGTTACATGTGTTCTGAAAGGAATCAAGTTCAGGGTCTCGGGGGATGGTGATGGCTGCTTAGATTCATGACTCATTGATGACAGTGTTGTATTAGTTTCTTTCTCGGTTTAAGGGTCTGGAAATTGTGCACCAGGGGTGGCTTAACGCTTATATACGAGAGAAGCACAAGCATTGGTACTTGCGTACATTCAATTTCCCATTTGGAATAAGTAATATCTCACAGTAAACTGCCGAATCTATTTGATGTTGAGTCTATGATGCTTACTATCAATATGAGGTCTGTCTACATCTTTTGCGAGGTGACTGAAAAAGGAGTGGTGGTAGAAAGAACATGGTCAAACTAGCACAGCATATATGTTTTGCATCTTTGTAAATCTGAGTATGAAGTAATGAATTTAAACTTCACAGCCTTTTCTTTTTCTTTGTTTGAATTATTATGTAAACAGGACAGCACACCTACAATTATTTTTCTTCTGGCTCTACTTGTGTTTTGAGCTTATGCATACTGATGGGCTTGCAGTTAACTTGGCCGTTGCACTTGCTAACAAGTTCCACCTGAAGATTGGTTTGCTTGATGCTGATGTGTATGGACCAAATGTTCCTATCATGATGAAGATCAATAGTAAGCCAGAGGTGACTGAAGGTACTTCTTTCTCTTAATATCACCTAAGGTGCTATAGATTTCGTTTTTTTTTTTTTGTCGATTTTGGAATGTCATATGAGCAGATAGTGCATATCCACTATGTCAATGCTGTTGAAACAAGTTAGGGATACTGATGGTTGAGTTAGTTTTAGTCATTATAACTGTACGCAATCTTTGTATGTTTCACCAATACAACCTTAACAGTACCTATTTTTTGCTAAAGTGGTCATCACCAAGTAGTTCCAAATTTCATTTTTCTGGAAACGCCTTGGACCATTTGGTTTTTGTAGAAATCAGCTTACATTGGTGTGAAATTACTTTTGTGCTAATATAATTTGTGATAATAAAAGATGGGAGGAACGCATAGTGAAACAGTGGGCTTTGCATTGATGGACAAACAAAATGTGACAGAAGGAATAGATTTTGGAACAAACCACCTTCCACTCAACTATATGACATTTGAACTCATCCCCCGCCGCATGTTTTCCCATTGCTTTTTTGTTTAATTTGATCATCTAAGCATATTATCCTTATTCTGACTGCATGTTGCCTACCACTATGCCTTTATCTCACTTAGTTCTGGCCTCAATATAAGTAGACACCTTTTCACAGCCTGCTTCTTAATTACTAATCTAGAGATCATTCATTATGTTTGTCTTTCTCTAGCAGATAAGAAAATGGTTCCTCTTGAGAACTATGGAATCAAGTGTATGTCAATGGGATTGCTTGTGGATACAGATGCTGCATTTGTGTGGAGAGGTCCCATGGTATGTCTGCCTAGTTATTATTGCCCTTCTTTTTTGTCCCATCTTGCTTGAAGATGCATTTGTTTCAAATCCCCTTTTTTTTTTTGGTCTTCCAAATGTAGATGCTAATGGTTTGTGCTTTTGCATACTCATTTTGAAGAATTGTCATTGATACTATAATGGATAATATGGCCATAGTGGTTTAATTTGGTATCTTGTTTTGGATACCTCAATTAAACTCTTTCTTTATGCTTATAATGTGTTGGTGTGGGCTGTAAAATAATTTTTGTATGTAGTTGTCATGAATGGTGCACTCTTGTATCCTTCTAAAGGAATTTACTAATCAAAAGAAAAATAACAAGAGGATTAGTAGTGTAGATTTATGAGCAAATTACATGGAACATTTTGTTCTTTTTATCTCCTAAGCATATGTAACTGATTACTAATGAAAACAGTTTTCCATACTCTAGGCAGATGTCAAAAATGTCATCATTATTTGCATTTACATTTTGTCGTTTTAGTGTCACCGGATAGGAAGGGATGTAAGGGAGACTAACCCTCCCTCTCCTTTCCCAAAATAAGAGAATGGCCTCTTGGTTTGGTAGCTATGGAGCTCACCTCAGGAGACGAGGTTGCTGTGGATTATTTCTTTGGATGCACGACTTGGATTGGTGTGATGCTGAGCTTGGTGAGGGTTGTGCATGGCTGTTTGATTTTAAAGCTGTACAATGGTGACAGATTGGTGGCACTAGTGTGTTGTGGCACTCAAGGGTTCCCCTTAGCAGCAAGCCTAATCTATCTCCATCCTCCCTCTCATATCTCCATGAAATTCTCATTGAAGAAATGAAGAAGTAACATGTGAAACGTGGCAAAATCTCCAGTTCTATTTTCCCTTCATTTGGACATCAAATAATTTGACATAGATAGTTGAAAAAAGGATCCTTAAAGTTGACCTTTATCTAGTGAGAGAGGATGAGCACTAAACGCATGTGAAACATGGAAGGAAGTAGAAAGGCCAAGGTAAAGATAGTGATAGTGTTAATGTCACTTTATGATGAAGTTGAACTTCCTATTTTCTTCCCCTTGTCTTTTCCCTTCAAGTTGGAAATTATTGTTGGTTAGGTGTTAGCGAGTGGTACAGTAATGGAGTTGGGGCAAAGATAATGATTCAGTCACATCAGAAATAACTTGTCTTCTTAATATTTTTTTTTTATAGGTAATAATCCAATCTTATTAAAAGCGTAAGGCGCCCTTAAGTACACCGGAAAAATACAAAAGGAAAAATGATCCTTTTTTCTATTCTTTTTTTTTTTTTGATTGCGTCAAAATGATCTTCATTTGATATCAGTCATATGGTAATTGGTTAAACAGCTTTTTTATATTATCATGCTGTTTTTTAGTTTTATATGTGAGTTTGAAGTTTTCAAATTTTAACTTTTCACATTTGACTCTAATGACTTTAGTTGTTCATTGGATCTTTATATATAGATTCGTAAGTATGCAAATGATTAGTTATTATGAGAATCCATTTGGCTTGGTTTGGCTTCACATATATATATATATATATATATTTTTCTTTTTTCTTTTTTTTTTCCCTTTCTTTTTGTCCAGGCAAATGGATTCCCAAAAAGGGGCTGCAACCTAGGAGCTTGAACTTCCAAAGAATCCGCTTCATACAGTTCTTTCATTGCATACTATTCGAAATTGGGTTAACAGATTTCTTGCAGGTAGGGAATGCGATTGGAAAAATGGTCAGAGATGTAAACTGGGGAAATCTTGATATTCTTGTGATAGATATGCCCCCTGGCACTGGTGATGCTCAGATAGCTATTTCTCAATTGCTGCGTTTATCAGGTAGTTGACTAACTTAACAACCTAGCTCTAGAGGCTTTTGGGTCTATTGCATTGGTGGTTGCCTCTAAGTGCAGCTAAAATCAGATGTCATAGTTGTCTGTTGCATTCCTTATACATGCATTGTTGACATATTTCGGTGGGAGTATTTCTTTGATTGTCTTTAACCATTGTTGCTTTGCTGGCAGGTGCACTGATTGTTTCAACTCCTCAGGATGTGGCGTTAATGGATGCTCGTAGAGGAGTTAAAATGTTCTCTAAAGTCCAAGTTCCTGTATGATCATCTCTTGTTCTCTACGTCCTCTTCTTTTACTCTCTCTCTCTCTCTCTCTCTACACCAGGCCCCTGAACTGTTGACATGTTGGACTGTTGTCTAAATTGCTGATTCTTCTGTTTGATGCATTATAATCTGTTTCGATCAAGTTTGAGTGTCCAAGTGGGTGCCCAGTGTGCTATGGGTTACGAGATCTCAAGTTCATGTGATTCAAATATGCTAAGATTCTTCTTCATTTGCTGGAACATTCAGTTACTGGTCTAAGTTACAGAGTAACGCACTTGTTGCAATTTAACGGTTTCTAACATAACATTGTGGTTAGGAAGGTCAATGGTTCAAGTTATGGTTTTATCATTTTAGAGACTTCTTTGTTGTGCATATGTTACTAAGGAATGACATGAGGCATGATTGCATTATCTCTGATGGAAAGGATGCAGAAACAGCATATATGAACAGTGCATGCATGTAATTTCATGCAACATGGTGCTGCTCTGTATCTGTAAGAGATTGCTAGGAACTGACAACAAACTCTTTTTTACTTATTTCATCATGCATTCCTGCTCATTTGATAGTTTGATTTTTTTTTTTCTTTTCCTTGGCAGAGTTTGAAATTAACTTGAGATGAAGTAAAGCCTGTTAACCATCATTTTATATCAAAATTCTGATTGCTGTGTCAGATTTTGGGATTCGTGGAGAACATGAGCTACTTTAAGTGTCCACACTGTGGTGAACCTTCATTCATTTTTGGGAAAGAAGGAACTCGGAAGACAGCTGCAGAATTGGGCTTGGACTTTGTTGGTGAGGTATGTTCTATTTTTTCATAGATGTGCCATAGTAATGTTGACTTTCCGTATGATCCTTTGAACTTGATTCTTCTTGTTTTTTCATTTTTTACTTTTTGAACTTGATTCTTCTTGTTTTGGTGAACCTCAATAAATGCTGTTGCATTGAAACCTTGACCAGGTCAGAACATGCCGCCATTTGGCACCAAATATATCCCCATTGTTAAAAGAAAACCCACCTCCACCTTTTCTCATGCAGTCAACATTCTACCAGCGTTTGAAATTCAGGTCAGAACATGCCACCATTTGGCACCAAATATATCCCCATTGTTAAAAGAAAACCCACCTCCACCTTTTCTCATGTAGTCAACTTTCTACCAGCGTTTGAAATTGAATATTAGTGCATCACTTCCAAAGGCAGACAACAAAAAAAGATAGGATAATCGTATTTCTCACAGAATTTAAATTCTTGCTACTAAAGGTAAATGGAAGAAGTTGGATGATCCTGTGACCATTTGGGTTGGAATGAGTGGTAGGAGATTCCAATGTTTTCTTCCTTTCTTGAACTTTATGACAGCTGTATGCATCTTGAGGATGTATTATTACCATGGTTGCTCCATATATATATATATATATATATATATATATATATATATATATATATATATATTGTGGGTATGGTTGCTCCATATTATGTATATATTTGATGGAATGCAATTTAATGGATGTAGTTGATTCTACCTGTGCCTCGCTATAATCATCCGCTAATCTGTTCTAATCAGTTTGCATCTGACTGTTTCAGATACCATTAGAAATAGAAATTAGAAAGGGTGGCGATGAAGGTGTCCCGATAGTAATATCAGCGCCTGATTCTGTCGTCTCCAGAGCATTTGGTGATTTGGCCCAAAATGTTATCAACAGACTTGAAGAATTGTCTAAGGAACAACCCCGTCCGGACATTTTGCTGTGAAATTGTGTGGTTGACATAAGAAACTAAAAAGCACCTCCTTTACCATGATCTGTTGGCAGTGAAAACTTTTAGATGATCAAGCTTTTGTAATTTGCCATGGTCCGATGATGGTTTTTATCAATGCCTCTTGAATGCTATAAAGTGTACAGGAGCAAAAATGCCAGGAAGCCAGTTTTGGTGCACTGCACAGCAAGTTAAAACAGAGCGCACCTGACTTATGTGGAACTGGGAAGTCATCTTGAAAGCTTGGAACCCAGAAGTTTTAAGAATTATGGGAGAGAAGCAATGCATGGATAAGTTGGGGGATAAGCATGGGAATAAGTACTCTTTTTCATATTTTTAGTTCTTTTTATATGGCACTTGATATCGAGTATTGCTTGCATCTTGTGTCGTGTGCTTACAGGCACACGACAAAAATTAAAGCCCTTAATCCATTAAGGCATGTGTTTGGTGTCTTTGCTTTTTTTCATTAGTAGAGTTAATTAAGTACTTAAGATTTTGTTATCTCATTAATGTATAGAACTCATGTTGACTCACTACTCAGGCTATGGTTTTGAATATACATTTTGGTAAAATCTTCTTTTTGGAAGTTTTGGTAGAGAGAGACTCAAAAACAGAATATAAATCTACAAAAGAATGGGTAGGGACCGTAGGGTGTATGGAGATCATGAGAAACGAGAAATGCTTTATACTTCCCCCATTCAAGTTGCTACCCATCTTTCACCATGCAACTTGGATGCCTTTTGTTATCATATCATAGCCATAGACCTATGATGAAGAATATATTCTTAAATGGACGGACAGGGATGCAAGTTGATTCAGAATATGCATCTTATGCATGGACCAGTGTTTCTAATAATACTATTTTCAAAAAAAAATCAGATTAGAACCCAAGCCAAAAGTGGATGGCTATCACAATCATGGTATAGGAAAATTTCCATTTGAAAAAAGCCTTTCCTAATAACAAAAGATTCCCTGTCATGCCCACACCTCAACTTGATTGGAGAAAGATTTTTCCAACTGAATCCAATTTTCCATTTTAACTTTATATGTTATTACACTTTAAAAGGGAAAATATGAGGTAGGGAGTTGAAATCCTACTTGTACAATAATTTAATTGAAATTACTTCAGACTGGACCTAATAATTATTTGGTTGGATTGAGCTCCTCTCCAATTCTTGTAATTACAACGACTTACAATTTTAACGACAATTGAGTCACATAAGTCTCGAAAAAAGAGTAAAATAAGCAAAATAATTAAAGGAATGATCATTTAAGGATAAGGTTGGACTAGACCGACCTTAATTATTCCAAAAATGTGATTTACCTTTAACAATTCAAAATAATAATACAATCAATTCTAAACTCTTTAAAAATTTTGAGAGAAGGTGGTCAATCCCTTCCCGACCCCAAATGAATGGTCGGCCACCATATGAAAATAATATTAGTAAGCCTGTATTATAAAGAGTCCTGCAATTCCCTCAATCTTTGGTTGGTTGGAATTTGTGACATGGCTGTGACTAGTCAAAACAGAAGGCCAAAGGCACTCGTCATAAAAAAAAAAAAAATTCCCACAGCATTCTAAGTATTTAATATAATATTTATTTAATTCCCGTCTTCACTGGCTTACTCTCTCGTATGGTCTCTGCCTTCCCATTTCTTCTTTACGCTTTCAAGTTTCAAGTCTCATCCTGCCTTCCTTCCTCTGAATGCCTCTCGAATCCCCAGTTCTTTCTTACCATGGACCCTTTCCACACCCAATCCTCACCCGAAACCCTAGGCTGGCTTACCCAGTTTTCCCGCCATCACCGCGCTCCGTCGTATTCAGCTGCAGAGGGGTAGGAATTCAAGACTCGCCGCCCAAACCCGGCTCTGGAAACGGCGTTGTACAGCAGGATTGGAAACTGAGGAGCGCCGGAGTCAAAGATAAGGATACGGACGTTGCGACCTTGGGAAATCTGTGTGTGGATATTGTGCTCGGTGTTCCCAAATTGCCCCCCAAAAATCCTCACGATCGCAAGGCTTTTATGGACCGCTTGTCGGCCTCGCCGCCCGATAAGGTTCGGGTTCGAGTTCTGGTTCTCTTTTGTGAATTGAAATGCTTCAACTTTTTTTTTTTGGGGTGTTTAAAGAGCAAGCTTTGCATAAAATGTGTGAATGCAGTGTGTCTGTGTGTGTTCATATTGACCCCTTTGAATTTTTGCGTCTCAGAGCCGAATTTGGCTTTTTTTGTTTTTGTTGGGAACAATGCAATTAGAGTACTTTATGGTATTAACTCTTGTTTTCTTTTGGGTTTGAAGAAATTTTCTAATACAAACATTAGCGAGAACTCACTTTGAAAATCAGCTTGCACGGGAGGGTACCAATACCTTATTTACCCATAGTTAAGATTGCACTTAGTTATGTTGGACACTTAAGATCATAATATACCACAATGCTCCGCACCCTAAACATAATACCAAGACATTTTAATTCAGGTCACCCCTATATGAACCGACCACACACCCCAACCTTGGATCCCATACCAAATGATCAAATTTCAGGTAGGAATTCACCCTTGAAAATGAACTCTATGGTACCTAAGAGCTTATATACTCATGGTTAAAATTACAGTTAAGCCGTTAGGATCATAACATGTTATGAACACAAATTTTCTGATTTAATTTTCTGGGTAATTACTAATTAGGAAAATGATGTATGGTGATTGGTTGGATTGAATTGATTGATGAAGGAAATTGTAGTGATTAGAATTGATTGAAACTAGAAAATTGGGGAAAATTTAATGAGAATTGTTGCGAGGGCATCCTAGCCTCCAAGAAAAGAACACTGATCAAGGTTCTGGACAATTCCTACACACATGGGCGGCCCTTTTTTACTAATATGCTATATTCAGTCTAACTCTAACATGGGTCACAGCCCATTTACAACACATAAAATCAATTACAAAATGCACACTTACATTTTCAGGTTTGATATATGAGTGCCTTCTTTTTTTTTTCTTCTTTTGTTTGGCTGAAGTGTGTTTCAACTTTTTAAGCTATTAAATCACGAATAAATGCAAAAGTTTACTGATTTTTGGTAATTTGTATTGAATATTATGAATGATTCCCAGTACTGTTGTTCAGATGCTGTTTGGATATTTTGTATGAAAGGTTGATGACTTTGGACTTTGATTATTTGTTTTTGCATATATAGCAATTCTGGGAAGCTGGTGGTAATTGCAATATGGCTATAGCGGCAGCAAGGCTGGGACTTCGTTGTGTTGCAATTGGTCATGTGGGTAATGAGATTTATGGACAGTTCCTCTTAGATGTTCTTCATGATGAGGGAATTGGTATGGTTGGGATGAGTGAAGATACTGATGTTCTTGATGGTCCCAGTGCCTTTTATGAAACACTTCTTTGCTGGGTTCTAGTTGACCCTTTGCAAAGACATGGTTTTTGCAGGTAAAAATCTTTAATTTTTTGAAAAAGAAAATAAAACTTTCCGGGCTTTTTAGAAGCTCCCTGAAAATGGCCCTTTTCAGTGAATGTATTTGATGATTCTGTTTTTCAGTCGGGCTGATTTTAGTAAGGAGCCTGCGTTCAGTTGGTTGAGAGGACTATCCAAGGAAGTAAAGATGGCTATTAAAAATTCAAAGATCCTGTTCTGTAATGGTTATGGCTTTGATGAGCTTTCCCCCAACTTGATTAATTCAGCTCTGGATTATGCTGTTGAAGTTGGGACATCAGTCTTTTTTGATCCTGGTCCACGTGGAAAGAGTCTTTGCAATGGAACACCTGAAGAACAGAGAGCACTTAGCCAGTTATTGAGGATGAGCGATGTTCTCCTTCTGACTTCCGATGAGGTTTGACTGATAACTTTCCTTAAATGTTACGGAATTACATTTTATTTTTGTTGTTATTGTTTGTTGGTTTATTTGTGTGCTCTTTCCGGTTTGTGTTTATGGTGCCAGGGGCCTCTTGACTTCCAATATTAGGTTATACCAATTGTACTTATTTCAACAATATGCAGTTAGTGCACCATTCTTCTCTCAAGGGCCATTTCTGTTTCTGGTTAGGTTTGCTAAGCTGCTCCTTTGTCATCAATACCTTGATCCGCATTCTTTTGGCTGTTCTCACATCCTTGGAGCAGCTCCAATTTGAAACATATTGAACATTCATTGTGGTGTTGCCACTGGTTTTCTTTATGCACATCTAAACTGCCTCAACTGATTCTCTGTCAGTTTATCACATATAATCCTAAACATTTTTGTTAAGTGCATTTCATGGGCGTGTTAATGGAAGATGGCTGGACCTATATATTGTAACTTCCTATTTGTTTGATTGGTATATATCAATCAGTCAACACCCAAATGCCTAGACACACCTATCCCTATTAAATTGATATCAGCTATGCATTCTCATCAACTATTCAGGATGTTCTACATATACTCTTTCCGCCATTCTATCCCATCCAAAATCATACTTTTTGTAGCCTCCCTATTGAACTATCCTTCTTCGCTACTTCTACCAATGTTATTGAGTGTGATTTGATTGTCAAGCAAATTATTAATGCGGAAGTTGTCAAAATTATCCAAACTAGTCAGAACAATCATTTGGTTATTATTGCCTATGGATTTGTGCAATTGGAGCTAAATTTTGCTGAAAGTGGAATTGATAGTGTTGGGACCAGCATCCGTTTGAAAGGACTCATGCTTATTTCTTCTTCATGGGTCAGAAAGCGTAAGACACTACACATTTTATGGCCATCTTTTGTGTGTTTACACTTCATTGACATACATTTCCGTTTGAGTAGAGTCTGAGATGCTGTGGAAACCTGAAATATCATGCAAATTATGGGATGTGGTATGGCTAACAACAGTTGGAATGATGCATGCTGTCCACAATAGAATGGGTGGTGGGGATTGGGTCATTTGGATCAGTTGTTCAGAACACAATGAGCTAGTTCAAGAATACACCCTATAATTCAATTGAACTAAGTATTTCCCTTAGGAGCCTATTCTTTCTAAGTACTTGGGAACAGGACTGGCTATACCCACAGGACATCTTATTATTAGTGAGGTAGCTCATGACTGATTGATTTCTAGTTCCATAGATGGACTGATTGTATATTAATGATTTGTCTATGCAATGAGTACCAAAAGTTCACATTGCAAAGTTGATATTAAGAATATAAAGGTACGCTAACCTTGAACGAATTATTGATTCACTTTGATGAGCAATTAGGTATGATGTAGCACAAAGATGCTCTCCTTATTTCTTTGGATTTCCTCATTGGTTTTGGTATAGACACGAAACTCTGTTTGTGTATTGCTTGCTAGATTTTTTTCTTACCCTAATCCACTTATGTTAATGATTTGCCAGGCCGAAGCATTGACTGGCATAAAACATCCAATATTAGCAGGGCAGGAGTTGCTCAAGAAAGGATTGCGCACAAAATGGGTGATTGTTAAGATGGGATCGAGGGGTTCAATTCTAATAACTATGTCAAGTATATCTTGTGCTGCTGCATTCAAGGTATTAATCTATAATCCCAGCTTGGTTTCTTATAATGTTTCCATGAGTTCCTTTTGCACTTTTGATACCATGATGTTGATAATTGTTGTTGAAAGTTTTTGCTCACAATAACAGCATCTAGTTTGGGATTAATAATGGCACTCAAGTTTGTTCTTCATGTTCAATTTAAACCAAATATTGTACCTGTTTCTTGCTGTTGCACAATAGTGGCAGCCTTTTGTGCCAAATCATGTTAAAATTGTTATAACAAATAACATAAAACCCAATAGTTTGACTTGCAGTGAATACGAGTCTCTGCTATATTTTGTATTAAACCTATTATGTAAACTGATAGGCTACAACTGATTTTCTTCCAATAATGTGAAAAAGTCTATGTCCCTCAACTCGGTTGGAGTCCATTATTCTAACCTGTCTGAACTCCTTGTCTATCTTCCTTTCTTGCCTAATGTGAAATGAAAGATGTAAGTCATATTCTACAATGTGATCAGGTGAATGTCATTGACACTGTTGGGTGCGGAGATAGTTTTGTGGCAGCTATTGCATTTGGTTTTATTCACAATATGCCCATGGTTAGTTCATTAGCAGTCGCAAATGCAGTGGGTGCTGCAACCGCAATGGGTTGTGGTGCAGGTAGGAGTGTAGCAACCTTGGAGAAGGTAATAGAAATCTTAAAGGTGGCAAACCTCAATGAGGATGATAAATTTTGGAATGAACTGCTTGCTGAAAATTTGAGTGCTCAAGAAATTACATTTCTCTCAAAATTTGTAATAAATGGAAACAAGAAGCAGCTGAAACATATTGCGCTACAGAAGGTGGTCTCTGAACTGCTGCCTAAGCTTGAATCTTCACGTACAGAGGGAAAAGTTCGGTCTTGACAGATTAAGAAAAAAGTGTAGCTTTTCAGCGAAGGACTTGATTTTTTAGGAACAAAGTCATTCTCTCGGTTCTACTGGGTTTGGTTGCCTCCAAAAACTATACTGCCATGCAATGAGGCCTCTGGCTGGGACAATAAACACAGATTGGATTCGTCTTGGCTCAAGGAGTTAGCATGGTTGCACTGCCTATGTGTTTTGTTTTTTCAGTGCAGATGTTGGGTGATTGTATTGCTTTATAGTTTTAGCAGCAGTGCTTTGGCATGCCTGAGAGCTTTACATCTGAGTTGGGTTTCTGCAAGCGGCTTCTTCATGCATTTGTGAAGATGTTCCTTTTTTTGACCATTGAAACAAGGATACTTGCGGAGCAGGTACCAAAATCTCCTTGAGTAATATCGGTATTGTAATGTGATTTTTCCTGATCAATAGCATAGAGGAAACAATTCTTACCTTTACGGTAGTAAACTTCTGAAATTGAATGCCAATAAGAGTCACCATGTAAATGATTTCCTGAGGGGTCCTGAATTCATCATAACTTGTTCAGCAAACATCCTTTTTATTCAGTATCTTTATCCATCAGTACCAATTAGTTGCGATTGAATGGTCAGATTTTTCTGAAAACTAATCCATAACTTTCAGTCTTCCAGTACTTTTGCCTGTTTTATAAAGAACAAAATTTCTCCAATCAGGATTGTTTAATTAATATGTGTTCAAAAACAATTCCTTGGTGACCATACCATGAGCTCACTAATATGGGTTGATACGCCTGATTGATCGTACAATTTGAATGTGATTATTTCAATCCCCTTTTATCATATAAATTTCTTTTACAATTTAAAATTTTAAACTAAGCAGTAAAAGATAAGTGGTGTAAGCTCAGTTCTATAATTTTTTTTTTTGATACATATAAATTTTTATTTTTTTATTTTTTAAAGCAATATTACAAATTGCACTTTTATTTTACTACTATTCCACCCTATCTATGTGACAACGTAAATCAAGACATCTCTTGCTATTGAACATCAATGGTAAAAATTGAAATTCACTACTTTTAATACAAACCCACTTAGAAGACGTTTAGTGCAGGGAATGATCAATTTTTTAGAAATATCAATCTTTATCATTGAATAACATAATCCAAAGCCAAACTCTCAACAATAGTATCATTACGTTCTTAATGAATAATTCAATCAGCTAGAAATTACGCTTTACGAAATGAAGGTATTTTACAACCCCTTTTTCTTTCCTTTGTGTGAAGATGTATTAAAAAACAAAAAAAATAAACAATAAACAATAGTGTCATATCACGGCCGAAACATCAGCACTAAACTTTTCACGTAGGGTCCCGGACTCCCGGTCCAGTAAACCTATTGGAATTGAAGGGCCATGGGCCATGGGCCATGGACCATGGACCATGATCAAATGAGTGTAAAATTTAAAAACATATCGCCTACCCTTTTGCGATAGTGTAAAATAGGCACGGTATAAAAATAGATTCGATGACCTAAATACCCTCTGAATTGGGTAACCCTAAGCGTTCTGAGCCCCAAATACTCGAAAGCACATCGCCTACCCTTTTGCCCCTGCAAATTTTTCTGAGTCTTCCCCTTCTCTGCCCTTCATCTTTGAGGTTTTCCCTTCTGCACCCTAAACCCCACCCCGCCAAACTCTAAACACTTCTCTCTCTCTCTCTCTCTCTCTCTCTCACACTGTCACGCACTTTTTCTTTTTCACACAAATGCATTAACATTTAACCCTAGCTAGCTTTTCTTTATTAGCATCTAATTAATCTGTTTTTGTTTGTTTAATTTTTTTTTTTGCAGGTTCTATTAGAGGTTGTTTGTGAGGAGGCGGTTATAACTTATACGTGAGTTCTCATTACTTTTCAATTTGTTTTTTTCTGTTTTGTTTTATTTTTATTTTTATTTTTTTTTATTTTCCGGTTTCTGAGTGGAAAAGTTCTATGTTTGGTTCCCGAGAAATTTTAAGGGAAAGGGAAGAAAAACGTATTGCGTTTGGTTTCCCAGAAATGAAAAAAGAAAACAGAAGTCGTATAAGTTGACTCAGCCCAATTACATGTACCCACTAAAAAGAAAATGGAAAAGGAAAAGGAAAAGCAATATAAATCGAACGTTTTAGTAATTGAGTTAAGCTCGGTTGGGCAGTGTAATGGAAAATTTGACTCTATATGTTATTTTGGTTTAAAACCCAACTAATGCTTTGTCCCAAATAATGAGAAACATCTGGATTCGAGGATGTTACTTTGTTTTCCTATAATCATTAATAGTTCTTTTTTACATCATTGATTTCACTATATAAATTTGTGTTTGCTGATTCGTTTTCTAATTTCTCAGTTCGTTCGGCTTTGTTTTGAAAGAACTTATGTGTTGGAGGAAAACTCGGCTGGATAGAAAAGAAAGCAAGTCGAGGGTATAGTTTAGGTAATGCTTTTGTGCTGTAATTGTAATAACCTTTTTATGGCTTTTTCTTGTATATGTCAGTGCTCAGTGTGGGAGGAGAAGAAAGGATTTTGATTCACAGGTATTTGTTTTGTGGACAGGTCTAATTGAAAAACACATAGGAAAACACTGATTTATTGTGGCAACTGTTCGACTTGATATGGCAAACAACGACTTGATTCTTGGGCAAAAGCGGGATCAATCATTGATGCCAGATCAACATTTTGCGCTAGGGCAACATCACAATGTGATTCTGGGTCGTGGCCATAATTTTGGATCAGGGCAGACTCATGATCATGGTTTGGATATAGGACATACCCATGATCATGGACTAGCTCTTGGCCTGACACATGAACATGGAATGTCTCTTCAACATACACATGTTGAGAATTTTGGTGAATATGATTTAGAGTTAGATGGAGATAAGGATTCCGAAGCTGATCAAGAGCATGCTGATGTTGACAACCATAATAATGAATTGTCTCTTACTGCTCAGGATCATGACTTAGGCTTATCCGATAATCATGAATTGGCTGTTGTAGAGAACCACGACCTTCATGAGAGCTTAGATCTAGCTGTGGACCAGAATCAGGAAATGAGTATTGTATGTAGCTCAGATATGACTGTTCAGCAGCCCCTGATGGTTAGTCCTTTCCCTCAGTCCCGAGCCTTGGAGCTAGATTCTAATGACAAACTGTCTGTTGGGCAAGAGTTTCCTGATGTCCATAGCTGCCGAAGGGCACTGAGGGATGCAGCCATTGCCCTTCGCTTTGAGATGCAGACAATCAAGTCTGACAAGACTCGTTTCACTGCCAAATGTGCAAGTGAGGGATGCCCTTGGCGAATTCATGCTGCGAAGCTTCCAGGTGTTCCTACTTTCACAATTAGGACTATCCATAAGCCACATACGTGTGGTGGAATCACCCATCTTGGTCATCAACAAGCCTCAGTCCAGTGGGTTGCAGAGTCTGTGGAACAACGCCTGAGGGAAAATCCTAACTACAAACCAAAGGAGATATTAGAAGAGATCCACAGGATCCATGGGATTGCATTAACGTATAAGCAAGCGTGGAGGGGAAGGGAGCGAATCATGGCTGCAGTTCGTGGGTCATTTGAGGAAGATTATCGTCGGCTTCCGCAGTATTGTGAGCAGATCAGAATGACAAATCCAGATAGTATCGCATTTGTCTACGGAAATCCTGTTGACAACTGTTTCCAACGTCTCTTTGTTTCATTTCAAGCATCCATTTTTGGGTTTCTAAATGCATGCCGACCTCTTATAGGTCTTGATAGGACTCCTCTGAAAAGCAAGTACCTTGGGACGTTGCTTTTGGCTACTGGTTTTGATGGAGATGGTGCTTTGTTTCCTTTGGCATTTGGTGTGGTTGACGAGGAAAATGATGGTAACTGGTTGTGGTTCCTTCACGAGCTGCATAGCCTGCTTGAAACTAATGCAGAGAACACGCCAAGGCTTACAATTTTGTCTGATAGGCAGAAGGGAGTCGTGGATGGAGTAGAAACAACCTTCCCAATCGCATTTCATGGGTTTTGCATGCATCATCTTAGTGACAGTTTCCGGAAGGAATTTAACAGTGCTGTTCTTGTCAACCTTCTTTGGGAGGCTGCGCATACTCTCACTATCCTCGAATTCGAAGCAAAAATCCTTGAGATTGAAGAGATATCACAGGATGCTGCTTATTGGATTCGACGGATTCCACCTCGCCTGTGGGCCACAGCATATTTTGAGGGAACGAGGTTTGGGCATCTCACAGCTAATGTAGCTGAATATTTGACAACTTGGATGGCTGAAGCTTCTGCACTTCCAATAATTCAAATGATGGAGTATATACGTCGGCAGCTGATGACTTGGTTCAATGAGCGTCGTGAAGCAAGCATGCAGTGGACAAGTATTCTCGTTCCTTCTGCCGAAAGGCGTGTGTCGGAGGCTATTGAGTGTGCACATAACTACCAAGTGCTCCGAGCAAATGAAGCTGAATTTGAAGTCATTTCCCATGAAGGATCACATATAGTGGACATCCGCACCCGGTGCTGTTCGTGTCGTGGATGGCAGCTCTGTGGGCTGCCCTGTGCTCATTCCGTGGCAGCTCTTCTCTCTTGCAGGCAGAATGTTCATCGGTTTACTGAAAGTTGTTTCACTGTGGCAAATTATCGCAAGGCATATTCACTAACGATACACCCAATTCCAGATAAAGCCCTTTGGAAGGAGATGTCATCAGATGTATTTGACAACGACGGGAATAAAGACTCTGACGTTATCATAAATCCTCCTAAGTCACTTCGGCCACCCGGTCGTCCAAGAAAAAGGCGAGTCCGCGCAGAAGATGGTGGTCGTGCTAAACGGGTTGTGCATTGTAGCCGCTGCAATCAGACTGGCCATTTCCGAACAACATGTACAGCACCTATATAGATTCCAGTATTCGAGTTGGGCTATGATCCCTTATACCGTGCAAAGAAAATCAGTTCTTTTGGATATATCTCTAGCTTTGATTGTTAGCTGGTTCAGTTTTCAGAAATATTCTTGTACTTCTATACATAGGCTTCTTCGGATAAAAGTTCAGTTTAGACAGGCAATAGTTTCGGATGTTTGTTTCATTGTTTCAGATTTTAGACATAGGCCAAGTTATTTCCTCTTCGTTATCATTGAATATTGCTTTGTTCACTTCAATAATTAAAGTTCAAGCATTGTTATAACAAGACTTAGAAAAAAATTTAGGTCATGGATGATTGGCAAATCCACGTGTTTCTCGAATGTATTCAAGTGGCTCTTCATTGCGTCACTATAGCACGCACAATTAGCACATGAGGTATTAACTAATTGATTTATTGATTTGATGTTGCATGCTAGCAAATTAAAGACCTAATCAGAAGAAAATTTAAAGACATAATTGTCAAAATTTAAAATTAAATTAAATTCACATTACCCTTGAAGTAAATTACACTTACCCATCCTAACTACAAGTTCATTTGTAATGTCTCCTTAAAACTATAAACTTTAATTTTTACATGCTTATCAAGTAGTCATAGAAAGTCTATTATCTTGACTTACTCTTCGCTCATAAGCCTATCATCTTTAGGATGGCCTATATTACCCTACTATGGCAATAGAAACAAAAATGAAAAATGCTACCTCACTCCCAAGTGCACTATTTGGCGTGCATTGGATTCAAAATCTAATAACTATCAATAATCCATTTAAAAACTAAAAGAAATTTTCACTGCCATGTCAGAAAATGCACTCATAGCATTTCTCAAACAAGAATTAAAGAAAAGTCATGTCTACACCATCGCCATGATCAATGGGTCATTTACAACACATCTTAGGTACTGCTAAATTTCCTGATGGCTACACGAGCATACAAGTAGCTCTGTGAAGAATTACAGCACACAAGTCCTCAACCAAAACAAATAAAAATGGAAAAAGCAAGCATTACTTTGGTTAAGAATCCAAAGGATGGGGCCAATGTAGCAGTAAGAATTAGATGGAAAATGAACAAACCTAAAAAGGCCCGACTCAATTGTTCGTAAACTGTGTTAAGAGAAAGAAAAACTAAATGTCACCAAATTCAGGACATCAACATATCAAATTTCTGGTATTTTCCAGGTGAATCAGTGAAGAACATATCGTTATGCCAAATGCTGAGCCAACCCACTAAAACTAATGTCAGCTTCTCAATAACCGTAGTTATTGCCATAGACCAAACCATAGTCGGGGGCAGGATGGTGGCCTGCGTGTCCCGCTGTGGACTGTGGAGATGTATATGCAGGACCATGCGCTGGATAATCATTATAGCCCTGGCTGATTGATCCTCCTGTTGAGTTCTGTGCTGAGCTTGCAGCTTCAGCAATGAAATTCTGCATCATGCAAAGAGGAAGCAGTTACTCAGATAAAAGAAAAAATACTTCAGGGTGAAGGTAAAAAGACAACTGAATAATTCTGTATTAGTATTGCATGGTGATAACTTATAAAGTATACAAATAATAACACTGCAAGTTTTGGTAATTGTCATTATAGATTTCATAGACAGTTATGTTTCAATATTTTCATATACACAACTGAATTCAGTGTCATCAAAATAAATATTACAACAATGTAACACGAAAACACCAGAAAGCTTTCACCATGATAAACAAAACTTCAATAAATGACTACTACACAATTTCTAGAAAACAATATACATTCATACCCTACCCCCAAAACTCCAAATTACCTATTATCTAAGATTTCAGCAAAACAAATAAAACATAGATTGAAATATAGAACACCAATACCCTTCAGCTTTCATGCCATTATCCATCCAATGCCAGGTATAATTTGACACACAAAAAATGCAGATAAGAACATCGGCAATAAAATAAAAATAAGATTAGAAAACACAAATATGTGGTAGCTTTCAAGCCATTACCCAATCCAAGACATGAAATTTAAGAAACCACAACAATCAAAATGGGTAGTCCGTATTGGTATCAGATCTATTCCCATGTTCCGATCTTCCAAAAGACAAGTTCAAAAATACAGACAAATCCATATAAGAACATAAGCATAATAAAAGAGGAACAAGACTGCAAAACAAGCAAACAAAATTATACCAATTAGACTGAAAGTAACAAGAGAATAAAGGTTTTCATAAATATTGCATTCGGTAAAACACAGGAATTCTAGTATACCTGAATTAACTGCTGAGCTGTTTGTATTTGAGAAGAAGATCCATTTATTTCAACAGTCATCTCCCCGGGCACACCCCTTGTTTCCTGTATTGCGATACTCGCCCCACTTGCCCGACGTATGTAACTTATATTTGCACCAGATGTCCCAATAACAGCATCTGCATATAATAGAGGAATTTGCATGTGGTTTGTAACCTACACAGCAAAAAGTAAACAGCATAAACATCAGAAATATTCGAGAGACAGAATAAGCATAACCTTCAGCAAGGTCTCACATTCTCTTTAACCTTCAGCGAAATAGAAAGAAAAATCACAACTTGTACAATTTACTGTCATCAAAGTTATCGCAATTCCCTAAATTTTAATGTTTTCCTGAACTACTTTTTTAAAAATTAAACTAAACTCCCAGTCATAAAGCACATTGTGAAATAATTTATATCATTACACGGTTCATTTTCACAGCAGAGAGACCAATAAAGCAGGTTTCCTCAGTGAAAACAAACTAAAAAAGAAATGTGGGTTACAGAGGGAGAACTCTGGCTTTGCAGTGGAAAAGCATGCAAAAAATAAAACTCCTCAAGCAACATTACAGACATAAATACTACCAAAGCTTATATTTTTCAACCAAAACTGAGATTCAAAGTAAGAGATATCCAGAAATCTGCCATTACTTATCATTGGCTCTATTACCAAACATTTTACAATTTTAATTAAGAGTAATACTCTCGAAGTAATAAAGTTAAATCCAGGACTCAATTGATTGAAGTCCTAAAGAAAGAATAGGCTTAGTCTCCACAACTTTTGTGCAACACCAATTGGTGATTTTCCCATGTCATATTCTTACTTAAAGTAGTCATGATGAAAGCAAGGATAAAGCACCTTCGTGACCACCGGCTGTTGTGGCTGCGCACTAGACGAACGAAGCCCCACATAAGCGTCTCTTCCATACATAGGAGGACCCTGCATATGCTGATTGTTCAAAGGTGGCATCTCAGCAGGCTGGTAATAAGTGTCATATTGACGTGAAGGCTGCATGTATTGAGGATTAGGCGCAAAACCAGGTCCAGCACCAGCATTAATTGGAAAGCCTTGAGGAGGAGGAGGAGGGCCCCAGGATTGGTGTGAGGGCATGTTCTGATTTGGTCGAACATTTGGCATTTGCATCTGACCAATAAAAACAGTTATACGTATCAATTCACACCAATTACATTTATCTGATATGAAAACAAGACAAGTAATGAAGCTTCTCATCGAAACAAATGTGAAATCCTAGACTCAGTATGAATCCAAACCAATTCAAAAACAGTTTAAACAGGACAGTGAACTAAGGTTCAAATTTCCATACTTTATTTGTTTATTAAAGTTAAGAAATCAGAGCTGAGGTGTTGAGCATAGAATTTTCCAGTCAAGCTGACCCCAAGGAACTACATTCTTTTAGTACTTGCACCATCTATTCCCATCATATCAAAACCAACACCAATAAGTAATTTTGACACATGAAATCTTTTGAATCCCAGGCAGGGCATGCGGTGGTTTCTGCCTTTTAGCAGATTGTACAGCACCTTTTATGGATTTAAGTAAAAAACGCATCGATGCC
Source organism: Corylus avellana (assembly GCF_965113065.1). NCBI lineage: Eukaryota > Viridiplantae > Streptophyta > Magnoliopsida > Fagales > Betulaceae > Corylus > Corylus avellana. The sequence continues at coordinate 20,286,669 of NC_142500.1, forward strand.
TCATAAAAGTTTACTTGAATATATTTAGAGAAGCTTATCCTTACCCTAACATTTGACATTTTTATCATCCTAATCAAATCCTAATCACTTATTCATTGCTCATTTTGTCCCAATTTATTTTAAATATCACATACTATTCAACCAAACTCTGCCCACATTTATATCCAATGAAAGACGAATTGCCCTTATATTGAGTCACCAAAGTTAACTGCAGAGCCAACTTGCAAAACAAATTGCCCTTATATTGAGTTACCGAAGTTAACTGCAAAGCCAACTTGCAAATGTATGCGGGCATCTAATTTAGCAGTGCACGTCAATGATGGTTAAGCTGGTTGTGTTGTGACCAACCATCAAAACAGTTGGATGACTAAAACAGATCAGATGAGTATGCCCAAAACCAACCAAACCTACAAACCCTAAGCATGCCATACCCTTGCAACTGGAAAATGTAGGTTGGCCTAAAAAAAGGGAGTCAATTTTATAAGTAGAGTCAAAATCTACATTTCAACTTTTTAATGGACATTTACATCAATTCTTACTTGGGCCCACATGATTACCAATTTCAAATCATAAAAACAAGCAAACTTACTTGTGTTTCAAATACTCCAACAATACTGCGGTCGACCAAGAATTTCCGGAGATGATTTAAGATGAGTTCAACTGCTTTTTGCACACCAGCAGATTCCCCTTGTATCTCAACAACACTATCATCTTGCAAAGCAAAAGTCGGCAGGTGTTCTGCAGTATACTACAATATTCAGAACATTAAAGCAGCCTTTCTGTGATCCATTTCACAGTCAAAAGCAATCAACACTTTGATGGATTAAACTGAGGGTCTAATATTTTTGGCTACGAACAAAAACCAAGAAAAAAAGTGCTCAGCTCAAGAAACGTAATCATATCGTCTAACATGTGATAGGCATGTCAGTAGTGAAGAAAAAAATGGAAAAAGGGCAAGCTTAAAAAGGAAATCAAAGCAATCATTAAGGGTTGCAATCCTTGAAAAAAAGTAACAAGAAGTTGTATACAAGTGAAAGTAAAACATAAGGGGAAAGAATCCAAAATCTTCAAAGAATAAAATATATATAACACTCTCATATGGAAAAGTAATGTTTTGCAAGAATACCTGAACCAAGGACCCGAATGGTACAATTAGAAGCATCTTGAATAGACTTTATAGTGGAGCCCTGCTTCCCAATTAGGCTTCCTGCCTGGGTATCTGCCACTAGAATCCTTGTGATCACTGTGCCAACTGAACCAGATGTAGCATGACCAGAGTCAGTGTCTACATCAACAAGACGTTTATGAACTTTTAGTAAAGCCTCCATGGCAGGAGAAATATGAAGATCTGGCTCTTCTTTAGCAGAAACCATCACCTTACAAAAGTCAAGAGATACAAACGGTGAGCTTAGAAAGACTACAAATCCATGATTCTTATCATAAAACAGATCAGTAGTGCCTCATAAGTTCGTGCAAGACGGGAAAAAAAAAGAAAAAAGACTTTATTCAACCTTTTAACCCATTCCAACACAATTAGCTTTGTAGAATAATCAATATATAACATATTATAGCACTTGGAAAGAAGTGCTAAATCCCATTCCTGATCCATCTAATCCTCGATAAAAGCTTGTACCAATCTAAAATGTCTCAATATTTATATGAACAAATCGCCATAGTGCCAAAAATTCAAAACTGTAACTCAGAAAACACGTCCAATGTCTTGAAGATTAGATGTATTAAAAAAATGTAAGGTAGTCCAATGGGAAAACAGGAAAAATAGAGAGAGAAAAAATGAGATTTCATAAGTCTACAATCACAAAAAATCACACAAACACACATGTTCCAACCAAATGGCTTCATTTCCTAGCAAGTAATCAGCTCCGTCATCAATTTCAAGGTTTTTTATGTGATGGCGGTTAGAAACCAAGCCTCAAAAACCTTAAATGTATATTATGACACAATAAGAATATAATTTTGAGTATAAGCATTTTAAGATTTCAAAAGTCTCTGTATGCATTTTATACCTGTTATATTTCAAATGAACGTCTTAATAACACTCAGAAGTTAATCATTTACGACGCCACTCCTGTAGTAAAATTGATCAAGAGATATTTCACATTCTAGATTTTATTCAAGGTTTTAAATATCTATATTACAATGCTTCTGTGTATTTTGTGCTTATTAGATAATATTTGGAACAAATTTGAGAAGTTTTTAGTAATACTGCATCATACTGATGAGAATTTAAGAGTTCCTAGTACAAAGTTTAACAATGTCTGGCAGGACACCAGTCGACCAAGTTCTGTAGTTACCAGATACAGTGAAAGCTTCTTGATACCAAACTCCGCACAACGAAATCCTGATTGTTGTTAAGTCAAAAAGAACTTTTCAGCACTTGTAATGCTCAGAACAGATTGCTGCAACGTGCATCTTTGGTTCTTCTAGTTTGAAGCCACTTTGGTCATTGATATGTTGCCTTAGATTCGTGAGGAACCTGCACACATTCATTGTGGTTATTGGGACAAAGACACTGTTTTCTTTGGTTTCATATTTAGCCTTCTTTATTATTTTCACCTTCTAACTTACTTCGTCTTATTATCTTTGACCGTTTAAAAACTATTTTAATAACCCAATCTGCTACTTTCTTAGCAGCCATTTTAAATATTTGAGTTAACATGTTTTAAATAAAGGACACTTAATCTGTTGTTAATTATTGAATTAGACTAGCAACACAGTTAGTCTGTTTCTTAACCTTAAGCAATTCCTAAAGCACTAATAGATTCCTGCCAGTAGAGGATTTACAGATCTATCTTCTAAGGAACAACAGAGAAGTGTAATTCCAAAATATACACTATTTTGGAACTACTGATATTTTGGAATACACACACACACACACACACACATGGAAACTAGATTTTCAAGGAATGGTGAGTTAATATTTAAGATCAGTGTATATTCCAAAATATCTGTAGCAATTTCATGAGCAAGAAGAAGTTTCATGCATCTACCTCATGCAATTCCAACAAAAGGGGAAAAACAAAAGAAATTACAACAAATGAATATGGATTGCAAGAGAACAAGCAATATCAAACCGACAACAAATTTATAGCACATTACTGCACACATTTGGAAAATTCTGTAGGGCTATGATAAGACTAGCTATGCTCTGTGGCACAAAACACTGAGGTTGTTAAGAAGTAACATGCTACTAGAATGACCTTAGGTGAAATTAAAATGTTAAGGTGGATAAGTGGGAATGTTATGAAATATATAAGATCTGTTCAAAGATAGGGGTGGCTCCTATTGAGGGAAAGAGATGGAAAATTGTTTAAAGATGGTTTTGTTATGTGCAATGGAGACCCAATCAATGCACCAGTCAGAAACAGTGATTTAATTCAAGTTTATAAAGTGGCAAAAGGTAGTGGCGAATGATATATTCACTAGGGAGGCAACAGAGTGCATGATTCAAAATTGGACAAAACAACTGAAAAGAGCACATGTAGCGAACTCCGAAATCCATAGGACCATAGCCGACCCAATTTAGTTGGAATTAAGGCTTATTTGAGTCAAGCTCAGTAGTTTACACATCTATTCTACTAGAAACGCGAGAATAAGAATACTTAAGATAACATCAATAGCTCATTTCACATAACCAAGTTAAATATTTAGTAGAATCATCGGATGGTCAAATACCTTGTACTAACATCAGTTGATTGATAATTTAGACAACCAACTATGGCAGAGAATGAAACATATACAATATGCATACATAGGAATAAACCCCAATAAAAATAAATATATAGAAAAAAACTCACTGCTCTTTCTGAGGTCCCAGGAGGACCGTCAAGAATTTTAATCCGAGCCTTCGTCTCCTCGGTGATTTTCTTAATGAATTCTCCCTTTCGACCAATAATACCACCAACCTTTAGTATAGGAACCAACATCCTGAATACATTCTCTCCAGGCCATCCAGGCCACTTCTTTCCTTCACCTCCTTTAGAATCATCCTCAGATCCTTCTTTCTGCAGAGGATCATAGTTCTCAGGCATATCACCTGCCTCATGTTCATTTAAATCTTCGCTAGCCATTTGAGTATTTTCTGGGCAAAACCAACCAATGGAACAAATTAATATGTATATTGATCACTAAACACATTAAAGCACAACCCCAAAGAAAAGGTCAGGCTATATACATTCCTACCTATGTTTTCATCTAGAAGGGACCATGAGTAACAAAGTTAATAACTCTTGAAGTAAATGAATCATGTAAATGAAAAATTAATGCAGCAAATCCAAGTTTTCGTAGTAAATCTTTTTCTAGTCAATAGGGGTTACCCTATATACCTCTTGTATACATGGGTTGTGCCCATCTGCGCGTTTTAATAATACACTTATTACTTATAAAAAAAAATTAAAAAAAAATAAAAATCCAAGTTTTCGTAACTGTAAATAATTTTCCCCCATTTACTTATCAATTGCCCAGCATTAAACAATTTTACATGACCTAAAATGTGAGATCCATATTTAAGCTAAAAATATGGAAGTTCATCTTCTTAAGGCTAAAAATATACAATATCACGGTCTTAATATTAAAGTTCATCTTCCTTTCCCATATTTAATCAACGTTAGTAGAAGAAATGATTAGTTAAACTACAATGAGTCAGTTTCTTACTCATTTTTTCATTTTCCTGAAACCAAGGAACCAAAACAACGAAACATCCAAAAATCTCAAATACCCATTTCATTATTTTAATTTCCTCCATTTTCTAGGCAACCAAACAAATTTTAACAATTAAATGTCAATCATATTTAAACCTTAAGAAGTCGCTTAGCTACAAAATTTAAACTACCAAAAAAAAACCTAGAGAAACCAAAACCCATAACACGTAAATTTCACGAATTTCAGTAAAAGCTGAAGAGAGAGTTTCAGAAACGGAAGCAAGTACATACACACACACAGATTCGCGCACATGTATATATGAAACCCTAGAGAAACTGATAAAAACCTTGAGTAAAGAGAAACTTGTAAAGAGAAAAAATGAACAGAATCAAAAGCGTACAGTAAATGAGTGGCATACATATACAGCGAGTTTGAATTTGCAGTTACTTACAGAGAGATTTGTCTGAGAAATCTTTGGCGCAGAGAGAGAGACAAAGAGTAATGGAGGCTGTGCAAGGTGATAGCGAACGCCGAATGTACATAAAGAGAGGTAGGAGAAGGCTTTATATTTTACTTTTAAGTCCTTTTACTTTTTACTAATTTAGAATCGGACAAAGTTATGATCTAAACTAGGTTAGAGAAATTTTTTTTAACTTAATCTATAAAAAAATGACATGTGTCATTTTTTTTTTTAGAATAAAGTTGTAACTTATATTAATCAATGGACAGAGCAAATTGCTCGACCAAAATTACATCACGAATATAGTCAGGAATGACATCTTTTCATGTATGATTTATGACTTGGTGAATAGCCACCTTCGCCAAATTGTAAACTGCATTATTAGCATCTTGAGAGACATGACAACATCTCCATTGCGGAATAGATTGTAGAAGCATCTTCATATCATTAATAAGATGCCCATTACGGCTCCAATTCCGCTCCTTCGAATTAACCGCAGTCACTACTTTAAGCACATCTCCCTCAAAAATGATGACTTGCCCTTCCATCTCAGAACACAAACTAACTGCAACACATGCTGCCATTATCTCCCTCGCTAGTGGCTCAACAAAACCATATTTAGTGAGACTTTGTGCCACAACTATAGCACCCCATGAATCCTGACTGCCACGCCAACACCAATATTCCCATAATGTTTGTCAACGGCTACGTCCCAATTAGCTTTTACACAACCAACTGGAGGTGCACATCATCTATTACATACCCCCGACCCTGCATCGTGACTGTTTGGAGATCTAATCAATTTCGCCTTCTTGTACTTCTCATCCTCCATTATATGTCCCTTAAATATGTGAGATGCACATATTTTTTTAATAGTATGGACAAAGTTGAAATAATTTTTATTAAAAACTCATGTGCATCTCACATATTATTAAAAAAAAAAAAATACATTCCACTTTTATAGACTAAGTTGAAAAAAATTATTCCACTCTAGTTTGAAGGAAAACTTTAGCCTTTAAAATTTATTGGAACTCTTTTTGCTATCAAATCGTTTTTGCTCGTGTTTTCTTTTGTTAAGTTAGAAGGTAGTAACAAATAATTAAAAATTATAAAATATTTTCAAAACATATTTAACAAGAGTAATGCTTTAAACTATATTTTTATTCTACTCATATGTCCTAATCAATTTTTGAGTTTTTTTTTTTATTTAAATAATAATTGATCTAATAGTTAGAGGTGAAAAGGTGGTTACAGTTAGTGGTTGGTAGCTAAAATCGGTAACCATAACTGCCTAGGCGATTAGTAAACCACAACCATTAACCGCGCATTAGCGATTATTAAATAAATAACCACCTCCACTAACCGCTTTTTATCCGTTGGGCCTTTTGGGCCAATTTTGAGAGTTGAGCTTTTTTTTTTCTTTTTCAGTTCACTTTAATCGTATTTTATTTTAATTTTAAGCAAAGAAACATAATGGAGTTTATTCTTTTCGATCAAAATCAAACAAGCAACAAAGAGAAGACGGAAAAAAGATAAAAAGAAGCAGAAGAAAGAGGCTGAAATTCTATGGAGATTTGGTTATTTGTGTTTGCGTGTTGGGTTTGGACTATGTTAAAGTATAAGTATAATACTATATAAATCAATTCAAGCTCAAACAATTTAATTAAATGTGTTATATTCATCAACCTTAACTTGTTAATTTTGTGTTTGGTTTTGCAAGTTGTGTTAAAAATTAACAACCTATATGTCGTGTGTCAGGTCATATCAATGCATTAGTATAAGACTATATAAGTTAACTATAGCTAAATTTATTAAATTAAACAACTCAATTAATTTAATCCTAAGTCAGTAACTTTGTATTAAGTCTTTATCAAATTTGCGAGTTGTATAAAAAATTGTAGGCCTTCCACCCGATCCACACAGTAGACTGATTCCAGCTCACACATGATGGGTCATACCCGGTCCACACAGTAGACTTCTACGGGCTCACACATGATGGGTCATACCCGGTCCACACAGTAGACTTATACGGGCTCACACATGATGGGTCATACATACCACACGACGCCGCTTCATTGCTTCTCTTCTTCTCATCAGCAACTAAAACCTAAACCCCTACTACTGCCTCTTATTTCCCTCTGTCTCTCTCCCCCCTCCCTCTCTGTTCCGTGGTTGGCTCGCTCCGGCGGCTTTTCTACGTTCATTACTCGTGTGAAAGGTAAGCAGTTATCAACACCACCTTTGTTTTGCTGTCACTTTTAGAGTTCACTAGCAATTCTCCGATGTTTTTAATGTTTTTGTTTTCAGTTTGTGTGATTCTGTTGCCCATGTTTCCCATATATTTTTGTTTATTTTATGTTAACCGTTCATTTTCGAGTTATGGAGTGTTTAATTTTGCTTTCTTGAAACAAAAACGTGGGTTTTTATGGAGCGAAGTCATGTGGCAAAGTATATTACCCTTCTCTTTGGGTTTGTAGCCGTGGACTTGGATACCCAGAAGAACCGTAGAAGATAATATAATTTTTTTTTTCTTTTTGGTTTTTGATAATTAGTTGAATCGGGTTCTGATTTAAGTTAAAAAGTACGTTACTTTGAATTGGTGTTTACTGAATGGATCGTTTTCAAATGCCCTGATAAGTTTTGATGGCATTTTTCCTGAGGTCCTATTGAATTTAACATGGTTGCTAGTCACCGATATCCTTATTTTCTTCTTCAATGCTGCCCTCTTCAGTTCATGCTTTGTTTACTTTTAGTGATGTTTAGGAGGGGCCGGGGATCTTGTTGAAGTGTGCTCCCCTGCTTCGTTTGTAAATTATGAAGTCAAAATGCATGATCAAACATCGTATAGTGGGAACTTTCTTCTGGTTGTTATCATTGTAAATTTGAAATTTGAAGTTTTCACATTGACCGGATTTATGTTTTAGATTTCATTTTTTTGAGTTGGAGGAAGGAGGTTTTGCATGAAAGAAACTTGACCTGTTGTAGGTTGTGCAATCCAATTATCAGAGATGCCTAACTAGGCTTGTACGCCTGCATGTGTGGGTGTATGAGAGAGTGAGAGAATCATTAAACCCGAACCCTTGTCTTGTGATGTTAGTGTGTTTTGCATTTGTTATTGGGAGGAAATGTAGCTTCTTAATAAATTTATGCAATATGCTTGAAAAGAGTCTATATAAGACAGTGCTTAAAGTGACTATTCTCTTATGTATGGGGATACAAACTTTAATGTAAAAATTTGCATATCAGTCTGGCGTCTCAGATTGAATGCTATTGTCTTGTACTTTATTCTTGTATTAATTGTGATATCAAATTTAATTATTTCTCTCTTTCATTATTAGCTATTTTATTTTTTAAAACAAGACTATCAGTAGCATGCTAGCTCAACAAATATTTTTCTGGTGGTTCTAATCTTCTGCAGATATTTTGCAGGTGTGGTTGTCGTGCCTCTTATCACTGTCATGCATAGTTTTTGCTTGTATTGAAGAGGTCAACCGCCAACTGCCCTTGTTCAATTATTGCAGTTTCTCAATATGATTGCGGCTGAAACCAAGACCATTCAGCCCCAAGACCATTCATCCATGGCAATGACCAACCCAAATCCACCTCCAATAACCTCTAGGGTCAGCCCCAAGACCATTCACAAAGCCGTGAATGCACTCCTGAAATGGAGAAACTCCAAGTCAGAGACCCAAAAGCCCCAGCTCCTGGAACACGAGGAATACCTCTACCTTATACTCACCCTCAAGAAAATCCCTTCCCAGTCTCGCATGAACCCACACAAGATCCCACTCCCACATGCCCTCCACTCCCCCCACCTCTCGCAAGAGCTTTGCCTCATTGTTGACGATCGCCCCCACTCCAATCTCAACAAAGCCTCAGCCAAATCCAAGATCGAATCTGAGCAAATACCCGTCTCCAAGGTCATCAAGTTGTCCAAGCTCAAATCGGACTATCGCCCGTTTGAGGCAAAGAGGAAGTTGTGTGATTCGTACGACATGTTCTTTACGGACAAGCGGATTGTGCCGCTCTTACCTGGGTTGTTGGGGAAGCACTTTTATAAGAAGAAGAAGATTCCGGTGCCAGTGGACTTGAAGCACAAGAATTGGAAGGAGCAGATTGAGAAGGCCTGCTCTTCAGCCCTGTTGTTCTTGAAGACGGGGACTTGTAGTGTGGTGAAGGTGGCAAGGGTGAGTATGGAGGAGGAGGAGATTGTGGAGAATGTGGTGGCTGCGATCAATGGGATTGCAGAGATTGTGCCCCGGAAGTGGGAGGGTGTGAGGTCGTTGCATCTGAAGCTGCTGGAGTCATTGGCGTTGCCACTGTACCAGGCGGTGCCGGATGTGAGGTTGAGGATTGAGGGGGTGAAGGAAGAGGAGAAGGGAGAGGGTGAAGTGGTTGGTGAGGATGAGGGGAAGAAAGGTGAGAAAGTGGGGAAGAAGGGTGAAAAAGTGGGGAAAAAGAGGGGGAGGATTCATGAAGTGAGGTACATGGACGGAGTGTTGGATGAGGATGAAATGGGCACCACCGATGAGATTGAAGGCGGGGATGTTGGTGAAGGTGAGGATAGTGAGAATGGTGAAATTGGTAGTAGTGGTGAATTGGGGAGTAAGAAGAGGAAAAAGGGAGATAAGGCTGAAGAAAGGATTTCTAGGGAGTCAAAACACGTGAAGAAGCTGGGTAAGTTGAAGAATAAAGATGGTCTTACACATAAGAGAGATGGGTCATTGGCTGCGAAGGGAAAGAAGGAAGATGGTATTAAGAAAAGGAAGGTCGAGTTGCCTGTTGAAGATGGGGAGTCTGGTGGAAAGAAGGAGAAGAAGAGTGGGCTGTTGAAGTTGAAGAATGGAGAAACAAAGGTGAAGGCTAAGAAAAGCAAGAAAGCAGTGGAATAATTCGATTTAAAAGACCAAAGAAGTTGGAGATGGTATTTTGCCCTCTGGAAGATTTTGTTTTGAGTATCCAATACGTAGTATTTGGTCTCATGTTCTTTTTCTTAGACTGAAAACTCTGCTACTTGACATTATTAACCACTTTCTTCTGTAATTTGATTACTTAGAAAAATTTTGAGTGGTTGATTTTATATTTAAGTTATTTGTATTTGCATTTTTCTCTTTCATGTGTTGTCCTTATTGTTTACATATGACTGACTGTATGTCATATGTTGTTCTTTCTCCATATCTAGCCCGTTCCTAAACGTATCCAACATATCTTTCCTCCTAATTGTCAAGTAAAAGCTTTGGGAAAGCTTGAGAATTGAGAACCTCAGTAAACATCAGCTAGCTACAAAATGGCTTCAGATTGCATTGTTTTGCAAGGACTGAACCATAGACTTTTAACGCCAACTTCATAGTCGCTCCTTCAACTGCACTATATATGTCCCTAGACCTGGATAAAGCAAAGCACCCTAAGCAATGTTTGCTTCAATATGTGGATATGTTTCACTACAGGAAGTTTCACGCTCTGGCAGTTGGGAAGCAAAAGAAGAGGTTCAGAAAACCATTATGCTTAAATTTTTTTAGCTGGTTACTCTCGTAGATAACTTGATTTGAAGGCAAACTCTACTTAATGGATAGACACGGCATGAATTCCTTTCTTATCATTTCATCATCGTCTCTGCTCTCTTTCATCGGTGACACCATTCATGACTCACTATTTAAGACACACAAGAAAATTAAAGGACTGATTGACAGTCTCACGTCAATAAAGTGAGATAAAAGGATGGTGTATAGCATTACTCTTATATTTTTACAATGAGTGATGCTAGAAACTACATTTTTATGGTTTTATCCTGTCATTATTATTTTGCTATGTTAATGTGATAGTGTAAATTAGCTTTTGAATATTTTATTTTTTATTTTAACAAGAGTTGATCTAATAATTGATTGACCCTATTACGTCAGCGTTAGGATCTAACCTTACCCTAAATATAATTTGCCATTAGATTTTTACAGTTTGATGAAGTGGTAGAAATTTTGCATTTAAAAATGTGTTTTAATCTAGCTATAGCAGTAGGATGGTGTGGATTAGAGACTAGTTAGCATGTACAATTATGAATTGAGATCCAGCTAAGGAAAATCTGTACCATCATATTCACGTGGACACAAGTCATCGTGGATTTCCACCATGAAATTCAATGTCAACAAGAAAAGTGAAACAACATGTTGGAAGAAGCTTGTAATACGGCCAAACCATGCTTGGCCCAGAAATCTATATGATCCCAAGGAAAACAGTCATATAAGAAGAAAATAAGGTAAAGTTTATTTAATCCCCTCAAACTACCACCTCAATGACAATATATCCCCCAAACTATCAATTACGACAATTTACCTCCCAAACTACCAAAACAATAATAATGTATCTCAAATTTTAACAAAATGACGAAATTACTCTTACTAAAATAAAAACAAAAATACTAAAATTTAATTTTTTTTTCAAAATTTTAAGGGTATTTTTGTCTTATTGAAAATTTTATAGGGGTAATTTCATCATTTTGCTAGTATTGGGGATACATTATCATTGTTTTGGTAGTTTGGAGGGTAAATTGTCGTAATTGATAGTTTGAAGGTAGATTGTTATTGGAGTGGTAGTTTGAGGAGGTTAAGTAGACTTTACCCTTTATTTTTCTATCACTTCCACTACGTTACTTAATCAAATAGAAAATGGCAAATTTAATTATTAAATTAATATTATAACATAATATCATCTAGGTTACTGGTTTGATGATAAAACACAATCAATTGAACCAACTAATTTCCCGTGATAAGTATGTTTTCCTTGGGATCATATATAAAAGAAGTTCGACGAGTCCAATTCTATAAAAAGAAATATTAACTTACATGGTAAATGCTAAACTAATATGAAACATAATAATCTAAAGAAGGAAATTGTAATTTGAACCAAATTGGGATGAAAAACGGCTAAAATCTTGAAATAGTACAAAAACCATTTTCTTTTATGCTTCCACCATCAAAGACAACTCGAACCGGTGTTCTTTGGGCTGCTCCACACAATGTGCTTTCTACTCGAGTTGGCTTCAACTAGAGCATCATTTTCTAGCTTTGCTAAAGCGTCCTTCAAAAAAGAGGAGGAGGGACTACGCCATTAAACTTTTTCATATAACTAAGTGATGGTTTAACATGATATCAGAGCAAAAGTGATAATTTTTTTTTTTTTTTGTCATAATTCACCTGCCATTTTAAAGAAGGAAGAGAATTACCTTATTAATGTTAAGCAGGGAAGAGTAGGATTTAATCCCATTTAGATCAAGAGAGTTGAGTAAAAGGAAACAGAGAATTAAATAAATAAATAAATTTTTTTTAAAAAAAAGGTTGGTATTGGAAAATTTCTATTTAACATGAGGGTTTTTTGTGTGGCCTGTGGTGTTTGGAAATGCTGGTAGAATAAAGATGTTATGGTATTACTTCCAAGGACAATAGATAAAATCTGTCACCAATCAAACTATACACAAAAAGCAATGGGAATCATGACCTCTATGCAAAATTAAAGATATTATGCTACACTGAATAGCCTTAAAAGTCAAAGCACCTTTTGGAATAGCATTCTGTTTCCACATTTCAAGCATGTTCGATTCAAAAAGTGTTGTCTTTTTATTTCTTGTTTGTTAGAGGTCTATAAATAATTGAAAACACTTCCATGAAGGAAAGGCACCTGTCAATTCCTCATGGGCATCTTCTTCTTTTTGTTTGTGGAACTTCCTATGGTTAGGGGGACCCTAATTACAAAACCCAATATAATTCTGTCATAATTTGCAGTATAAAATGAAAAAAAATATATATAGCCAAATGAAGTGCATCTTGATGGTAAGGTCCCTATGTGGCTATGCCTATGGAGCTTCGATCTGTCACCAACCATATAATTTCAACACCAAGGTAACAAGCATCAACTATCTCAAGACAATTATCAGAATTCCCGAGAAAATGTTTCTATGGGTTCGAATTCACGACCTCATCTTTCATATCATATTAAATCATTAATTGGCAGACAAATTTAAGTTTTTAGAATAAGTGGTGATTTAACATGTTATCAAAGCAAAGAGCGAAAGTTCAAACTCAAGACCTTTGCTTTGATACCATATTAAATTTATGTTGTCGGGATAATTAAATAATGATTTAACATTCACATAAAATAATCTCACCAGTGTTCCTTTTCTCTCCGCTCTTACCTTAAAGTACAAACCCATGTTAGAGAAGACGTACAACTACATATATTTGAGGATCTATTGATCTTCTTCTATTCAAAGGAGCCTTCTACTTGGCCAAAGATGTACAGGGATGAAACTAGGATTTTTATTGGGCAGCGTCAAAGCATAAATGATGAATCATACTTAATTTTTAGATAAAAAAGAATATATAGGTAGAAGACTCAGAAAAGTAAAAGGGCATATATTGATATGGTAAGTTTGAAAAGAGAGAAGAAGTCTCACAAATTCATGCATAGATGTATTTATAAGTGTAACTCAACCTCATTTAGAGCTGGAGTACTCAAGTCAAACCCACAATATAAATCAAAGAAAATTTTAATTAGCATATCGGTAAGCACATGTAGTAACTTTAATTCACTTTTCCTTTTGAAATGTGCTGGCCGGCACTGCTGTAGCTTTAAGAGGCCAATCTGTGTAAATTAAGCTTCGAGTTTAAGCTTGGCATCACAGCTCCATATGCCATATATCATTGATGAAGGTTCTCCTCCTCCCACTTCCCCTTTACCTTAGTGGCAAGCAAAAGACATATCCTTTACTTGAGAGCTGAGAACAACACAAGGTCAAGATTTCCTTGAAAAGAAAGTCAGACCCTAAAAACTAATCAGCTTCACTAATGAAGGTTCTCTTGGGTGTAGTTCTAGAGATATATATTTTTTACATAATATAAAAACAAACCTAGTATGAACATAGAAAAAAAAAAAAAAAAAAAAAAAAAGGTAAACGATATCTGCTTAATTAATTATGGTAATTGCATGCAAGTTTTAGCTGTTTAAGAAATTAAACTATAAGCTAGCTATATTTGTTTCTTGATATGTAATCATTTCTAAATTGATAAATAGTGTTGTTAGGGATACAAGCTTCCTTACAAATTGACGTGATAGTCTATTAAACAAAAATATGATTTGAAAGCACATGATTTTTTTTCATTTTGAAACTGCAATTTTATAAATATGCACTTTCAAACAATAGATTTTTCACGATTTTGTTTAAAATCTCACTTTAAGCATGCAAAACCACAAGGCCAAATGGGTTCTTAATTATTTCTTATGACATTTATATATATAGTTGAGTGTGAGTATACATAGATGTTGAAGGTATAAAGTAGCTTAATTGTCTCTATATATGTCGGTGCATGTGAAGATAGTAGGCATTTGGGTTGACCTTAGTATTACTAATATAATATCAAACGTATTAGTGTGTGTATATATATATAGAAAGCATATATTATTTTGACGAGTAAAGTCTTGATTAAGTGTTCAACCGACAAACAATTTGTATGCGGATATAGGTTGGAAACATTTATACTAAATTATTATATCCCTATGTGTGAAAAGCAAGATAGGGGTAGTGTAGAAAGTGGACTCCATGTCATGTGACCCACGAAAGAATCTCCTCTCCTCCTTACGTATATAAGGACCCCATGAAAACTAATGCATGGCCATATCAATTATCTCTCTCCCCTTCTCTCTCTCTCTCTCTCTCCCTCTCTCTCATATATGAAAAGTTGAGGGGAATGTCGTCTGGTTCGAGATCATTCATGCAAAGGCTCAAGCTCTGTCTTCTGAATGATTTCGGACCAGGCTTCATTCCCCTCAACACAAAGAATGAAAGAAAGAAACTTGTATATATATATATGTTATCTCCATTATTGTTCTAAACGGTAACCAGCAAGCCAGAAAGTTGAAATCAGAGCAGGCATGCACCAATCAGAAGCGAGCAACAGGTGGGTAATGACATTTAATTTAGTTAATGTTCAATCTATATCTTTCCATGTGTTTCGCCTAATTTGTTGACAAAAGAGAAAGAAAGAAAGAAAGAAAAGGCTGCATTAGTGTGAACAGATCTGACTGCAAGGTAGATTATGGTCTTGCTTTATCTTTTGGTTTTGTTTATTTTATTGGGGTTTGGATATATATAGTTGATTTTTGCTTGATGAGAGAACAAAAGAAGATAATTAACTTGGAAGATGGGTACTGCTATGGCTTTCCAAATTCATCATAACATAACCTTTATTCATGCCAAACTGTTTCCTCCAAGGTGGGTCAGATATTAACTCTTGTGGGTCAACTTCTACACGACCAAACTAAAACGACTATATATATATATATATATTCATGATAATAAATATTCATGATCATCAGATCTACATGTGAAGCTCATAATTTCAGGTGGGTCAGGTTTGCTGGAGGTTGTCATATGTTTAGAGGGGAACTGTAGCTACACCTACGTACACACATTAATATATGAAAAAAAAAAAAAAAAAAAATTAATAATAGAAGCTGAAGTACTTCATATATATATACATGAGCTGGAGAGAACATGCAATTGACAATGTGCTGCAGACACAGGAGTTAGGACAATATCGATATCTGTTGGTGAAATAATTGTATTATATGGTTGTGATTCTCATGTTGAAAATTTGGAACCAAAGTACTTGTTTCTGGGGTCTGATAAGACTTGGGAGGGGATGGAGATTGGAGATGAAAGATAATTAGAAAGAGGAAAACAGAAGGGGTAGCAACCACTAGGGTCTTGTCTCTGCATATTATATATATACCCATGTTGTGATTTCTAGTCCCTGCATGCATCAATGCTATATACATATATAGCTGCTGGCCTAGTGTCTAGACTCTAGCTAGGGTTACCATCTTCTTCTTTGAGCTCATCTTTCATTAATACACACTGTTATATATATATTGGGATTGAGATCCTTTAAAATTTTTTTAAAAATTTATAAATTTTAGTTGTTCATTTCATATAACCGTCTAAAATAAGTTATGTTTCAGTATTTAATGAGGAAATTTAATGAGACGGTTAGATGAGATGAATGACTGAAGTTTATAAATTTAAAAATCTCAAATTTAAAGTCTAGGAGATCTCAATCCTATATACTATGTATTAACAGAATTTAATGTGACTTTTTTTTTTTTTTTTTGAGTAGCATTTAATGTAACTTATATATACCATACCATTCCTGAATGATAATTTTATGTATAGAAACAGTGTTTTTTTCAATGCCTCGATCTCATTGGATCATGCTGTTGTTTTTCTCAAGATTTGAATCTGCTATATATATAGTTATACATTGTGCAGTTATGTATGATGACAAGCTAGCTAGCTAGCTACTTTAAGATTGTATAATTGATCCAAGCAATCAATAAGTTAAATTTCATTTCGATTTGTTGACATGTGTGTGATTTGACCCATCAAATTGGTGGGGGTCCAGCAGCAATTACTCCATGGAGAAGGGGAGAGTTTCTTTCATTGACAAACTTGTGTTTGGTCTTTGGTAGCCGACTTAGTGTTTTATGAAAATTGGAGTCACACTCTTGTTTTGTACTGTGAGAAAAAGCATAGCGCCACCACACATCAATCTTTTTGTTTCTTTTTCGCACTGCACGAAGAAAAAGAGAGAGCCTTTGTACGAGAGAGAAAAAGAAAGACATGTGCAACAATGAGAAAGAAAACGAGTGAAACAGACCCGCCCTTTGTTTTAGCAAAAGAGAAGTTGGTGTTTTTATTTTTTCATTTGGAGATAAATCTTTGTTGTGTGAATGTAAGATTTTGATGTAATATTGAGGTTTTGGGTTCTTAGTATTTTTTCTTCTTCATTATTTTGTATTTTTATCTTTGATAATGAATTTATTCGTGATTGTCTCCGCCATTAGACGTGCATCACATTAATGAAACTACGTAAATTTTGGTGTTTATGTGTGATTGTTTTGTTTTATTTATTGTAATTAGGATCTTTTGCATAACACAATTGAATTTGGGGAAAAAGGCAGATTCACCGGAGATGGGGTAGGGGAAGAATGGGTTTGGGGTTTCTTTTTTTTTTTTTTAATTTTTTTTTATCAAAGGTTTGTGCAATCTGTTTTCACGATAGAGCTTTAAGTAAAAAAAAAATTAATTGTATTTTAATCTATTACTTGTAAAAAAAAATTATTACGTGGCAATGGTGTAAATCCAATTATATTTGATGATTTGGCAATTAGGACACATGTCAAAATGTAATTGGTTCCCAAGTCAGTGACTTGGATTTCCGTTAAGTCTACTAACAACAGATGGATGGAGGACCATTTCAGTCTTTAGGCAAACCACAGAAACCTCCTGTGATCAAAAGTAAATCCTAGGGGTCAAAAAATAAAGTTGTAAAACCCCAAAGGTAAATAAGGTATTTAACCCTTTTTATTATGAAGCCTCAAATTTAAGGTATGTGAGAAAGTTGAGAAGGAAAACTTTGATGAAAAAAAAAAGAAAGAAAATGACGATGCGCTTCTAAATTGTTAAACAGAAAACAGTAACATTATGCTTAACTATTGCCATTTCAATTGGTTAGTTGCCCTCACTATATATGATAAGCTGCAATATCCATTTGAAAGATATTTAAGGTGACAATTCATCATTTTACTAATTATGAACTACTATGTCAATTTATAAGAAACTTTGTCGTACAAGAGGCAATGCCCCTAACACCTTACAAACTTTGGTGATATTTTATAATTGGTAAAATGATTTTTTAATTATTTCACCAATTAACCATTAGGTGAATGTCAATTTATAAGAAACTTTATAATAAAAGAAGCAATGCCCATTGCAGCACTCTCTTTGTTTTACCAACAAGACCTTTTAGAGTCCTTTACACTACAAGGCAGGTGCCACCTACTTGGTTGAAAGAAATCAATGAAGTCCAGTAGCCATTTCTGGAAGATCATATGCTTTTCTTGTAACATGCCCCAGGCAACTTAATTATTTTGTTCTTCATGTTTCCTTTCGGGTGATTGGATCCCCAAAATCAGCATCCAATATTTAATTTAGCTGCCACAGAAAACTCTCTCTCTCTCTCTCTCTCTCTCTCACATTTGCACAGAGTTAAAGTAGCTCAAATTATTATACATTCAAAGTTATTACCAGTCAAAAAAATAAAGACAAAAAAATAACGGATATGAATCTTTAGCAATTTGACTGTTAACAAATATGAGAGAACTCTTATGAGGTTCATCTAAAATAGAGTGTTCAAAGCTTATTTGAACAGGTAAGCCTTATAATAACTCTCTTATATTTACTGTCAAAAAGAATCTTTATCGGAAAATAACGTAAAGCAGTCAATCAATCTACAATAAAGAGCAATTCCCAAAGTGAAACAACTTCCATAAAGTCGCCGTCAGCTGCATATGAAAGTGATAAATGGGTTATCATATAATTTGTTACTTTTTGACTTACCCACCAATGATACTAAGAAAAGTATGCATCGACAAACATGAAGATCCATTCAAAGGCAGATTTTGTTGGGGGTCACAATCCTTGCCATAAAAGCTAGACCAGTGAGGTAGGGACCTGATCTTATCTTCCTAGAATTTAATTAATATGACTAAATAATGTGATGCATTGGTTATGAAACTGTTACTAATCCAATCATTTAGGTCTCTTTTAGCACCTCCTAGTAAAGTGTTTCTGTAGCAGAGAAGAAGAGAGAATGCTGTGTCAATCTCAGCATAGTGATGCAAATTTTGTCAAGAGGTTGGCAAATGGTAATTTTTTTTTTTTTTTTTTTTTTGTTGGGAACCCTATTGACTCCATGTGATAAGTCTTTAGGTACCAAATACAAACAGAGATTCAAGTATAGATGAGTCCTCCACCTGCTCGGGTAGCCTAAAGAGCCTACCTACGGACTTTCACACAAGTTGTCACGTATTGCATGTAATACGGACAATTACTTGCACTTAATCCCTATCCACCGCATACAATCAACTCAAATCCGACCCTCGACAGCTAATTGCACCTTATCCCCATTCATCAAATCCAATCAGACAGAAGACAAGCTGAGGTTGAGAATTCAAGGGTAGACTGTCGTCAGGGGCTGCCAAATGAGGGGCCCAAGATGCAGTCATTATTGGAACAACTTTAAATCCAGAAAGTCAGGAAAAAGTCAACAAGATGCTTTTGATCCAAATTCAGTGGAGAGGGAGTGTAAGACGGAGAGAGATGGATAAAGTGATATAGGTAGTTAGGTAAACAAGTATAGGGCTTAAATGGCTATGAAGTTTTTGTCTAATCTCTATTCCTTGGCAACGTCAATCCATGTTTGTGAGAATGATACCTTCCAGATCTATACATGTATGTACGTGGCTGTTTGCTTCTGCAATATCTAAGCATCCAAATTCCACTTTAGGCCGTAGAGAAAGCAGTAAGATCAGAAAGCATAAACTCCATATTCTTCTGTAGGTCTTGTAACATACTATTTAGAATATAAGATCCAAGTACAAGAAAATAGAGTTCCTCGAGGCTCAGCACCAATGACCCCCAATAAAGATATTTTTTTTCTATAAGCAAGATAACAAAAAAAGAAAGCTAAGGAGAGGAACCTTTCCACTCTCGAGCCAAATAGACAAGTATAAAAGCAAAGAGATGATCGGGAGACAGCTCATTTTGCCACATCGTTGGCATAGAAGTTGACAGTTTTGTGATCTTTTCTAGCCCTTCAAGACAAGGAGGAAGGAACAGAGTTGAAGATATATGAGATGACCGGGGCAATCTTCCCGTCCACAGCGAGGTCGAAATAATTGAGAGCTAGGATTACAGTAAGCGAATCACCC
This sequence comes from Corylus avellana, assembly GCF_965113065.1. Classification (NCBI taxonomy): domain Eukaryota; kingdom Viridiplantae; phylum Streptophyta; class Magnoliopsida; order Fagales; family Betulaceae; genus Corylus; species Corylus avellana. Next base: position 20,306,605 of record NC_142500.1, read on the forward strand.
ACCTCATTGTAGCAACAGGCCTTTACATTTTGCTTCCTATATAACCAAACAGCTCCTTTGCATCATTAAACTTACCTGCCAGCAAAAAGACCCGTCAATAATGTATTATATGTTACAACTGTTGGCCTAACACCCCAGTGAATAATTTTCCTTATGACAATTCATTGATCAACACATTGCAGCTTACAACATCAGGTTCATGCCCTTTACTTGCCATAGAAGGAAACAGCTCCTTTGCATCATCGAGTCTACCTGCCAAGCAGAACAACCCACTCAGGAACATCGGGAAGCCAGCTTTTTGGTGAAATTTTGGCGAGTGAAGAATTGGGTTTATGTTGGTATGGATATTTTGGTGAAGATTTGGTATTTGGAGTTGTGGGCCACATGTGGGTGTGTGAAAAAAGAAGAAAGTTCACCTTTTGAGGCAATCCAACAGAAGCAGCAGTAAACGAAGAAGATGAAAGTGGAGTTCTCATGAGCTTTCGTTTTGGGCTCTGAATGGGGATTGTCTATAGCTCTGAAGAACAGTCCGATCATACAAATGGTGCCCAAACACGAAAGCGTATGAGCCCTCTGCAATTTTTTCATTTTTTACCCAACTCTATGATATGTGCAGATGTGCTTAAAACTTCCCGCGAGCATTTTGGGCACTAATCAGTTTATTAGACGGGAAAAAAATACGATTCTTCCGCCATATATGTAGGTAAAGTCCTAATGAGAATGTATATCTCTTCTTCCGCCACACTTGAAGTGCTCCTTCCATAGGACTGTAGACTAGTAAGTCGTAACAAGGATCCATGACTGCAGAAGAAATTTTACTTATTGCCAAAAGAATACAACGGAAAATAAAAATTCAAACAAAGAAAAAGAATAAGAAAGTTACTTTAGCAAAGAATTTATTCCATAAAAAAAAAATCATCAATTTCTGGTGTATAGCTCTACATGTTGATGTCAAAAGAAGTTAGCGATTTTCAACCTGTAACCAATTTGATCTGCCCCCACAAGAGCTTAACTAGACTGAACAGGCCATTGAAGTCTTTTTAAACTTTAGTAGAGTCAGTGTAGGAAGTTTGGACAATGGCAGTGACAGGCCTTCGCATCTTGTACCTTCTGGTTAGAGTAGAATATTCTCCCATGTACTTCGAAGTAAAACTCACTAGTGAACATCCAACATCTCATCTTCCAGGCTCTTGGACAGGAAATGTTGGTAGCAAATCCAGACATTCACGATACTTTGCATCCTTAGAAAGTAAGTCTATAACAATGGAGAATGTGGAGGCATCTGGTGACACATTTCTCTCCGCCATTTTGTGAAGAAGTTCAACCACCTTTGCTGACTCATTATTTTGGAAGAAACCACGCATAAGCACATTATATGTGACTAGATTTGGAGCACAACCCTTCTCTTCCATTTCAAAAAACAAGTTATTTGCCTTTTCCAAATCCTTTTCCTTACAGAGCCCATGAATCAAGATGGTATATGTTCTAACAGTTGGCACCAGACCTTTATATGATAATCCGCAGAATATCTGCCATGCAACTCCAATTTTCCCTGCTTTACACAACCCATCAATGAGGCAGTTGTAAATTTCAATGCTTAGTTCAAATTTACAATTGTCTAAAGTGTTAAACAATTCCATTGCCTCTGGAAGACAATCATTCTTGCAAAGCCCATCCAGGCATATTGTATATGTAGATAAATTTGGTACCAGATCATGAAGTTCCATCTCACCTAATAGCTTCTTTGCATCCTCAACCTTGCCTACCTTAAAAAGACCAGTTAATAATGCATTAAACGTTATAACCGTTGGCCTAACTCCCCTGTGAATCATTTTCCTATAACAATTAATAGCTTCCTCTATCTTTCGACTCTTGCAATATCCACTGATCAACACATTGCAGCTTACAACATCAGGTTCGTGCCCTTTCCTTGCCAAAGAGTCAAACAGCTCCTCTGCATCATCAAGCCTACCCACCAAGCAGAACCCATCCATCAATGAGTTATAAGTAAACGTGTCAGGATCCTCACCTCTTTGAATCATCAATTCTAACAACTCATTTGCTTCTTTCATCTTTCCCTCCTTGCAATGCACATCTATCATCAGATTGAATGTCACCACGTTCGGTTGGACACCTTGATCCACCATCTCATGTAACAGACTTTTAGCCTCCTCCCATTTACCCCCATAACACAAACCGTGTATTAGAGAGCTATAAACAACCACGTCCGGAAGTATTCCCCTGCCCTTCATTTCCGAGAAAAGTTCTTTCGCCTTATCTGTCAATCCATCCTTACAAAGCCCATCAATAATAGCAGCATAGGAAACTACATTAGGCTCACACTTCAGACCAAATTGACCACTGACCATTTCTTCATGTAACTTAAGTGCAACACTAGTATTGCCTGTTCGACACAACCCACTAATCAAAGTCCCGTATGTAATCACACTAGGCCTACAACCCAACTTGACCATTTTCGTAAACAACCCGACGGCCTCACCAATTCTATCCTCCTTACACAACCCCTTAATCAAAGATGTATAGGTCACAGTATTTGGACTACAACCCCTCCTCACAATACTTCCCATAACAGCAAAGCCGTAACAAACCCGATTCACATTACAAAAGGAATTCAGCAAAATGTTCAAAGTAATAAAATCGGGCAACAATCCAGTTGAATTCATTCTTTTGCAAATTGAAATCACGCTAGAATAATGCTTATTCCTAGCAAGTGCACTAAGTAAATCATTGAATGACGATATCGATGGAGTTGGTTGCAAACGAAGCATGTGATCAAAGAAATGCAATGCTTCACTGAGAGTGATATTACCGGACTTACAGTTAACTTTCAAGAACCTTTCAAGTGGGGTTTCGATAGGAACATCGGGAAGTGACTTTTTTGGAGGAATTTCGGGAATTGAAGAAGTTCGTCTACGTGGGTAAGAATATTTTTGTGAAGATTTGGAATTGGAAGCTCTGGGTTCATGTGGGTGTGTGAATAAAGAGGAAAGTTTAACTTTTGGAGCAGTTCCTGAAGAAGAAGGCGACGACAAAACAGCAGCAGAAGAAGGTGGAGTTCTGAACATCATCTGGAGAGAGAACTGTGAGCTTTGGTTTGGATTTGGCTAGTGGCTGTGGGCAGTGAGCCTCTTCATCTCATACAAGAGAATGATGATGACATTTGTTTACCAACTTTAGGATGATTCGTGAATTCCATATAAACTCAACTCGAAATTTAAAGATTAGAGTTAAGAATTATGATAATTTAATTAAATAGAGTTAACCTATATAATTTTATATTTATACTTCGACACGACTTATGGCTAACAAGTGCGCGATATAATGAAAAGTAATTTTTGACATGACCCGTAAACTTAATACTAACCCAATACAAAATTAAAAAGTTAGTATTGAGGAGTTTGACCCGTTTAATTAAATGAGTTAAGTTAGAGTTGAATTTTTATTTTTTATTTTATTTTTATTTTTTTACATGTCCACATAAGAGGGGTGAGGAGGATTCGAATTAGTGATCATCGCTTCATTAGACGTGGTCCTAACCGATTGAACTACCTCTTATAGACGTTAGAGTTGAATTATAATGTTATAATCTTATACACATACCTTGACATAATCCAAACTCGATATGCAAGTTGCCACTCATATTTAATTGTTATTTGTATTTATAGATTTTGTCTCATTATCTTAATATTATATTAAGAAAAAATTGAATTTTTTTTAAGAAATTATAAATATTGAGTTGAGTAAATTTATACCACTTAAGAGAAAGAATAATTGTAATTTTAAGAATTCTATCATAGAGGATCATCAATAAATCCACACAATAAGCAATTTAAAACGTTTCTTTAGGATTGAGTTGTTTTATCTCTAGGCTTTTCTTAATTGGGCTGATCAATTCCACAACAAACTTCCCGTGCTGCCACGTTGTGTACATCCAGTACTTTCGCCCATATTTGGTCAATATCAGCAGGTTAATATGGCTTGCTCTTTTCTTGTGGATGTATTTCTAATTAATTTTATTATTTATGGTATTTATGGGATGAGATGGTGAGTCATTAGGGGTGGATGACGTGGCAAAAGGAGAGGGTATAGTTGGTGGGCGTGTATGAGTGGAGAGTAGCAAAGAAGAAGAGGCAGCAATTCAAGAGTGATACGAAAAAGAAGGTATTGCCGGCCAGTGCCTGTCTGTCTGGTGGTCTTTGGAAGCTAAAAATAGAGAGGGAGGAGGGAAAAGAACGCAAAACAAGGAACCAACCCAACCATCTGTTTAATTCAAATCCAGGGATCTCCTTCTCTCTAATCTATTCTCTTTTTTTATTTCAGATCACTCAGACTGACATCCCTCTATCTCTTTAATTCCTGCTTTTCCTCCTTGCCAAAGTTAACATCTATCTCTGTTAAGAGGAAATAACATGGTATATCTGCTCTGTGGCTAAACATGTTCATGTCTCATGACCATATATTATTCATATGTCTATAGAGGAGGAGTTAACCAACTATTTACACGTGTCACTTTTATCAGTGTCTCCAACAAAATACAACGACAAGCATGTAGAAGCTACATAGGCAAGGCAATGGAAAAAGATTGTTTCTCACTGCTACAAGACTAAAAAATCAAAAAGAACATTTCTCATCAACTTTTCCTGGATTTCAAAGAGTCGACATGCAGAATGGTAAGCCTCAAAGAACAAATCTTGTCTGATTGCACGCATGCACTATGTTGTTATTCCACCGTACCCATCATTATTTCTGATCTCTTTTCTTGTCTTTCCTTCTGATCTCCAGATAATAGCAGCAAACCCACCTTCACACAGATCTTGGTAGCCTCTTCCATTGGGTTGATCATTGCTGCTGCAATGCATTATCGTTTTCGGAAGCTAAGGGATCACAAACTTGCTCCGCGCCTGAGATTATCAGACTCAGGACGTGTTGAAAAGTTAGAAAGGTTTCCCCATTATGTAGGTAATTACTAATTGATCTCATTCTCATTGATTGATTTCCAGAGCAATAATTAATGTGACACTTAGAAACTTTCTCAGACAATAACATACATCTCCTTGAATGAATGCATATTCAATCTAGTTAGTTTTAATTCTGTGGTCTCCCCCTTGGGTGCATGCAGCTAGGCAAATGGGATTCAGAGATAGAAGAGAATGTCCACAGCTATGCAAGCTGGCTTCTGAGTACATTAGGAAATCTGAGGGCTGTGAGGACAATATCTATACATTCTTTTCTAGCGAACCGGATGCAGATTCGCTCTTCGTGAAGCTTGTGGAGGAGTTTGAGCGGTGCACTCTTAGTTACTTTGCATTCCATTGGAGCCAAGCCGATCTTATGATTAGTCAGGTATCCAAGATCGATCTAATGACTTAAAAGGGCATATTATAAATCAAAGAAAAATGTTAGAATCATCTATGATACTTTACAATATATCAGTACTGGAGTTTTCTAATGCATTTATTTCTTGATATACTACGTACATAATTTCAGGTGTTGAGTTCTGACCCTGAGCCCAAAAGGAAGCTCAAGCAAATTGTCATGGCAGCAACAAGGTGGCTATTATTTATCATCATGATGTTATTTTTATTATTCAGAATGCTAACATGAAAACTAGAAAACATGAAAACTAGAATATTGAAACAAGATATATAATAGGTGCGTTGAGTTCCAATGCAGTCTCCATTCCCTTGTCATTTCCCAACCAAATTGTACCTAATGTTTTTGTGCATTCAGTTACCAGATAATGAAAGAAAATATACATGAAAAGATTATATTCTAGATCGTAACATACAAGAAGAAACTAAATAAAAATTCATATGATCATCGAATTTCCCCAAAAGGTGTTGCAGCCCCCATCTTGAAGGTCCTTTCCCCTCAATCAAATGGCTTCATTTGTTAGGGTGTCTCTGTCTTTGAGAATTAAAGTTCCTACTCAAACATACATAAAAAGGCTTATATCAAGATAAACTGGAAATGGAAGGTGGTTGCTAAATGAAAACTCAAAAAGAAGCTATATTGTAAGTCTTTGAAATATATGATAATGCAAGTCCTTTTTTCCCTTTATGGTTTCTGTATTTGTTAATTAAGAACCATACTCCACATTCTTTGTCTAGCTTTGGACTCTCTATTATGGAGAAAATTGCTATATAAAGCATGATGAAATTATGTAATAAGCAATCATGATAATAGGAAACCAGTCAAAAAGCACATGGCAATGACAGCAAATATTTAATTGAATAATTGCTAACAAATTCTCTAACTACAAATGTCATCCCAAGTAGTCAGAATTATGTGTCAATTCAGTCATATCCAACTAGCCACAAAAATAAAGAGCCAAGTCGTTTGCCCTTATTAGTATTGGTTTTGTAAGGATATTATTTTTCTACAAATGAGAATTTATTTTTTGTTTTGTCCCTCTTGATATAGGGAACAAAGATTTGAGAGAGTGACAAAGAACTTGAAGGTGGCTAGAGTGTTCACTACATTAGTAGAGGAGCTGAAAGCAATGGGAATGATAATGAATGACGACTCACGATGCACTGAGGTGATGGCTCCAGTGGCACACAGCGATAGGAGTCCAGTCCTCCTTCTCATGGGTGGTGGGATGGGAGCTGGGAAGAGCACTGTGCTTCAAGACATTCTGAAAGAGTATGAACAATATTATTATCGTCCATTTTATCGTCCTAACCATTATTAGATTAGTCTGAAATCCTGCAAGAAGTAAAAAATCTATATATTTTAAAAGTCACCCCAGATTCAGAATTCTGTATTAAGTTCTGACAAGAATTCTCCCTATGTAAATTTTAATTGATGAAGTTAAAACTTCAAGGGGAAAGAAACAGGAGCTTGCGAGCAAAACATGCAATCTTTTTTTCCCGAAGTCTAAGAAAAATTGGATATCTAATCAAATAATTAGACTAAGTTTACAAAGTCAAATATGTGTTAGACAGTCCAACGGTCATGGTTATCTTGGACTTTGTCCAAAAAAACCTGGCTTGCTTGGGAAAAGGGCAGGTACATAACCCATCATGTTGAATTTCATTCTCTATTTCAAATTCCCAGCTGAATTTTTCCAATGCCAAAGATCAAAACTCTCTTTTTGTCAATATTTCAAGCAGCAATGTCATAACTATTAATGAAGTTCAGTCTGTTACCAATTCTATGACCTATCCATGATGCCTTCGCTGATAACTATGAAAACTAGGTTTAAGGACTAAAGTCTAAAGCAGTTGAATCTTCTGCATCTCTCAACAAAGTATAAAAGTGAAATCAACATTGGATTTTCATAGATAAGTTAATATAATGTCCATGACTGAGTACTTAATATAAGAAAAGATAATGGAATATAAAGAAGTTGCTAAAAGGAAGGGTTCTTACTTCTTTTCTCTTCCTAATTAACTACCACACATGATTTTGCTAAATCGGTATGTAACTTTAAAATGGCAAGTGTAAGAGGTATTATTTCAATCCTTTGGCCATAATTCAAAAATATTGACTATATCTCAATCTTGTTACTTAGTCTTAAAAACAATAGAATTTAGAATTATGGAAAGCAATAGAACAGGCAACAAGGAGTTAACGTTGACTGTTGGTGAATGAATGTGAACAGGCCATTCTGGGCAGGAGCAGCAGGGAATGCCGTCATAATTGAGGCAGATGCCTTCAAAGAATCAGATGTCATCTATAGGGCCCTTAGCTCCAGAGGTCATGTCGACATGCTACAAACTGCTGAACTGGTGAGATAGAAGACTGACTCTCTCCCTCTGTGCCCACCCTCTTCCCCAATCCCATATAAACAGAAGTACTCCATTTTTTTTGTACAACATGAACTGAAATTATTTTAGAGAAGATAATAGTACAGAATTAATAGGCCTAGTTCCAGAAGTGAAACATACGACTGTGAAATGAACCTGCTTCAGTATAAACCCTATTCTGTTTTGTCAGTATAAAGTTAAGAACATAAAGTCAATATAGAAAAACTAGAGCTAAATTACTGGTATAAACATTACAAGCCCAATTCTACATAAACATACCTGACACAGAATCTGGCCAAGGTACTTTGCTGCCCATGATAAGAAGTTGCCTCTTCAATTCCTCAGTCGGTTACTCATCTGAAGCGGCACTTTATCACTTCTGTCACATATTGTTTCAAACAGGTGCACCAATCATCTACTGATGCAGCATCATCCCTCCTGGTGACAGCACTTAATGAAGGGCGGGATGTGATCATGGATGGCACCCTCTCTTGGCAACCATTTGTTGTGCAGACAATAACAATGGCCAGAAATGTTCACCGCCGCCGTTATCGTATGGGAGCTGGTTACAGGGTGAATGCAGATGGAACTGTAAAGGAAATTTACTGGGAACGAATTGAAAATGAAGAACCAGAGCAAGTTGGAGGCAAAAAGAGAAAACCATACAGGATAGAGCTTGTTGGAGTTGTATGTGATGCTTATCTAGCTGTTATAAGAGGCATAAGGTATATTACAGATCATTACATTTGTTTTGGTGGTCCTACAGTATCTAATTGTAATTTTATCAAACAATTGTGGTTTTCTCTTGAGGTATCTGATGAATCAAAGTGGGGTTTTCTGCATGTAAACAGGAGAGCTATCATGTGTAGAAGGGCAGTAAGAGTGAATTCACAATTAAAATCCAGCAAGCAATTTGCAAATGCATTTCTAGCGTACTGCCAACTGGTTGACAATGCCAGGCTATATTGCACCAATGCTTTGGAAGGCCAACCTAAGGTACATCCATTATATCTCCTCTTTCATTGTGTAGCAATAAGAACTTTACTTCAGAGTTTAATAACTGAAACTTGGAAGTAAACACTGGCCTATATATGAACCTGCAGAATTCCATTTAACCAACCAAGGCTCAATAATTTAGGGTTGTTTTACTTGGTAAAAGCTCAGCTGAGTTACATGTTTATGCAATCTTGTACTTTCTTATATGGACTTTGGTCTTTGTATGGAGGCCATGACATTCAGGAGTCAGGACTATACCTGTCAGCAGAAGGTTATTATAGCAATTATGTTATATTCAATATATCATACTGACGTCATAATTTCTGTGAAGTTGATAGGATGGAAAGACAGAGACAAGACATTGCTGGTTGATCCAGACGAAATTGATTGTTTAAAAAGGTTAGGTAGGTTGAATGAAAATGCAAAGTCCATATATGAACTTTACAAGCACCCTAACCCAGCTTCAAAAGCTGGGTCAGTTTGGAAAGACATCGTATTGTCACCTTCTAGGTTGAACATTCAACAGGAGCTGAAGTATTGCATCAGGAGAATTGAGAGAATGAAATGACAAATCAAGTGTGCAGGGCTGATACAGTTTGAAACTTCTTAACTCTCTTGGCTCAAGAAACAGATGCTGGAGAAAGTGTCAAAATTTCATTATTTGCAAGCAAGAATGTTTATCTATGTTGTACTGATGATCTTATATGTAGAAGTCCATTCAAAGACAAAGATCAGCTAAGATTTCAAAAAACTGATGATTCAGCAACATGTCTATTGATCGTGGGGGTGATTCAGATAATCAAATGCATGTACATGAGATTTTTAATATTGGAATTGCAGAAAAGAATTCAAAGAGCAGTCACAGCCATAGCAAGTAAGCCAAAATGGTAAATGTTTTCTAAGATCATAAATCATGATCCATTGATTAAATATTGATTGAAACTTCAATTAATGTTGGATGTTTTGCCAACAATGACAATGTACAATGCGATCCTGGGTTTTGGGAAAACATGCATCAGCAAAACAATCAGAGAAATAAAATGATGTAAGAAAAGACTTGCCTCTTCTATCCATCCTAGTTTTGGCGTCTTCCTTTCTTGTGTTTTTTTTTTTTTTTTCATTCCAAGCTCTAAGATTTCTCTCACTCGTTTTGTCCTAAATAGCTGCAGCAACTGCTTCTCCCTGATGTTCAGAAGTCATTTAGCATTTCATTTCTTTTTTTTCTAGTCTCATAATTTTTTTTTTTTTAATGGTACCAGTGTCCATACGTCAACGAACACATCTGAGGTGACTGTGTTGACCTAGACCATTAATTATCATTATATACATATAATGGTGGAGAAAGAAGATTTTCGTTGTTATCACTTTCTCATAGTCCATTTTCTGTCTAGTTAGTTAAGCAGATTAGCGACTTCAGTATGCAATTACTTTTTGATTAAAAGCTCGAATCCTTAAACTGTTCTTGGTTGGCTTCACAAATCATTTTGCACTCATACATCAATTTTCTGTGATGTATCAGGCAAGTCCAAAAACAGTGTTGACCAACAAGGTCATGAACTTTAACGTGGGATTTGGGGAGATCATAAAGCTGAAGGGTGCAAAAGGATCCATTTAGTCAACCCCAGTTAGTTGGGGTTAAGCCTTAGATGAGTTGAATTGATAGAAGGAGAGAGAGGGGGGGGGGGGGGGGGGGGGTGTGTTGGGAAGGACTTTTACTTGCAGTATAAGGCCTGGATAATTATAAATATGCAAATTTGACCCTTGTTTAACAAAATTATCTCTATAAGACGTCAATTCCTTATCATTTAAGATCACATGACAAGAGCTCAAGGTTTCTTTTTTAATTGGTAAGATATGAATCACCCCACCACTTCATCATTTGAGACAAAGCTCAAGCCTCGAGTCATAAGTTAACACACTTTACCAACACCACTGAAGGTGTTGTTTACTAGCTGCAAAGTTGAAAATGTTGCTCACAAAGAGCAAATATCTGTACCTTACCTGTACAACTTACCTAACAACTGGCTATAAATCTAACTACTGGATAAAGATCCGAACAGTCTCGATCCTTGGCATAGCATTGGACAGTTTCAAGAGTGTGAGCACGCAAGGCCTAAGACGGTGGCATGATTGTCATTCCATGAACCGATTGAAACATAACATGAAGAATAGCATCCAAAGCTACCTTCCAAAATGGACAAGAGTGTACTATAATCCATGTATTATGAAAGGTAATATCAGAAGAAGGAAAGCTGTTGACTATAGAAACAACGTGAGGTAATCAATTGACATTAACAGATCTATTAGAAGTCTAATTGATCTAGAATAATACCTAGCCTAAGGAACATCTTAAATTATGCAGATTGGCATCATAAAAACTGTATCTTACTGAAATTTGGCTTTTGATTAGCTAAGAGAAAAAATGCAGAATCTTTCTTTTGAGGAGATTTATTATAAAACTGCAGAAAGCAGCTACCTCCTAATTCAACAAGTCCAGAAAACCCATCATAGAGGAGACATAAAACCACCCACTCATAAAGTGATCTAAGAGACAGAAGCTTCAACTTAATTGGAGCTTTAGCCTAATTAGGGGAGCTTGGTGCCCTCCAAATGTCCTAGCATTCCTTTCTCTCAAAGTTCACCACATTAGGCACAATGGATCAGAATTCTAAATCATGCTCTACTCATGATTACCAAAATGCCATTTCTACCATGCCACTGTAGGGCTATAAATGAATAGAGCCGCTCGCGAATAGGCCCGGGCTCAACTCAGATTAGCTTGATTCGGGCTCAGTTCATTTATTAAACGAACAGAGCTTAAACAAAAATTTAGGATCGTAACTTGAACAGATTATCTAGCTAGGTGATAAGCTAGAGCTTGGCATGTGTTAAAAGAAATTAAAATTTAACGAACTAAGCTTGAACATTCCATACTCAGCTCGGCTCAATTACAACCCTACATGCCAATGTCTCCTCAATTTTTATAGGGTTAATTGATGTAATCCAAAATGACAAAAAAACAAGAGACAAGTGTTCACAGTTGATCAAGCAAAGAAGAACAAGGAGGCTACTACTTAATAACTAGCCTTACAAATACAACATCTATATCTTTTCATTCCACTTCCTGAGGTTGTATGACGTAAATATCCCTCAAGTACAGTGATCTCCCCATCCTGTCCTAAAAGGCAGCAGTCCCCCTACATTAACTCTCTCCCAATCGCATATCTTGTGTGTACATAGCAAAGTCTATTGTAAACAAAGATGATAGCTGCAATGTTTGTGTCTGTATGCATATGCCAATCTTGAAGTACATGACATAAGTTGACACTTCAAATACCTCAGTATAAAAATCTCCTTCATTTCCAGAACCAGCATATTTTTGCATCATGTCATCAAGCAGGGGAAAAAAGAAACACAGACAGACAGAACAGATACCCATACAGGAAAAGAATCATTAAAATACAAAAATTTTACCTAGTTATCAGCTACTATGTTCACTAATCTAGACCAAGATTTGGTAACAACGAAAGCAAATATATACTATTTAATTGAATTTTTTTTTTTTTCTAAATATATACCAAATATATAAGATAGTTATCAAATGATATGTCAAAGCTTTCAACAGATTAAAAAGAAAGTTGCAATTAAAGTCACTATAGTTTCCTAAACTATATCATTTTGAATCATTAGAAAAGTAACTTAAATTAACAAGAGTTTCCAAATAAATGCTACTATGAAAACCTACTAACACTTGCCAGTCTCAAAAGTTTGAAATGTCGCATGTAAATCTCTGAGAACTTATCTAAGAAAATAGATGAATCCATAACAAAAATCATCATTTACACCATTTCCATCCCAGATAAGTTCAACGTTATTACTAATATATACCAGAAACTCTCCAGCTTTTGATATTTTTTTAAGAAAAGCACTATATAATTGTAATGACGACTTGCATCTCATATAGCCCTCGCATAATAATTATCTTTAAATAAGATGAAAAGCAATTGCATAGCATGCTTCCACATTTCTAAGGTTCTTGTTTCCCTCCAACAAGCTTAAAAAATGAAAAGGAGCAGAAACCCATACAAAATTCTGTGCATTCCTTCAGTAAAAAGGCACTTGGTTGTTCTCTGCCTTGCTCAAGTACAAACCAAAATGCAACCGTAACATGCAAATTATACTAAGCAATACAGAAGGGAAAGGGGCTACAAAGAGAGGAGGGGGGGGACTTCATACTAATGGAAAGGAAAGGGGTGAATCTTTGAGAATGCTTCCAAAAACAACATTATGGAAAGCAAACCATTTAGCAACTAAATGCACTTGAAAATTTGCACTTCTGCTTACTTTGAAAGACTTCCAGCTTAGGAACGACTGGAGGGAATGGAGAGTAGTATCCTTGATAGCCGGGGAGATAAGCCAGTCGGCCATCAGGTTGGGCTGGTTGATGGCCAAATTAACTATGAAGGAGTTGCCTTCTAAGATAAGGGCTTGGGATCCAACAAAAGCTGCCAATCGGTAGCCAAGAGGGCTGCATAGGCTTCGCCCGCAATGACTTCAAGAGGAAGGAGTCTAACTGGTTTGGCAGCTAGAATGTTGCCTTGGTCATCACTAATAACCACAATAGCAACTGCAAACGATTTTCTTATGGCAACATCATAGTTTGCTTCTATGGAGCCTGAAAGTGGGGGTTACCAAACATCTTCCACAAGTGACAGATTAGACCAGGCCTGTTCATGATCACGCATCGTGACATTAATTTGATGCAAACGGAAGGAGATGTCCAACTGAAGGGTCATATGAATAACTTGGTTCCTAGAACACCAGATAGCATCCTTTGTGATGGCAGCGAATAGCTGAAAACGGTCCACCTCTTTGCAAGGAATTGCAAGTAAATGTCGGGGATCCAAAACTGCTTTGATCCAGTGAGAGATGAGGAGATCTTCGAAGATGGAAATGTTAAGGGGCCACCAAGAATGCCGCCAAATGATTCTAGCAACAATGATCATTTGTCAATCTCCATATCGAGTTTAATGGCCATAAGATCGTCGTTTCCCTTCTTGTGCTTCATTGAGTGAAAATCTGGTGGGCAAGATTCGAGCTGTCATGAATAGATCGCCCCTGAATAAAAGCATATTGAGTCAGAGAGATGACTTTGTGCAGCAAGGGTTTAAGGCGGTCAGTTAGAATCTTAGAGATCAGCTTCTAATTAAAATCGCAAAGGCTGATAGGTCTATATTGTTGCAAAGGTTATCCATTTTAGGGTAAGGGAAATATGCGTGTGATTAATTTTCCTAAGCATTCAACCCCCTCTGAAGAACCTCTGAATGAACTTCACAACATTCTCTTTTAGAGCACTCAATGCAGCCTACCTATTTTAATGAGGCAATTTGCTGAAAAAGCTTAAAATCCTCCTCCATCAGCCTCAGCGCCTCAGCAATTTGCTGAAACTTTTGGTTAGTGTGAATAGCGCTCAGCAGATTTGTTGGGCGCTGTTCACTCACCAAAACATTAAAATATAACATTCTCTCCTTTTGTCTTTTTTCGTTTATCTTCACCCCTGCTGCAAATCCAACCGGCCAACAAGTCCAGCTAGACAATGGGCTCACCTTACTTCAACTCCATGATCCTTTTGGTCCTCCCCTTCCTGATTAGCTTATCTCTACCAAGTCTGCGCAAACATAACCACTTTAACCGCCTACAGTCAATCACCTCCAAAGCCACCCACAACACAGGATTTTACAACGCCATCGCGTCAGCCAGGAACTCCATCGACGCGGTCTACAGCCTCTTCCTCTGTTGGGGTGATCTCTCCACTGATGAATGCCAAGACTGCACTGCTGGCACTACCAAAGACATGATCAATCGCTGCCCAGAAAATATTAAGGTTTCAAATGTTGAGTATGGGGCCAAGAAGTTTAGGATGAAAGAAGCGAATTTCACAAAAATAGGACCAGAAAAGATAAATCTTGAATAAAGAAAAAAATGTTTTGAAAAAGAATGTTTAAATGGAATAGTGAAAGTGAATAACTAAAATGTTATGTCTGATGTAGGTACTTTGCAAAAGTGAAAAGCTAAAATAGAGAGTTGATTTTTTAACTATTTTGGCTACTAAATTGGTGAGGCTGCTGTGAATGCTCTTACAATTGGTTAGTAGGTTTGGTAGACTAGACCAGTCATTCCATTTGGTGTCAGGGGCCTTAGTAGGACTAAGTTGCTTAAGAGTTTGATAAATTTCATACTCTAAAGGCATGGCACAAAGAGAGTTGTATTAAGAAGATGAAGATCGTGTGCGGCAGCAGTGAAAGGCTAAATGTGAGCTTAGAATGGCCATAATCCCTTGAGACGCTAAGGATTTTTTTTTATTGAGGGTTGCAGAGGATAGGAGTCGGCAGACGCTGGTGGATGACAACCAAAGACAATAGAGAGTAGCCTTACACAGTGGAAAATAGTTGCTGAATACGGCGGAGACAACAGTCAAGGAAAGATGCCGGTGATGACGGCCAGAAGAAGGCGGCGACAATGACAATTGGAGGAAGATGTAGGCAGGAACGGCTGGACAATGGTGGTAGTGATGGAGATCGAAGGACGGCAGCTAGTCAATGGAAATTAGGATGAAAATTGGAAGACATTGGTAACGGCTGGAGAACAGTTGCCAGAAGACTGGAAGGCCTAAGAACCATGTGCCTTATGATGGACCAGGTCATCGGGTTGGATCGAATAACCGGATCCGAGAACACAAGTGTGGCGCATGACATGCATGAAGGAGACTCATAGAAGAAGTTGCCGGCACATTTTGCGCATAAGGAGCTGCTAGTGTCGATGGGCAGCGAGTGGGAGTGTATGCGTACTCCGATTTCAATAGAACTGCACAAATCCACCGATTTGAGGCTGAAAAAACAAATTTTGGAGGTTGTTTCGTTGAAAAAGATTTAGTGGCAGCAAGTGAGGCACGTGGACGAACTACTTGTGGCGTGTGACGGTGTGTTTGAGATCCATTGTTGTCACAGCTTTCACAAAACAGCAGATTTGCACCCTGCAAACCTAATTCTAGGATTAGTTTTTCAGAATCAATTGCGATGAAGGCTAAAGAGCTAGCAGTGGCGGCGCGTGGAGCATGTGGCTGAACTGGTAGAATTTTCAAGCGGAGCATGAGAGCGCATGAAAGCTCTAATTGGACTGATTATGGCAGCATTGGAAAGGTCAAATTCCGAAGTTGGTCAAGTCACCAACTCGAGAGGATTGAGAACGCCAAGAGGGAGACCAAGGGAATGCCAGAAGAAGTTTGTTAAAGGCCATAAAAAATTGGTTCTAATACCATGTAGAAATTTATGTAAAATATAAAAGAATTGAAGAATAGTGAAAGCAAAGAGAAAGAGAACACGAGATTTGGGGTTGTTCACCCTAGGGGCCAGAGTCCATTGAATTGTATGATACAATTAGATTAACATGTTCTATTTATAGGGAGATTGTTGTAGGTGAAGTAGACTAGAAAAGGTAAAGAATTGATAACATACCAACAACAAAAAACTATACATGAATGTTAATGATCATTCTTCACCAAGTGAAACTTCTAGTTAAACAGTCGGTTGCAATTTTCAATGAGCAATGGCCATCACAAGGCATGTGAGAGAAGCTTTCTTTCAAGGAAAATACACATGTGGTTGCATATTTAAAAAAAACCAAAATCACAAAAAAAAAAAAAAAAAGAGCCCTACATCGCAACTACATGGCACGTTCATACTTCCTATTTAACCCCTTTTAGTTCAATCTAGGAAACATCTTCAATGGAGTAACATTACAATTTTGGCACACCATCTACCTATTCTCCTAGCAACCCCTTGAACTTTGAATAATAACAATATAAAAAGACAACGGGCACATAAAAAATAATAAATTAATAATCAATCAGCATGAAGGGTGGATGAAGAAACAAACCTCGACCCAAGTAAATTCGCAAATTGGGCACTCAATATTCCGTTGAGCTACAGTCAACTGTGAAGCACACCAGGTAAACTCTTTGTTACTAAAAAGTCGCTAGGCATAGAAATACAGAGAAATTGAAAAGTTTCAGCGTTTACCTTAAGTGCTTAGATAGGAAGCAAGCAACGAAACTGCAAGCTTTGAATCTCAATTACCACGCAACCACTTGCGTGTGAAAAACGCTTTCATGGTAACTTCCATTGCCTGCATAAAGATGGCACCATCTTCAAGCCCCATTGAACCCTAAAACCCTAATTGCCCAGGACAAGTCGGCAAACGCAGACCCTAATATATTAGCTGAGAGCTGATGTATGGATTGCATTGAGGAAAAATGAGTGCAGAGGCTATGAACACGAAAAACATCAAGCTCGGAATTGATTCCTAGGAACCCCACTTAACTGAATAATAATACAACTGAAACTGTCTCGAATAAAAATAAAATAAAAAAGCAAAGAAAAAAATTACAAATAACAATATAAAAATAAAAATATTTCTTTTCCATGGGCATATATGGATCTAAATACACCCTCAAAGCTCAAGAAATTTACAAGGCTACCCCTACTACGACTAAGCTCCTCTCTCTCTCTCTCTCACTTCCTTCCCCTCCTGGTTGTAGCTTTCTTCGCCGGCGACTTTACGCTCCTGAGCTTCACGCTCTTAACTGGAGTCTTCTTGGCCGCCGGAGCCTTCTTCACCACAGGCTTCGGAGCCGGGGCTTTTTTCCCGGGAGAGGTCCTCGTCGACGTCCTCGAGGCCTTAGCCGGCTTCTCCTTCGGCTTCGGCTTCGCAGCTGGCTTTGCTTTAGCTGGAGCGGGCTTCGGCTTCGCCGCCGGCTTGGCCTTAGCCGGAGCTGCCTTCGGCTTTGGAGCAGCAGCCTTGGGCTTTGCAGCCGCTTTTGGCTTTGGCTTCGGCTTTGCAGCCGCCTTTGGCTTCACCGGCGCCTTACCCCTCGCCGGTGCTTTAGTTGTCGTCTTCACCTCCTTAGTCTTCGGCTTCGAAGGCTTAGCTTTCGGCTTTGGCTTCGGCTTCGCTGCCGGTTTCTTCTTCTCGACGGCAGGCGCTGCCGACTTCGAAGCCGGAAGCTTGAACGACCCCTTCACCTTCACGAGCTTCCCACCGGCCACAAGCTTCTTCAAATGGAAGAGCAAGAGCTTCCTGAAGTTCGGTGGAAGCTGCTTCTGCTTCTCCTCTATGAACTTTGCGATCGCGTACTGACTCGAACCCGTCTTCTCCTTCAGAGACACAATCGCGTCCTTAATCATCTGCAAAAGCAAAAGCAACAAAATAACAAACTCAGATCCAACCCACGAGCTTGAATTTGTAAAAATTTGACCGTAAAATTCAAACAATTAATTTATAACAAATCTAAAGGCTATACCTCTTCGTAAGGAGGATGTGAGGGAGGCTTTCTAGGAGCAGCAGGCTTTTTGGCTTTGGGCTCCTTGAGTTTCTTCGACTTGCCGGGGTTGGTTTCGGCCGGTTTATCCTCGACAGGTTCGGAGAGGGCCGGCTCGGGATTCGGCTCGACGGGAGCAATGGGCTCTTCTCCGGTCGCCATTGGAGTACAAAAAGAGCTGAGGAGCTGAGGAACGGAAATCTAGGGTTAGGGTATGTAAGAGAAGAGCTGAGAAATTCGAAGAGGTATTGGATCTATAAATCTATCGGTGTTTACTGGTAATTTCGTTGCGTGAGAAGATGACGGAAAATGAACGGTTTAAATAGTCGTGTGTGTGAGAGGCAATATCCAGGAGCTGAGCTCTGATTGGTGGAGTGCACCAGCACGCGGATCGGTCCGTTCTGGCAAATTTGAATGTGAGCCTTTGGATAAGTCGTTATCGACGGTTGAGAAGGATAGATGGGGGAGGGGAGGATAGGGAGACGAGGGATGGATGGGTGTTTGGGTATGTTTAGGTGTGCTTTTAAGCTGGATTGATCTGGGCATAACTTAGGCTACACATGATGAATTTTGGTGAGGTTTTTTTCATCTTGTAGAGAATTATATAAGCTTTCTAACAAGTATTTATGCGTGCTGTGTGGAGTTTTGGTTTGCGATAAATTTGGTTTTAAAGCTGCAATGGTCAGGACTAGGGTTTCTTATGATGTTATTGTGGTTTTGGGCAATTTTAAGAGAATGCTTTGAACCAAATTGGGATTTTTGTATGTCATGTGAAAGTAGCTTAGTAAAGGAAACTATTGGTTCAAGAATCGTGAAAATCCAATAAGATTTGGATATAATATGATGGGTTAGAATGTCCTCAAAGTTGAACATGTTTGAGAATACATAAGGTGTGATACAATGCATGTGAAGCATATCGATAGCTATGTTTATTAAAACTTTTGTTTTTCGTCTTCTGTATTCTAATCTCAAAACGAAATTATTAACAAACAATACATTTTAACATCCTTAAAAACACAAAAATGATTTTCACCTTTACTACACATCAAAACATATTTTCAAACTACAAATCACAAACACCCTCAAAACACATTAAGAAACATACCCATCAAGTATGGTTCTAAAATATGAAATCGTTTTATCGCTTTATATTGTGTTTATACATTAGGAATGATAGATCTACGGGGTTAAGATGTAAAGGCATACAAGTTACAGATTCACTAGTCATGATATTGTTTTCCAATGAGGACTTTGTTTCACATGTAAGTAATAAAGATAAATGATTTCACTTTTATCTCATTTTACTGATATGAGACTATCGATCAATCTTACTCGTGTAATAAATTTGCTTGAGAGACAATCATAGGGAGCCATTATTTACTATTACATAGGGGTGATATATGTATGCTTTTGAGTGCAAAAATTTCTTACCGAAATGCATAGTACAGCGGTTCTTTGTATATGTTGTTACAACATTAAATAGTTCCATTGAACAACAATTACAACTCTTGCAGCTAGTTAATATGCCACTTTCTTTAGAACATGGAATAACTATTGCAAACATGTGTCTGCTAACAACATAAGAGATCTTGATCTTGAACATGTTGGTGAATTTGGGATCTGGTTTGGTTCTAGTTTTGGTTCAAACTGAACCTTTGACATTGGCAGATGTATTCTTTGTGTCATATTAAGGAACACGTGTCCCGATTTCAGCTGGTGTAATTCTAACTAAAACTATACTCAATCCAAGTCCTTTTAAGTTTTATTGTCAATGAACTTATGGTTGTTCTATGAATTAAGATGTAGCTGTAGCTGTATTGATTCAATTGTGAGCTATATCTACCATTTGGTGACTCAAGTTCCACCACAACCTGCACTTGTGTTCAAAAACAGTTTTCTTTTTATGAGGAAAAAAGAGACAGAGATATGCACAAAAAAGAGTGTTTGTTTGGGTTGTCTAATGCAATCCAGAGAGTTAAAAGTTGTTCTTATACAATTTATTAGCCCAATTTATGTTATAGAGCGAGCTTGCCTACAACCTCAACTACAATGTCCCCATACAAGGCTCACTGTTTGATATTCTTATAACCCCCCGGCCTTGATGTCTAATATTTTTATATCATGCTAGTTTAGTTTTTTGAGTAGATTGATATCCGTTGCAATACCTAGCTTTTATATGGTTGTTCAATTTAAAAAATCGGCTCAGATCGTGACGATACATACAAGAGAAAAATAATGAGTAACTTGCACAAATATACTGTGTAAGTCACTGAAAATATTCATCTCTGATGACCGAACAACTTTATTCGGCCATGGGAATTGTTCGGCCTCGAAAATGGTTCGACCACTCCTATTATGATCAATTTGAATGTGGTTGAATTATCCCTCCTCACCATAAGGGGTGGTCAAACCACCCATATTATGGCAAGTTTTGTCAAAGTAGTCGCTAACCCAGCTTAACAACCACCCATGTGGCTTGCACACATGGCAAGCTATTATTATTTTATCTCTTCTGTGTCATAATTGAGGCCGTTCATTTAAAATGAACCGCCCTAATAAGAGGTTTACACCCAATGCTATACATAATCCATTTTGATCCACACCTGATTGTGACAACTGTCATTTTCTAACAACATGCTTGAGAGTTTCTACTTCATTTTGATGTTCATATACTATACTTTCCTTGAAATAAAATAATGGTTACTCTTCCCTCCTTGTGACTTTTAGCTGAGTGAACTAGCTCTTCAAAATTTAAACTAACTAACTAAGCATGATTTCTTAAAGCACCCTTTTTAAGTTATTTTTAACCAGACTCATATATTGTATTACTTCTTCAATTTACTTAGTTAGAAAAATAATAATAAAAATATAAAAGAAGCAAAATTAGTTTGGGTGATTTCATTGATTTGCAATTATGTCCCTAATGTATTCAAATTGGCTGACAGCTCTCTTTGGTAAGTAAAAAAAAAAAAAAATTGGTATCTACACCCAACTTTCGCTCAATTTATTTGACAGAAATCATTAAATGTCATATGAACACCAATTATATTATGACATGTGTCACATATATTAAAGAAAACTTGAGGTGATCGTTGAGCACCTCCTTTGGCCAAATTGGAAGGGGGGGAACATCTCAATGGATTTCACCACTCCCAAATACCCATTTGACCAAAGGGGTGACTCAACCACCCCCCTCAAGTTTTTAAAAATAAATAAATAAATAAATATATATAAGATAAAAATGACAAAAATCATAGGTGATATGTGTCATAATATGATTAGTGATAATGTGACATCTGAATGTTTTCGTACAAAAATTGGACAGAAGTTTGGTGCAGGGACATATTTTGTTTTTGATTTTCTTGCTTACAACAGGAAGCTATCAGCCAGTTTTTATAGAGCAGTGAACTAATTTCAAGTCGATCAAACTGCAGGGACTAATTTTGCATTTTGCCCCCAAAAAAATTGTTGTGTTAGACTTTTTGATGTGTTCAATCACCTTTCTATCAAACAATTTTTATCACCTATCAACTAAGCAACTATACACACAAGAATCCATTCTACTATCCTTGGTGGTAGGCCGGTCATTGCATAGACAAATTAGGTGGTCGCCTAAGGCCCCAAATCAAAATAATGTAATTAAGTTTCATTTTATTAAATAAAAAAATAATAATAAACCTTTTAAGGTGACAGTATACATGCGATTTAGGTAAGTTTGAAACTTGCATACGGGGGAAAGGCTATTTGAACTCCCATGATAAACCCTAACACTCATTATGTTCATCCAATGGAGGTCAAATAGAAAGGAGGCAAGGGGGGTCTTGCTTGGTGATAGAAGGACTAACTAAGCTTGAAGAGGTAAAGTTCTCTTCATTTCGTTGTTTTTCTTAGCATTTTGAGTAAGAGAGTATGCTTTATTGTGAGTGTTGAGTCCCACATTGAAAAAAAAATATAAAGAAAAATAGTAGTTAATATACATAAGTGGACCCAAGCCCATTAGCTTAGGCTTTTGGATTAAAGTGGTGTTCAAATATACAAATGAATGTACTATTGGTAAAAACTCTCAAACCGTTTATCTTCCTAACACGCTTGACGACCTAGTGTTGAGGGAGAGAATACGCTCAACAACCTAGTATCTAGTGGGAGAGTATGCTTAATGAAATAATATAATGAAATGAGAAGTAAAAGTATAGGTTGAATATATGCTAGACTATTTTCATATTTTGATTTAATTATTGTTTGTCATTTCTATGATATCAATAATTGAATTTAATTGATACATATAAAGTTGTACACCGATGGTTTATTCTAAAAACGAAAATGAAGAGAATATTTGTTATTTGGAACCTATTATGAAATTTTTCTCTCATAGTTAAAATGCATGTACACTAACGAAACGTTTTTTAAGCAAGTTTTATAAAATCTCTGCATCCGTTTAAATGAAGGATATGTTTTGAGAGAGAAAGATTTTTTTAAAAAAAAAATGAGCTCACGTCACACATATTGTAACGAGTTGGTTAATATTTACTTACTAAGTTGTGGATCTGCTTTGTTCATCTAGAAAATTGTGGAGATTTTACAAATATAGTCATCATGAGCAATAAATAACCCTATTACGATCTAGATTTATATAAATTATATCCTTGAGATCTTTTGAAGGCCTCAGCCATTGAGGTATGTCAGGATTTTGTGGAGTTCAACTATAAGTCATAGTAGTTGCCATTAGTAGCACTTTTGTATAGTTCGAATAATGTTAGGGATAATATGTAATATAAAGGTGTCGGTTTACGTTAAGCTATGGTGTTGAATTTGATTTATATAAGTGAGTTTATGGTTTCAAAAAGAAGGAAAAAAAAAATGAAGGGAAAAAGATGTAGACATTCAAAGGGATTTTTCCCAAATTGCTTCCAAAATGATGTGGCAAGCATTTTTTTCCTTAAGAAATTCTCATTCTCTCTCCTTTTTCTCCCATTCCTTCCCAAAATAGTGTTTTCCACATCATTTGAGAAGGATTTTGAGACACCTAGCAGCCCTCAAAAGATACATTCAATTTTAATTCGAGTTTATACCTTTCAATTTGAGTAGATGTAACACCTCGGTCTGATACTAAGAAGATGATAAGTAGCCCATATAGAGTGGGTGGTTTACAAAAATATTTATGAGTACTAAGTCTCACATTACTTAGTTATTAGGTGAAATTTGGTTTTATAAAGAATTATAGGGAAGTTTCAAATTGATTAGTCATTTTGGAGTGATAAAATAAATGTGACTTACGCTTTTCTTGAGTAATTACAAATGGTATTAGAGCCACCTTGTAGCGTTATGCCATGCGGTATTGGAGCACTGCATGGTGTGCCCATGACGAGGACGTTAGAAGTTTAAGAGAGTGAATTTATAACACCTGGGTCTCATATTAGGAAAATGAAGAGACCTCAAAAGTTTAAGAGGGGGAGTTTGTAACACTTCAGTCCCATATTGAGAAGCTGAAGAGTGATCCATATAGAGTTAATGATTTATAAAGACAGTCATGAATGTTAAATTTCACATTGCCTAATTATTATGTAAAAATTGGGTTTTATAAGGAATTATATTAAAGCTTTAAATTGATTAGTCATTTTGGAGTGATAACATATATGTGGCTAACGTTTTTTCATAAGTCGTTATAATATATGTGTGAACAATAGGCTCCATGGACAAGTACAATGATCTAAAAAAGAGCTCCAACCATTGCAAACCACTTGTTTCCATGTGCATACCACTAGAAGTGGCCGAATGTCCAAAACCAAAATTTGAACATTTGTGGAAACCTAAGCGTTACAAAGATTGGAATATTTATGGGATAATGGATAAATGGGGTAAAATTTTGGGTTTAGGTACAAATTAGTTTATGTAATTTTTGAAAAATAAATGATAGGGGTACTAACTTTTTTACTAATAGATGGGTTGTGTTTGGTAAAAGAGTGGGCCGGACCGGACTCAAAATCTCAAAAAATTATTCTCAAAACCCCAACCATTTCGGGTTAAGAAGATGTGAAAGCGCCTCTCTCTCTATAAGAATAAGAACGGTACGTTCCAAGGCGTGAAGTGGGAGAGAAGGGGTTTCATAATTGGGGTTTTGAATAAGACGACATTTTCATTTTTCATTTTTTTTTCTTTTTCATATTGAAAAGTAATAAGAATGAGAGGTGTTAAGCTTTTTATTTTTATCATCCTGGCGTAGAGCTATTTTTCCGCTGGACCTCCCCTATAGTAGCATCACCGCAGTAGAGTTTAACCACCAAGTTCGGGATGGATTGGTGTGGTTCCTCTACGCCTAGGACATCAGAATAAAAACCATGAACGAAGAAAGGCATGAGAGAAAAGCATATTGGCTAGTGATTATGAGGCCCAATTCTTGACTGGAGGGGATACCAAAGGCCTCTACCCTTCCATCCCTTGGATAGATAGATTACTATTCAACATTATTATTTTTTATATCGCATCAATCATTTTTTATTACTATTCAAATAAAAAAATCACTACTAAACAAAAATTTTCGTTTTTTTATACAAAACATTTTTTTTTCCTCACATCAATCAAATTTTGCTGCAGTTCCGGCCCCCTTCCTAAGTCCACTCATTTGCCAAACATAGCCATGAGTACTATCATGACGTGAAGCTTATTTATTAGTATTCGTAGCATTTTTCTCTATTAATTGTTTTAATCATCTCCAATGAATAAGCTTCACATCATGTTAAGAAAAAAGTTAATACTCTTAGCATTTCACTTTTTGGAAATAGGTGGCATTTGAGATGTTTAACATTTTACACTTGTCACTAACATGTTAGTTACCTGTGTTAAAATGTGTCGAGTTGGCTTAAATATGTGGCGTTTAAGACAAGTGTTGCATTTTAAAGGCTATTAACGTGGATTTCCATTACAAAAATGGATGAAAGGGTTAATTCAGTATTTCAGTTTACGACAGGTACCACTTGTGATACTCTTTAAAACCGAGATAGCGGTTTGATATTGATCCTAATAATGGTACAACAAAATAATTGAGAAATGCTAGGCTTAAAAAAAATGTTTTTTTTTTTAAAAAAAAAAATTTATATAAAGTGATGTTGTACAATATGATTGAATTTATCAAAATTTGAATTTATTTAATTTCCAATCATGTTGTATCACGTCACTTTGTAAAAAAATTTTATAAGACTAGCATTCCTTCAAAAAAAAAAAAATTTAACCCTATAATTTTTGTTAAAAACTTGAGGTGTGCGAAAATCAATGTTAAATTTTTAAGAGTAATTTGATAAAAAGAAGAAGAAGAAGGAGAAGAAAACCTCGGACTCGGTTCGCGATCCGTTGCTCTAACTGACCTCTCGTATCTTATCCGGGCCAAGTAATCAAAAACCCGTAACCCATAACCTGGCTGGGTTACCCTATAAATACTAACTGATAATAATCCCCAAACCCTAGAGATCACAAACCAGCGGCCAGTGAGTTAATTGCCTTTGCTTCTCAAATTTTCAGCCATGGTGAGCTTCGTCCCATCACTGTCAATTTTGCATCCCTTTACGTCACTTTACTGAGAACCAAACAGACCATTCACCTTACGAAAGTTCAATTTCTAACGCTTAAATTGTTTGTTCTGTGGCTTTACCAGGCGGACGTGGAAGCAGATGTTGCGGCGCCAGGGCTGCCGAAGAAGAGGACGTTCAAGAAGTTCAGCTTCAGAGGTGTCGATCTCGATGCGCTTCTTGACATGTCTACTGACGAGCTGGTCAAGCTCTTCCCGGCCCGCGCTCGCCGGAGGTGATCGATCTCGAAGTGCCTCAGAGCTCAATTTCCATATCTATGTCAAATATTATATGATGCATATACGTATATATGTTTGTTTATGGTTGTGCCATGTGTGTGCTTGAACATATGTTTACTCTATATGTGTTGATTTGGTTTTAGGTTTCAGCGCGGATTGAAGAGGAAGCCGATGGCATTGATCAAGAAGCTGCGCAAGGCGGTTAGTTATTATTCTTATGTTTTTGATATATAATATTTGGTTCTAAATGTTTCGGTTCAAATCGATATTCATATGTTTTTATGATGACAAGCAAGTTACTGAGGTTTCTTAGGATTTAATTTTCTTAATGTTATTTTTATGTTGCTTTATGAGCGTGCATGTGTGTGTGAGGACGTGCATCTGATGGAGTATTAAAATATGACGGAAGTACTTAGAATTGGTGCAAGATGGAGCCATTTGTATCTGTCTATCATTTTGGATGGTATTGTGCCTTGTGAAAGCAGAGTAGTTACATTAAGTGAAGTGACATTATTGTGCTTCTGTATGCTCTCTAGAAATGGACTGGTGGAAGATTGTAAGCGTCTCAATATTCATTGGTTCTACTTGAATTTAGGAATGTAATTTTATAGTGATTGGGAATTAGGGTAGTAGGTAGAGTGAGTGTATGATATAGTGATTGGGAGTTAGGGTAGCAGGTAGAGTGAGTGAATGATATAGTGGTTGGGTGTTAATTAGAAGGGAGGGAATTAAGATTTTCATATATGACTTGGTGTGTGTTAACATGATTGGCACTAGACAAGGGGAGATGATGTACGGGATGGGCCAACCTTCTGTGATACTCTGGTTAGGTGGCATGACTCATGAGGCAGAAATCTGAGAATACATATTGGCAAGAAATGGTCGAAATATTAGTGACTGGGAGCCAGATAGAAGAGATGAGTTGAGATATTGATACACAAGTTCATGCTTCATTAACTCAGAGGTGCTTGCTTCAAATCTTTTTCAATAGTATGCAACTTCAAATCTTTTTTTTTTTTTTCATGATAATCAATGAGGCTTTCAAGAAAATCAATAATGGCCAACAATCTAAATTTGATAAAGTGGAGAACCTTATACAAATAATTGTTAGGATCCTGCATTGTCGTGTTACATACATGTGGTGGTCGTTGGTGTGTGTACAAGTGTTGTTTCCTTCTAGTCCTCCAAGTTAGGATAATTGGAACAGACAAAAGTATTTCAAGTGCCCAAAAATTGGACATTTACATGTGTTGGTTGGGGCAAATATAGTAGTGGGGTGAAAGTGTAAAGAACTAATCAACTGGAGAAAATAAAAATATTGATTTTGAGTGTCTTTGAGATTTAGTCATTTAGCTTAAAAAATGGGTACCTTAGTAATGGGTGGGCACGGGTCGGTTCGGGCGGGTTTTGGCCTTTTCGGCTACCCAACCCAACCCAGGTGGGTTTGAAAAAACCATACCCGAAATCTGGATACAATGTGGGTTATCTACCGATTTTTCGGGTTGGGCAGGGCGGGTTGGGTATCCACTGGACTTGATTTTTTTTGTAGTTTATTTTTAAAAATTGGGTTGGGACTGATTTTTTTTTACCAAAGATCAGAGATAAGAGAGACCAATCTACCAAAGAAGAGATTTCTTTACCTAATGCCAAGGGGTGAGAGTCGTGAGACTAGAGAGAGAGAGTGCATTAGTTCACTTCCTAGAGAAGAGAGAGAGAGATGAGAGAGAAACCTGGGATTAGCGTGACGGCGAGAGAGAGAAAGGAGCTGTATGGTTCAGGAAATCCTCCGCCGCCGAGAGTGAGAGAGGAGCGGCGCCGGCGAGAGTAAGTTTGAGAGACTCGAGAGACTGAGAGAGCGAGAGAAGCGCTGGGTCTGGAGAGTCTAGACGGCTGCGTGAAATGAGAGGATATTAGGAATTTAGGGTTTAAGCATTATGGGCGGAGCGGGTTGGGTACCTGCCTCTTTTTTAAAAAACTATACATGTGCCCGACCCGACCCGCACAGGTTTGATTTTTTCAACCCGTATCTGCCAAAAAAACACTAAAACCCGGCCCGGCAGGGCGGGGCGGGTTGGGCGGGTTTTTGCCCACCCCTAGTAATACTTGGTTGTAGTAAAACATCGAGAATGTATTATTCCCCCGCCCTTCAAGAACTGTTGTCCTTTTGGTGGAAATCATCGTGGCCTTACTAAATGATGGAGAGGATGTTGTTGACTCAAATCCACTTCCAATGACAACCTCCATATTGGACTCAATTCTTAATATATGGAGATATTTTTAAAAAGGGGACACCATCTATCTGTTGCAGAAGTAGGTATTTTGTCATAGATTTTCAGTTTTCCACAGATTTTACACCTCCAACTCATAAGCATATGCTAGAAAATTATATGAGAGAATCTAACAATAGGATTTGCTTCAGTCTAACAATAGGATCGAGTCCAAATGCTAACAATAGTAAAAATAGGTGATGTAAAGTTTAATCCCTCTCTCTCTCTCTCTCAATCTGTTTTTCCTTGGATGTGCACCAATGGTGGTTGCTTGAAGCCGCTTTTTGCAAAAACTTGAAAAATTGTCTCCTGTACCTTGAGGGGGAAGGGGGTTCAGGCTTTTAAACAGGTGCACATGTTTAGCTTTGACATTAAGAGATGGCTTCCCGACACCTAGTTAAGGTTTTTTTTTTTATTAGTAATTCAATCTTACTATAAAGCGCAAAGGGTGCAACCCAAGTACAGAGGTAGTATACCAAAGACACCTAACTAGGAAGAACATAAATTCAGGAACTCGAAAAAATTAGTAGAGGTAGAATTGTTGTAACCAGTCACCAAACATAGAGAGATTTGAACATAATAGAATTTAACTCAATTGACAATCTTTCATAATTTTCAAAATTTCGAGCATTGTATTCCCTCCAAATACACCATATGGTTTTGAATTTCTGGAAATTATTGGCGCCGTGATCGTCAAACAATGTGTTTTCGTATATTCTATCGTACCTTGTTATATACCATTTCGTTGTGGTTATTGAAATTTTTGTGCAGCATGATTTTAACTGTATTTGTTAGTAGTGTTGTTGACCATATACAAGGATAATCATGCCATTTCTATCTAAATTAACGGTAGTCCTATACTTGGAACAGAAACGGGATGCCCCACCTGGGGAGAAGCCTGAACCAGTCAGGACTCACCTCCGCAACATGATCATTGTACCTGAGATGATAGGTAGCATTATTGGGGTTTACAATGGAAAGACCTTTAATCAAGTTGAAATCAAACCAGAAATGATTAGCCATTATCTAGCTGAATTCTCAATCAGTTACAAGCCTGTCAAGCACGGAAGGCCGGGTATTGGTGCCACCCACTCTTCTAGGTTCATTCCTCTCAAGTGAAGATTTTGCATGTGCTTTATATTGTTGGCCTAATGGCAGTGCTAACTTGATTTTTGCTGAATTTTGACCAACATATATTGTAGTGATTTTGTCTTGTTCTTTAAGTAAAATGACTTCATCTTTGAACATATGGTTGATCAACCTGTGCTTAACTTTCAATTTTTGATTATTATGTTATTACTGTTTTTTGGTGCTATCTAAATTTTCTTGTCTCTGCTGTCGGGCACCTGAAATGATTAGTTATAACGTCAAAGAAAAATGCTACACATACATCTCTTTTAACGTGTTACCATGCGGCTGGGGGTGTTGGAAAGAATAACTAATTGGGTATTAAAAACCCAAAACCTGTTTTTGTTTTCCTTCGAGTGGGTTTTGTTCTGAGCTAGTTTTTTCTCTTTCGAACTTCCTTGCTCCGAATCCCTCTGAAAGTCTCTGTAGCCACTTCCATTGAAGCAGCTTCTTCATACATCAACTTGGAAAAACTGGCCTAGATCAGAGATATTCAGTACCCAAAACATTCAACTGAAAAAGTCAAAGATTGAGAACAAAGGTATGGATTATAGAAAATGATACAATGAGAGCAAGAGATGGAGAAAGTGAGAATTTGATGAAAAACTGAGAGCCATTGTTTATGCGAATGAGAAGAGCCATTGATACAATCAAGGTGGAGAGAGAACTCTGGATTTTCGTTGACAACACAGATATCGTTATTGGGCCAAGAGGCTGTGTTTGAGGAAATGTTTCAATAGTCCTAAGTTCGAACCGAAATCCTTCATTTACAATCATAATAACTTAATTTAATCAACTATGTGTCCCCAAGAGGTAGCTCAATTGGCTGGGACCACACTCAATGAAGTGGAGGTCACTAGTTCGAATCCCCCTCCCCCTCTTGTGTGGACATGTCAAAAAAAAAAAAAATTTAATCAACTATGTAGGGCCAAAAATATTTAAATATTCACACATAGAAATTTTCTTACCCTTTTTTACCTATCAAAAAAAAGAAATATGAAAAAATTGATATTATGTTACTTTCTTTTTCTTAAAGTTAAAGTTTCATTCACTTTTTTTACCTAAGAAAGGGCCAAAATCCATTTATTTACCTTTCCATAAGTAGGGCCAATAGGTATAGGTTGGTCCAACCTATAGTTACGAGGGACAAATAGGTTGGTCCAACGGACGCACAAAAAGAAAATTTGAAATAAAGAAAAGACTAGAGAGGTCGGTCCCAAGTCCTTTTGGGTTTGAGAATGGAGCTAGACTTTAACTAGCCAACAATTAAGTAGTAAAAGGGAAATTTACCTTAAATTTGATGAGTAGATTCTTGAACAGCGTTTTGCGTGCGCAAGTCAGGTCAATTGCTATGCGGTGGGCTATCATCTAAACTAAACAACTTGTAAACTTAGATATCCTATACATCATTGAAAATTTAGAAGCATTAACCGTTTTACTAACTGTTAACCGCTATAACTCTATTAATTGCTAATCGCTTTTGAAAGCGGTTATTAAAAACTGTTAATCGTTAGTATATAACAATTTTTAATGCTAAAATAACCATGAAAAGGCAAAAAAGAAATTGTTTAAAGTGAGCCCAAAACTGAAAAAAAAAAAAAAAAGAAAAAAAAAAAGCCCAAAACCTTTTCCCTTTTGTTTGCGTTAAATAATTAATTGAGCTCCTTCTTTATTTTTAGGAAAAATTACAGTTTACCCCCCCAAAGTTGTCAGCGATTTGCAATTCCGCCTCCAAAGTTTCAATTTTTTTCAATTCAGGCATTCCGTCAGTCAAAGCCGCTTTGACTGACGGAACAGTGATCACGTGCAAGTCACGTGATCACTGTTGGTTGTTTTTTTTCCAAAATGCCCCCATCCCTACCTCCTCTTCTCCGCAGAGAGGAGCTTCATTTTTTTTCGTCATTTTTTGACAATGTTTTATTTCCTTTCTTGTATAGGAGCTTCAAGTTTTGGTGAAAGGGTTAAGCTTTCTTCCGGGGTTCATGTTTGAGAAAAATGTATCGTACGTAGATTTTGTGAATAGAGTGGGAAGGGAAGAGCAAATACTTAGATCGAAAGGACTATGGGACATTCCTCATCCATGGTTGAATCTCTTTGTACCAAGATCTCGTATCTCGGATTTCGATTCGGGTGTTTTTAAGAACATCATTCTTAAACAAAACATTTCTGCTGGACTCGTCCTACTTTACCCCATGAACCGAAACAAGTAAGGTTTTAATTTACAAGTTAAAATTCTTAACATATATATTTTAACATGCATATATATAAATTGACGTTAAATGTTTCATTTGCAGGTGGGATGATAACATGTCTGCGGTTATACCGGAAGAAGATGTTTTCTACGTTGTAAGTTTGCTGCGTTCAAGTGGCTTCAGTATGTGGGAGGCATTTGATCGACAAAATGAAGAAATATTGCAATTTTGTGAGAATGTTGGCATTAAGGTTAAGACGTATCTTTCACATTACGAGACACAAGAATCTTGGATAAAACATTTTGGCTCGAAATGGGGATCTTTTCAAGAGAGAAAAGCTCAGTTCGATCCGAAAATGATATTAGCTCCTGGACAGAGAATTTTAAAAAAATTCTCTCTTCCGTCATTTTGGGAAAAAAACAACCAACAGTGATCACGTGACTTGCACGTGATCACTGTTCCGTCAGTCAAAGCGGCTTTGACTGACGGAATGCCTGAATTGAAAAAAATTGAAACTTTAGGGGGGTGGATTGCAAAAATTGAAACTTTGGAGGCGGAATTGCAAATCGCTGACAACTTTGGGGGGGTAAACTGTAATTTTCCCTTATTTTTATTTTTTTGTTGGGTGATGCTGAATCCTAGAATAATCTTTAAAAACTTTATTACATAATGAGATTTTAAATTTCGAGTTATATTGTATAAAATGTTTATCAAACTTTGATTTATCATTTATTTATTTATTTATTTTTGTTTAAGTTAATAATAAATAGATTATAACTCTACAAAATTCACTCACTCTACACAATTTTTGTTGTTGTTGGGGTCATTTTAGCAGTGAGTAACCGCATAAATATGGTAGACAACAATTATAGTACTATAAAAACAAAATACCATTACTGACAAGGAACATGTAAATGCAATAATAATAATAATAATAATTATTATTATTAGAATTAATTATAATTATTAGTATTATTTACTAAGGCACGTGCTAGGATATAGAAGCCCAGCAGTGAGAGCAGCCCTATCCTAGCGACTAGCGTAGCCCACTTAGACAAAAAGCAAACGGTCCATTATTTAGGGCTGTGCTCGAAGATTCTGCTAGAGTTCTACACTTCTACCACTTCGATTAGGCTTCACCTCCTTTTAAGATAATTAAATAGCCTTTTTAGCCACTCAATTAAGATCATGTATGTAAGTATGTTTGGGGGGGATGTCTTGACTACTACTGTTCTCCCTTTGACTCTTGGTGGTGGTACATGGCATTATTAGGGCGGCTTCCCTAATCCTCTCCCTCAGACCTTTTTTGGGGACAAATTAGCTTCTCTTTGTCAATAACACATGTTTTATAGCCTCACTTTCTGCCAACAAAATGTGAAATAATAATTTTGCTATTAGCTTTTCCTCTCTAATTCATTTAAATTAAATATAATCGGCTTCCAAACAAGTTTAGATCATTCAAGTGCGAGTAGCTTTACGGGAGAGAGTACTCGAGTCTCACTTTATTCATATAGGTATTTGAGCATTTCGAACTCTATTATTTATCCAAACAAATGGGGTGTGTTTGCCAATGGCCCTGGAACGGTACTGTTCCAGGGCCTCTCTCAATCCAAAAAAAAAAAAATTTCACCTCAAAATTAATCTCAACATCTCTACTTTTTATACCATATCAATTATTTTTATTATTATTATTATTTAAATAAAAAAAATCACTACAAAACAAAATTTTTACATTTTTTCATATAAAATATATATATATATATATTTTTTTCACTTTTTCCCATAAAACATTTTCATTAAAACCAATTAAACACTTATTTCTAAAAAAAGGCTACAGTACCGGCCCTGAAACAGTACCGTTCCAAGGCTATTGGCAAACAGGGTCATGAAGTTCAAGTGTTCTCATTGCAAGAGATCTAAATCCCTAAAGATCATTCTTACAAAACTTGCTTTGGAATGGATAATGAAACATGTAATTACTAATTAAAACATCTAATCTTATGTCTTTAAGGGTAGATTACATCCTAAACCAAAAATACTAAGTGCTGATCTCCCATTTACAACCTAATCTTCAGTCGCACGCAAACAGATGAAACGTGAAAAAGGTCTGCGAAGGGAAGACCCCTTTCTCCATCTTCACACGCATTCATTTATTGTACTTATTTCTTAATGCGCCAATAACAATAATTATAATTGTACTTGCACCAAAAATAAAAAATAAAAATAATTATAATAATTATAATAAAAACGGTTATATATATTTTTCTCAAAAAAAAAAAACATTACTAAATTAAACAAAAACACGCGCACAGAGAAAAAAACCAAAGCTGTCGGCGTTAATCCAGACTGTCCCCTCCACTATAAATACCCTCCAAACCCTAACTCTCACTCTCGCACTATCAGACTCTCACTTTACCTTTTTTAGGTCCGTACATCGAGTCCATGCCTGTTGACGGGCTAAACCTCCGCCGAGACTCCCTCACATTCGCCGGAGCTCCGTCGGGGACTCCTCCGGCGAAGGGTGAGCGAAGAGAGACGCATTTCAGAGGCGTGCGCAAGCGGCCCTGGGGGCGGTTCGCGGCGG
This sequence comes from Corylus avellana, assembly GCF_965113065.1. Lineage (NCBI taxonomy): Eukaryota > Viridiplantae > Streptophyta > Magnoliopsida > Fagales > Betulaceae > Corylus > Corylus avellana. Next base: position 20,340,718 of record NC_142500.1, read on the forward strand.
AGATCCGAGACCCGTGGAGGAAGACCCGGAAGTGGCTCGGCACCTTCGACACCGCCGTGGAGGCCGCACTCGCCTACGACGAGGCCGCCATCAGCCTCCGCGGCTCCAAAGCCCGCACCAACTTCGGCCTCCGCGGCCTCTTAGTCTCTCCGCCGGTCGCCGTCGCCGGAACTCCCGGCGAGGTTTTCGGCTTCAGTCCTCTGCCGGACTTCTTTCCCGGGGGAGGTAGTCCGGCGCCGGCGAGGTCGGAGTTCAAAGGGTACGTGATGGAGAACGCAGACGTGGTAGTGGCCGGGCAGGAGGAAAAGAAGAAAATGAAGGAGAAACCGTTTCTCTTCGATCTGAATCAGCCTGCGCCGCTTTTCTGAGCCGCCGGAGACGAGGTTCCCAGTGAGTTCTTCCTCCGGAGAAGATATTGCTCTTGTATTTTTGTTCATGTTTCGGCATTTTTTCTTCTTTTTTAAGTTCCTCTTCTAGCATCGTAGTTTAGTTAGTTAGTCTATATCTTATTCCCCCCCTTATGTACAGCCAAAAAAAAAAAAAAAAAAAAAACCTTTCTGATTATATTGCAATTAAGGTTGGGCGGGCTACAGGCTACTGTGAATTCAATGAAAATCCTACCATGAGAAAATGCTCTGGAATTCTATGACAGAATTGCAGTGCACTTTATACTATTTTACACCCATTATTGAGTTAGAAGTTAGCATACCCTATTTACCATTAATATATATAAAATTATTAATCAACGGTGAAGTCAAAAAAGATGAAGGACGGGAAAGAAAGAGGAAGATTAATTTAAGCTGAGAACCTGCTGTGTGTTTGACTGGAAGTGCATGCAGAAGACAGCAGTAGTGGTGGATCATAATTGCGTTTGACTCCGCGCCCATTCATTCTTGTTCGTCACGTTACCGTGCACTCTCTGTCTCTGATTCTCTGACGTGCCTTGCTCAATTTCAACCACACATTTCTCTCTCTCTCTCTCTTAAGTATTTAAATCTATAATTTCATTAGGGTTAATAGTTAACTTAAATCATCGTCAAGATCTACTATATATCTGGTTATATAATAATAAAATAAATACAGAATACGATCCTAGTGGTGGTAGGACCCGGATCCATGACAGGCTCAAAACTAATTATTGACCAGAAGGGCTCAGGCCCATCTTTAATACTCTGCAAAAAGAAGGAAGCCTGACTCCGAGTTGTTCAATGATAATGGATAAGGTTTAGCTCATAGAGAATAATAGTTGGCACATAAAACTACTTTTTTATTTTATAATTATAATCTCATGATGCTGACGTGTAAGAACCAACAAACCCCTTATGTTCATTATTGTTAAAAAAAAATATATTAAGGTTTGTTTGAGATTGTCGCATTATTTGATAGTTGTACGATAAAAGTATAGTCTTTATTGAAAGAATAAAGAGAAATGTTACGTACCACAAAAGCATCACAACCTAATTTGGCAAGGTTTGATACGCTATTGGATCGGTCATTCTTAAAAAATTAAAAAATAGTAATGTTATACACTACATTTTTATTCCACAATATTGACATGACAGTCTCAACTAACCTTTGGTTCAGTCTTATTAAAAAAAAAAAAAAAAAAAGTGTTTGTTGAAAGTAGAATAGTTGTAGAATAAAAATATAGTTTTTAGGATTATTAAAAAATAATAATTTAATGGCTAATAGACCTTGCCACGTTAACTTTATGAGATATTTGTGTGGTACGTAACATTTCTTTAAGAATAAAACATGTAGCATTTCTCAAGGAATTCCCTTCTCTTTTTTTACCTCATGAGTCATGAGCCCTTGCTCCCTATCGTTCCCTACCTTACATTATAACCTCCTATAATTTGGATATATTTGGAAATGGCCCCAAGAATAATATGGATGCCAAAGGAGACAGAATATCACGTAAAAGTGTCGAGCATGACAAGCCATGTTGGTCCCCTTACTACTCACATGCCTTGTTCTGGACTCCTAAAATATGGACACCTTGAATAATTCTTCTTACAGAAGCATAGAGAAACAGCAAATTGAAAAAAAAAAAAAAAAAGATCTAAACTTAGCTTGAAAAGGACGGCTTCTAGTACAGAATAGTGGCTCTAAACAAGGGGGAATATAAGTTGTTTCACTGTAAATTATAAATTATAAGATTGTATAGCTCAACTATAACTCAATCTATTTAATTAAATTGGTCATTTTCTTTTAACTTTTAACTCATTAGTTTTATATTGAATTTGTGTCGAGTTTGCGAATTGTGTCTAAAATTATAAACACTACTTTAAACCCATCCTTAGCCGGACAGTTTTATCGGACCCAAATCAAGGGGCTCCTGTTTCTGGGCCTGGCCACCGACTTATGGGTCGAGTTGATAGTCATTACCTGGTAAGACTCATAATTCACACTCACAAGATGGCGCTCACTACCTGCAGATGAAACACTTCTCAGAAGTGACAACGAAAGGGGTTGCCAAAGCCCAAAATTATTATCAAACGGTACAAAAAACAGTCAAGGTAAATAGTGTTTTTAACTCTTTAACTTCTTTTTTCCTTGCATCTTCTTGTCATAGTAGATGCAAAATCCTCTTATATCATTCACAACTATTGATGCCACTCAAGCATGAAGTATCCTCAAGAGGAATTTAAACCCACAGCCATCAATGTGACAGTGAATCAATACCCAACATCAAAACCCTAGGTAAAATAGTCGATCAAACACTAAAATTTCAAATGCAGAGGCAATTAAGGCATTTAGAAAACCCTAAACTGTTTAAAGCATTGCTTGCAAAAAAGAGATGAAAGAGTTTTTACAATTTGAAACCCCCAATTCTACACAATTCTTCAGTTAAGCACGGGGCTTCATGCCCTCTTGCGAATAAGCTACAAAAGGCTTGGAGACAACCCTCCAAAACCAAAAAAACTGCTCCAAGTATATATCCATGGTCGAAAGATGCAAAATATGTACAGGAGCATTCCAAGCCAACCATACAAAAAGTTTTGGAAAATTGAACAGCGGGGCTTGACCTTGCTGAAGCTCTCCATGCAGTTCAAGTAGTCGTCGACTGTGATGGAATCCTGGGGTGGTTATGCTCGCCTTCATAGGTAACAATAAGCATGGAAGGCTCTTCCAAGCACCTCTCAACATGCTTCCTTGCAGGACAACCTCTCATGCTGCTACATTTGTAGTATCCCCTGCACAAGTTCAGAAACTTCTCAGTTTAACAAGTTCCTCAAATGTTGAAGTTCATGCAGAAACTACACCAACAAGCATTACAAGTAACAAATCTGAAAAATGATAAGTGGAAGTCCGAAAACATTTCAAATTTGTAATTATTCTCGTCAGAAAAACGACAATTTTGTGATTGTTCCTATATGACACTACAATTTCTTGTTGAAAAGTAGAATGATATAGAACTGGAATCTAACAACCACCTCCAACAGAAATTCATGTTGCAACTAGCAAGGCCAAAAGTAAAAAGACAATTCCCAGCAACAGAGGAACAATGAGAAAAAAAAAACTTCAAAGTTTCTAGACTTGATGGTTTTGCTTTCTGATAATGTATCCAAAGCAAGGCCCTTGACAAAACTACCAGGACATGGCCAGTGATTAGCACATTTTTCTTGGATAAGTGTGTGTGTTGTTGCTATTCCAGTAATGATCGTGAATATTACATCCTAGAAAGCCATCGATGGCCAATCACAAAAAAAGTCCTATATTTCATGTCTTATTAGACACCTCTCTTGGCATGTGTAGGGGGGGAAGCATATTTTTAGACAAGAAAGAGATTGGAAAGAAACAGCAACATCAAGAAGAACAGTTTATCCATGAACTCGTGAGTGCATCATCATACTTTTATATCACAGGATCCTAAATGCATATCAAACTGAAGAGCCACTATAAAAAATGGCAAATCTTATCAGCAAATTTACATAAGTAATTGTCAGAACTTGAACAAAAAATTGCATGCATCGCAGACAGCCTAGTTGCGTATCAAGAAGCAGAGATTGAACATACCTAGGGTGCGGAGAGCCCTTGATTGGCTTCTGCCCATATTTCCTCCATGAGTAATCATCAGGAGGTATATCTGCAAGCTTGTTACTGATTGCAGGTACCTTGATTGATCTCTTAACCCTATGTTTCCTGGAAGCAGAGTTAACCAATTAAGAAAAATATGTTGGAACAACTCTAATCCTTACTGATTAGTCGGAAAAATTGCAAGCTATAAGATCCAAGGCCATAATTAAGTGAAATAGATGGGTGGTACGGAAACAGAGTCTAACCTCTTCTTTGAGCAGTGACATCTACCACTGCTCGGGCATTTCACACTCCCATCGTCTCCCCTGCCAGAACACTTTCTCTTATGCTGTTGTGAACTCTGATCCGAAGAGTGAGGTGCCCCAATCAAGTGGAAAGCACTTCCATCCATGTTAGCTACACTTCCATCTATACTCAAGGAGGAAATAAAAGACCTAGTGGATGACATTGTGGGAGTACAACTGGAGCTATCGAAATTCAGATTTATGCCGCTATTGCTCCTGCGATACATCATTTCCGCTTGGAGTTTCATTTGTTGCTGATGAAGCAATAGCCTCTGTTGGTTCTGTTGGTGGAGGAAGTGATAATGTGTTGATGGTGTTTGCTCGGCAAGTTGGAGAGGGCTTTTCCCATTTGAGCTCAGTTCCAAAGATGAGTTTCCCAAACACAATGTACTCTTAACATTTGAGCCTATTTCTTGAATTGGGGTTTCAGGAAAACTAGACTGAAGAAATTGAAGGTTTTTGGATTGTTGGTCTGCTCTACAATTTGGGTTCTCCAAAAAGATGCTTTGGGGAAAAGGGATTTGGAGTTTCTTGAGCTTTCTGACTCTAGCATGACCCAAACCCGTATTGAGAAGAGAAACAACTTTCTTAAACCTAAACACAGCATCCCCAGTCTCTACCGTTAAATTACACTGAACCTGATCTTGAGGCTGAGACAAAAGGCTTAGAACTCTATGGCAGCTCTCTACAGCTGCTTTGTTAGCTTCTTCAACCTCCTCCATACCGACCCCAACCAAAACAAAAAGAAAAGAAAAGAAAAGAAAAACCCTAAATCCCCAAAACCCCTAAAACCTAAGCAACGCACACCATACACGACCCCATAACCTCAAATAACTACTCAAATAATATATATCCAGCTATCAATTTCTGACAGAACAAACACCCAGAGAGTCAAAATCCCATTTTTCACCGAACAAACGCCCAAGTTCGAGTTTTTCATTGAAATTTCAGGAATTTCGCCCCATCAGAGACTTAATTTTCCAAAACAAAGAAGACCCAGAAGATCATAACCAACTGGGTCTGTGAAAATGGATTAAAGAAGAGAAACACCCAAATAGAGATTAAACCGGATATAGCTACTTCAGAAAAAGGAAATAAATCAAATTCAGAGTGACAAGGCAAGGAAAGCTCCAAAGCACAGACCTTGTTGGACTTGGTGCTGTCAAACCCTAGATTCTTGTTCCACGGTATTGAGTTTGAAAGGTGTGAAAGAGAAGACTTTGGCTTCGCTTGAGAATTCACACAACCATAAGAATACAAAGCCCTCAACTTTCTCCTTGACAATATTTTACTATTTTCCTAGAAAGAGAAAAAAAAAAAAACACCAAGATTTCACAGGAGAGAGAAGGGGGGCATTTAAATAAGCAGTCCTAGAGAGAAATGAAACTGCCGTCTCTGTCACAGATTTGAAGGCTGGCCCCACGCAAAGACCTTTGTCACTCTTTTTTCTTCCCTCCATTTCAGCTTTAATTAATCTTTATTTTTTTTTCTTCTCTTTCTGCCGTGTATCATGTTCCTCTCCAGCTTGAGTTCTACTGCCTCTAGATAAAACTCTATGCTTTGTCACGCTATAATCTGGTTTCTACATTGATATGAAAGGTTTTATGGATAAAAATTGTCACTTCAAAGGGGAGTGTGAACTGAAAATGAAAGTCGTAAACTATCACGTTAATTTGTAATAAAAGTCTTGTTTAGCAATATCTTTTAGATGATATTTTTTACTTTTAGATATATATATATATATATATATATATATGATATTAAGATAAAAATAGTTCTGAATATTTTATATGTTGAATTATATTTGTAACAGCACTCTTGGAGAAATGTTAAGAAGTCTACATGTACAGTGCTTGGAAAGCAAATAATTATTAAGAAGAGTAAAATTAACATCATGGGATTAGATTTTCAAAACCATGATGCTAACCTTTTTTTTTTTTTTTTTTCTCAATAAGCTGTTTTGACAATGATATGATTAATTCAAGTTTTGAAGTTGGGGGTTTTAATAATCACCTTCTAAAACTGGCCTTTGATGATTAAATTAACCTGATTAACTAATAAGGTAAGTAGATGATAAGAACAAGATGGAGGAATGAAGATTGGTTATATTTTAATATTTATTGAACTCCATTTAAGTTTTCTAGCCAAAATATATTCTCTTACATCATCATCATAATTATCATACTAATTGAAGTTATTAATGCCTCTAAAAATAATTAATAGCTAAATTAAAATAAAAACAAACCAAAAGTCAAAGCCAGACCAAACTCTTGACAAAAAAAGAGATAAACTTGGAAAGAAAGAAAAATAAAAGAAAGAGTGTTGATTTTTGTTTTTGTTTTTGACTGCTTGGTTTTACTTTCCTTTGAAGTGTTTTCCCTCTATCTGCGCGGCTTATCAAAATGTCCGCCAAAAGTGGGACCCAAGAACGGTCCTCGAGAGAGCATTTCTATATAGCCGTTGCGAAGGGTAACCAATGATAGAACGCTACGTGTAAAATCGCTAACTAAAGTCTGACACGTACTCCTAGGTGCTGTTTGACTGCCCTGCTCGCCAATTGCTATCCTGCGCCGTGGGAACACTGTTTGTTCGGTGACTGACATGGCGTGGGTCCCGCTGGGTCCCAACCTCGTTGACTTTATACCTTTTCTCTCTCTCTGTCTGTGGGGTCATAGACTCATAGGGGGGGTACTTTAATAGTATCTTGGTAAATTCAGGAATTTTATGGTGCTAGTTCTCGAATTAGCCCAAAATTGGAGGAGCTATTGCAATGTAACAACACATTCTTAATGACTATAATACCCTCAAGAAGACCTTTTTTTCCCAAGAGCTCGGCTTTTTTTTATAACCTTGGGTGAAATAAGTTTTTATGTGAAAAAATTATTAGATATGTATATATATATTTTAACAAGTCAATAACCTTTTATATTTCAATTGAAATGAGATGTTGTATATGTTTTCAAGTAATTTAAATTTTTTAAATAATATATATACTATATATATATATATGTATATAATAATAAAAAATCTAAACCATAAAAGAACTCTTTCATAGCAGCCTAAAGTTTAGGTCATAATCTCAAGTCAATATTACAACGCTTTTCCTCTAAGTTTTCTATTAAACTTTGGATTGTCAAATTCAACACGCGTAAAAAGGCTTTTGTTTTTTGTTTTGTTATTAATTTGGAGGCATAATTAGTATTAAAATTGATTGATGCGATAGTATAGAGTGCAAATACACCAACCCATAATCTTATCAGCTTGGTTACACAAGTCAAACCACCTTCCATTCTATCCATCCACTTTCTTTACAAGTGGACGGAGTGCTTGTATTTCATTTTGCTTTCATATCTTATATTAAAATATTAACTTAAATTAATTGGTTCCTATCAACTTAATTTTTGTAAGACATAATTTAACACTCATTTCAATTAAAGTACTCATTTTTACCGGATCTGGATCCCTTGGAATTCCTAGGAGAATTATAGTTTCTGAAATTTCAGATTCAGGCCATCAATTTTCATCTAAGAGTCATTATTCTGCCACGTGTCCCACTACTAATAAAATAATAATAAAATTTTAATGATATTAATAATCATTATTATTTTATTAATAGTGGGACATGTGGCAAGATAATGGCTCTTAGATGAAAACGAATGGCTTAGATCTAAAATTTTAAAAACTGAAATTCCCCTAAGAATTTGAGGGGATCTGAATCCTATTTTTATCATTACACGTGAGAAAGAGTATTAAAATAAATAAAAATAATAATAATTAAATTAACTTATTCTTACTAATTAATTTAATTTTTTAGAATAATTAGTAATTTAACATACAATTCTATTAATAATCGGGTGGTCCAACAAAATAAAACATTGGTTTTGATGAAAGTCATAAGCTATTTGTATGAGTAGGCCATAAATTAACAACAAAATTTTCCTTTAAATCACATATTTTAATAATAAACATTAGTTTAACAGACTGAATTAAAAGAACGGTTGTCCGAAAGGGAATTGGGTAAACCAAGTATTTGCCATTCAATCCTATACACTGAAAGTGCCGGAATTTCAACGTCAGTCAAGGACAATTTCCTAAAACTGTCGAGGCGACAAAGCCATCATGCTTCTCACCAAACCTGTCTGGTTGAACTGATTATCCAGACGTGAATTATGGATTATCACCAATTTTTGTCTTTAATCTGATTGGTTAATCTGGCGTTTTTGGATTAAGACCCATCAAAGATCGTGTGTGGACAGTTACTCACACACAATCTTTTCTCATCTTGATCTTGATCCTGCGGCTCCAGTTGGTCAAAGCACTTTACCAAACTTCTTTGAAATGTCTCAACATTTTAAGCATGTGCTTTGACCTCTCTGTAAAATGGAACAACAGGGATTTTTAATTAAATGTTGTTTTTGTCTCCATGGTTAAAAAAAAAAAAAAAAAAAAAACCTAGCAAATTAGATACAAGGAGATTAGCTACATTATCTAATCATAGCCCTCATAGGGTGGTTCATGCATTTTTCCACACATGTATATGATGCCTATGGATGTAACATTTCTCATGAGATCATTGATTACGCATAAAAGAACCGACGTTTTTTTTTTTTTTAGATATTGTAACTTTTATTATAAATTAAAGGAGTAAGATGACACTTATCATGTCTATCATTAAACTGTCACGTAGCAATTCACATGACAAATTAACATGACAATTGCGTAACTTTATTTATTTATTTTGTTTCTAGTGATTTTCTTTATGGGTCGGGAAAAGGGAGATGAGACGGGTTTCCGAGAAGCTTTTTATTGTTCACATTAAGTTTACAACTTCATTTCAATTTATCCCCTTTTGAGGGTGAGGTACATGCCCAATAGATTACCACTTTACCTTGTGTTCTAAAGGGCGTCGGTGGCAGCCTCTCAATTGCAATCATATTTTCCTTCTCCTTTTCTCAAGGAATCTGAACAAAGTTTAGACTTTATTTTTGTTTTTATTTTTTCCCCTCATTTTCATTCTTCTTGCCGAATTAAGGAATCAACCCTTTCAGCTTTAGGTCACATAGCCTAAGAGAAAGGTTAGCAGACTCAAATTTAGGATAGATGAATCCTTCTGTCATTTCTTAGACTACTCAATTTTTTATGAAATTCGAACAACCTAATAATAAAGATTTTCATCCTCAATCTACATGCCAATAAGTGTTTGCAAGGAATCTGCTTGAATTTCACAGAAATTTAGAAAGCGTGAGAGAAAGACTTTGGGGCTCATATGCTCCAGACTGCCTATTCAAGACTGGTGAGCCATGCATCTCCTCTTTTAGACCGCTCAAAATTTTATGAAAATTCTAACGGCCACCCCCACGTTGCCAATAGGCAATAGGTCATGAGTGTAGATCTGCAAGGGAATTTGTTTGAATTTCACATAAAATGTAGACAATGTAAAAGAGAAGGGTTGTAGAGTTATTTGTTTCGAATTGCTCAATTTAGAGAGACTTATTTATTTAGGACGGATGAGCTCCACATTTCTCTTTTCTCTCTCTTAAATTGCACAAATTTTTATAAAATTCAAAGGAACAGATGCCGGAGATTCTCATCGATGCTCAACTCACATGCCAATAGGCAATGGGTGAGGTGTCTGCAAGGGAATCAAACTACTACTACTACCACCTAAAAGAGAGAATGGTGGTTGATGCCAAGCCAGGGAGCCTTGTGGTAGCCCCACTCACCTGGGAACATAGCATACCCCATCTCATAAAAGAAGACAATGCACTTTGTCCTACCTCCTCATTACGCACTAAAAACATTCTGTCCGTCTCTCCCCTTTTCTTGATTGGAGAATATTTATCACTTTTAAATTATCTTTTTTAGGGTGAAAAAGGGTAGAATTTCACAAGCTTTTACAGGCACATGGAATTAACACTTTACTTTTTAATGGCCTCATAATTCATAAAGCCAAGAAAAAAGCAAAAGAACTTCTTCGGGATCCGGTGAGACATATTAGACTTTTGAGGTACAGCCATGATTAGAATGAGAGATGTGGTAATATTATGTATGGTTTTGTGCCCTTTTTATTTTATTCGGATTCGAAATTCAGGCAAAACAATTTAAGAAAACTCTTATTCAAACCTGATTGAACAACTAGACTTCATACAACTCTCTCATATTTGGTCTCGACAGTAAGATTATTGAAAACCTCTGTTATCTATATTTACTAAGATTACATGGGATCAAATTCTACAATTGGGTATATAATTATAAGAGACTCTCGATGAAGCCTCGTTTCGTGCATATGCTTTGGCACGAGACTCATCGATTGCAAGAATTCTTTGCAATCCGAACTGAGAAATTGTAAGGATTTCCAATTGATTGTATGGACGGACATGCACCGAAATCTTAGGGGATAAAAAAGAAAAAAAAAGGGTCCAATCTCCCCCCACCAAAATCCAGTGCTTGTCTTTGTCAAGGATTTGGATGGACTCCCACATGTTAAGTCCAATAATGATTTTGATTTGTTAAAGTTCAGTGAAACTCAAAGAAAGATTATTATGGGCTTCATTTGTTTCCTTTAATCTTGTTCTGCACTTTGCCCGACTACCACATGGATGCTCCTTTATTTCCAAACCTTTATCTCTTTTCTCATTAAGCACAGTTATGGCAGGTATAAAGAGAGACAAGCCGCAGCCAAAGTGAGCAGCTTGACATGCAAGTTTTAAATATGAAATCTCAGCCATATATACACTATCAGCCACGTTTCTACTTTTTTTTTTTTTGGGGGGGGGGGGGGGGGGGGGGGGGGGGGGGGGGTGTCTCAGAAGTGCAGGGAAATGGATTTGGACATGATACTCATTACAAGGCAACACTTTACACCTAGCATGTTAATGGTTTAAGAGCTCACATGTGCAAGGATCCTTCTCCAGCAACAGGTTCATCAACTAGGCAAAAATACAACATTTTTCACATTTCAGGCTTTTATTTTATTGGGATGAAGATCTCTGACTAATATTAGGTTGCCCGAATTTTATGTACCAAATCCGACTAAGCAAATTTTTTTCTCCATTTTAGCTAAAAATAATAATAATTTATATTTTTTAAGCTACTCACTTTTTTAAAACACCTACATTTCATTCAAAAAAAAAAAAAACAAAAAACATTTCCCAAGATTGCTAAGAGCATGTTTGGAATTGTGTTTGAGAAATAGAACTTTTAAATGAAAAATTGCTGTTTGGCAAAAGTTTTATTTTTTATCTTTTGTCAAAAGTGCGTTTTGACTATTTTTGAGTTTTTTGAACCATTAAAAACGCTTTCAATTTTTTTTACCAAACAAGTATTTTTTTTTTCAAACAAATTTTTTTTAGTGTTAAATATACTTCTAGGCCCATCAAATAAACACCCAAACAAGCACCAAGTCGGATGCAAAAAGGTCCCACTGGTCAAAAGTTAATTTGACTAAGGATTTATTGTGTTAAAAAAGTAATTTAATGGGAGCATCCTCAAAAAAGAGGGTGCTGACAGCTGAGAGATATACATAAACAAACACGTGCATATACATCCATATTTTGTCCACAACCCATTATTGTCAATAATGGCATCACTATGGTTTCTCTCACATCTACAGGAGTACAGGTGATGAGGTGATCTAGTGATTCTAGTCAATGCCCAATTTAGTTTTGGATCGATTTCTGTAAACCACAGATTGAATAACAAGAAATTGGAAAATTTTAATTATCAGAAATATCTTAACTCAAGAAACTAGCAAATCTGAAAGAGATTGAAGATTTTATTCGTGCCGAAATCCTCTTAAAGAAGCTTAATTATGTAGTTGTTGAATGGCGTTTTATTATCAAACACACCAGTAGTTGCTGACGCTGCACATCTCTTTAGAGATGTTCCGTATGGTGGCAATTGGTAAAGAATCGAGGCAACAGGATTCAGTAAAAACTTCAAACAAGAAATAAAATGAATGCACAAGAATCCACATAAAGGAAGCCAGTGAAAAGTAACAATGATCCGTATAAATGAAACAAAAATGATTTGATTTAACCTTAATGAGACAACATCCCCCTTGAAAATTTGATTTAACCTAAATGATTTTAATGGAATTTTGGGGCATAACAGTTTGCAAATCATCTTTCGAGTCACCAATGATGCCTACTAAAATTTGTCCGAAGCCTATTTGTCTAGTAGCAAACAAAGTTATTGTTTCCTTCCTCTTCCTTTCTTGGTTGGCTGTGCATCCATCTGTTCCTTCCCAGTAACTTCTGATGTTTCTGCTGCAAAATGAGAAAGCCGAACAGGTTTTCATTAGTACAACTTGTGAGACATCAAAATCCAGAATCAAATCAACAATATACTGATTGAACCATAATAACATGTTCAAAAGTGGTCCATAGGAGCTGTGCTTTGCAGCTTTAGACGAAAAAGATGCTGCCTCAACTCTTCGCAATGTTCTTACCACTACACAATATTAAGAAATCTAACAAGCATGTCCGTGGGCGTCCCACGGAAAGAAAATTATACCATAGCATTTCATATAGCATTTGAAACCAGTTTCTGTTTACTTTAAGTTCACCATTATGACAAATATTAGGGAAAGACTCAAATCTCATGAAATCTATACTGGTTGAACCCTATAATAATGCATCGTGATACATCCATTTTTAGTGATTCCATTTCAAAATCTCTGTGCGCTCAACTACCCCGGATAGAAATAGAACATTTACTTCCATGGAATGCGAAAATACACCATAAATTACAAAGAGAGGCTTAGAATAAGATGATACCATCAGGACCCCGAGCCATTAAAGTGAAGAATATGTTGTTAAGCTTCTCCATCTTCTTAGCCTCCTGTGCCTGGTCTGTCTTAAACTTGAGACACTGGCAAAAAGCAGAAGAACCCATCATATGAGCAATCATATACTAAACAAATAGATAAAATTATGATTCCATGGTTATTCAACAAGAGGAATTATATTCAGTTATTCTCAAGCCATGACTAAATCACGTGTACTAAAACATTCTCAACTCAATGTCATTCTCTTTTCCAGAAAGCCATGACTAAACTATGTGCAAAAATAAAACATTCCCAACTCAATATCTAGAAACGAGTGTCCTAAAACATTTAGTCCAGGGTTTATGATGCAAAAGCTCAGAAAATAAGTATATAATATAGCTTAAATTTGCCATCGCAAAATAAGCAAGCATAGGTGATTTTTCCCTTTGCAAAGGCACAACAAAAGTGTATGTCAGATTTCATTGATGCCCAAAATCCCCATAACATAGCAATGGACACTTATCACATATAAATCACTGGCATTCTAATTTAGAAAAATAGAGAGAAAATGTCCTCTAGCATATCAATCTTGAACTACCATCAGCTCTTGTTCCACAACCAAGAAAACATTTATACAAAAAAAAAATCCACTCAACGTAGAAGTACATTGAGCAAATTAACTTGCTAGCAACTGTTTCAGAAAGACGCAAGCACAAATGAACAAGGTTTACTCATTTTATCTTATATAACAATTACCTCCCAGGTCATGAGGGTTTTTTAGCATGCACATCTATCGACATAAAACATATGATGGTTAATCGACTCCCCTTCACTATTTGATAGGGATAGTACCCTGGACAGAATCAAGATTAATCAAGAAGCATTTTATAAGCCCAAATTGTGAAACAAGTGTAGATCATTCAAACATTTAGATTAAAATCTTCTAATCATATCTTTCATGTTTTATTTTCCTGATTCATTCACTATAAAAATTTAGCTAAAAATCAGACAAAACCTCTCTTCTCTAGCCAGAAGAGCATCTCTTGTGAGTCCCTCCCGTTGCACTAATCAACTACCCAATACTGCTACTGGAGTCAAGCTCTATGTCTCCTTCCCTAATGGCCTGCATTTTACATCTACCTCAATAACCACCCAAAAACACAAACTCCAACCTCCATCAAATCTTTGATGAAGCCAAACCATTACTTCAAGAGACTCCTGACCAGGCAATGGCAATTATCAATCAGCAACTCAATTCCATTCCTCTCTTAAGATAAATTTTCTGGGTTTAACCCTTTTCACTACAAATGACAAGCTCCTAAAAACTACATCTACATATTAAAGAAGGGAAAAAAAGAAAAAAAGAGAGATGAACAGAACCAAGACCCAATCACAACCCATTGAGATTGGGCATTACCAATTTACTTGAAAGCATCACTACACCCCAAATCCACAAGAAGATTAAATGGTTAAACATAAAATCTAACATTCACCGCAATTGGGATTCCAATATTTGCTATCAAACACAACCTTAGACCTACTTCATTGAAACCCAGAAAATCATAGCCTTCACAACAGTAAAACTCAATGAATTCGATCTAAAAAACACATAAATAAACTTCTCGTACCTCTCGGTTATCAGTGACCTTGAGAACCAGTTTGCCATCGCAGTGCCGGTACTTCATCACATACCGTGTCTATATCCAACAAATTAGAGAAAAAAAAAAAAACAGTATTAACACAATATTTAAATGAGGGGATACATCCAGTATTTGAAAAAAGAATCATAAAATGAGTACTGCACTTAATCATCTTTTCCTTGGACTTTCTCGGCAACCAAACAGGAGATAGAGGAGAGGAAAATAACAGAGTAAGGAGAAGAAAAAAAAACGCACAGAATCGGGATCGGCACGGAACAACTGCACTGATCGCTCTACGAACTCATCCCACGATGTTATGTAAACCATTGCGCCGCAAAGAGAAGAGATTGAGAAATCCAACGAATGTTCAGAGAACCTACAAACACGTAATTTTGTTTTGGGTTTAATACTCTAGGGTGGGCTTTTTTATATAACAAAACGATATATATATAAAACAGAGAAATAAATTTTAAAAAATAATAATAATAATAAAACAGGGAAATAATTAACCAATTAAGTTGACCAAGAGGAAAATTATCAAAATAAAAAAAGTACATAAATTTCCACCAAACCAGTTCGAAGAAAATATCCTCCAACTCATTTATTTATTTTGGACCTCTAATCATTTAAAATAGTGTCAAGTGTATATAAATATTTAAAATGCACATTAAATTTAGTTTAAATTAATAAACTGCTATTAATGACGTTAAAAATTTAATGTGTCTTTTAAATATTTATAGACATTTGACAATATATATATATATATATATATATTTTTTTTTTGAACTTCCAAGAATTTCATTCATGTGGAAAATCCAGACCCCTGAGGATCTAAACAAAAAGAGCATTACGCTATGATGATACAATGCTTCTAATTCATTCAGGTGATTCATACAACCAAGTGTGTGCTGAATCTAGTTGCAGTCCTTCGTTAGTCAAGTCATGGGCTGCGCCGTCATTAGACACTATTTTAAATAAGTTGGAGGATATTCCCTTCAGACTGATTTGAAGTAAATTTCTATCCAATAAAAAATGGGAAGAAATTTTCTCCAAACCAGTTTGTAGGAAATACCGAAATATCCTCCAACCTATGTAAAATAGTATTAAGTGTCTACAAACATTTAAAATACACATTAAATTCTTAACCTCATTAATATCAGTTTACTAACTTAAACTAAATTTAATGTACCTTTTAAATGTTTATAGACACTTAACACTATTTTACATGAGTTAAATGATATTTTCTTCGGGCCGGCTTGAAGGAAATTTATATCCCACGTACATATGTTAACCAATTAAAAGAAAGTTCTTCTAAACTAATTTTAAAATGAAATTTCTATCCTTACCAAATTTACACCTTGCATTTCTCCAAGCTACATTGGTCTAAATGCGTGGTGATTTATGATTTACTTAATCTACGCCTTACATCTCTGCAAGCCCCATTAAGGATCAATGGTTATGATCTTTTTAAAGTTTATCTCTTTCAACTACAATATGAAGTTCTTAATTAAAATAATAATGTTTGTTTTTAAATAAAATAGTTCAAATTTTATCGCTTCACTCAACATGAAAAATGCTTGAAATACTACACTAGCTTTTACTACATTTTCTTATAAATTAATGTGCCAATCACATTTTATGAAAATGAGTGTTATGTGGTAGTTCATATATTTAGTAGTTAATATAATAAGTGTCACGTAAACTGCCAAGTCAGTTTGTAAAGGTGATAAGTGTCATGCAAAATGCCACGTAACTGCCCACATTTAATGGATGATTGACAATTTGACATGGTAAGTGTCAGGTCAGTTTGTAAGAGACTTGCAGTAAATACCACTTATCTTGGTCAATTATTAACTGCCTCTCTTTTGATAATGAAGCAACAACATGTAGATAATGATGGTGTAATTTTAGAAATCGTTTTTTGTGTCCCTCATAAAATGAAGTGAATTTTAAAATTATCATTTGATCAAAATTCAATAATGATCAATCACAAGTTCACTAGTAATTTTAAGAGCCACGTCATTCTTAAAATGATATAAAAGTAACTTCTAGTATTACACGTTCTTTAAGCCTTTTCAATTTTGTGGTACGTAGATAAAAGTAAGTGTCTTTATAGTTTTGTAACCGTTTTGTAGCACTAGATGTCTCTTTTGTTTTGTAACGGTAGGTAATTAATGTAATGTGACAATTAGGATCTTGAAATTTTGTTTAATTGTTGTGTGATCAATAAATTGAGATAATAAGACTGCCTGGTTTGATATCACTTGAACCAAAACCTTTCATCTTTCTTCAACACAAATCCATGGCATCTTCAAGAATTCTCCTCTACATGTTTTTGGCGTTGATCATTGGTAATCTGCATACTGAAGCAACCAACCAAATTCCATCTGGGGTCGATCTCACTAGCGTTGCCAAAGCTTCTGATCAATCGGGTAAGCTTATCACTCTATAGTATTCATTTCCCGTGAAATGAATTGTTTGGATTAAATAATTGCAAAAAAAAAAAAAAAATTAGAACAAAATGAGAACAAATTACCAAGCAGTCAGTTTGTAAGGAATTTATAATATAATAACCCTAGCAGCACTAATTATAAAAACCTATGTAATATTGCTCTATGAATTTATTTGATTTTCCTTTTTGGGCAGGGTGTCCTGCTGATTGGTGCCGAAGCAAAAGATGTTGTGTCTGCTCATCATTCGCACCACGTTGTATCGTCTGCTGTGCAGAGACCACTGCCTCCCAGCATCCTTAATGCTTGAATGAAATGTGATATCTCTATGAAGATGTTATGCGCAACCTAATCTTGCTTCGTACTCTTTGTTCTGTAAGCTTAAATGGAATAAATAATATGAGTCGTCTTAGAAAATGCATCTGGGCCTTCTGTGATTTGGGTGAATCTGTCAAAAATTTGATTTATGTTTTAATATCTTTGAATTACACTTATTTAAAACTCGATTTGTAGCTGCAAAAACCTGCTGGTAATTGTACAAACAAACTCAATATTAAGTAACACATACACGACTAGTTCGCAACTCGCAAGCCTAGCTTGAATATACACATGTTTATATGTATATAAACATATACTAACTTAGCATTAACTAATATATTAAGTTATTAATGGAATGATAATTAAAATAAATTACCTTTCAAAAGAAACGGAGGGCTCAAGAATGATAATTAAAATAATAATGTTTGTTTTTAAATTAATTAGTTCAAATTTTATCACTTCAATCAACATGAAAAATGTTTGGAAGTTTGGAACACTGTATCCTTACAAATTAATGTGCCAGTCTACATTTTATAGAAATTGGTGACATCTAATAATTCATATTTTAGTGATTGTTATGATAAGTGTCACGTAAATTGTTGCGTCAATTTGTAAACGTGTAAGTGTCATGCGAAATGCCACGTGCCGTTCATAGTTAAATAAGTTAATAGTGGACATGGTAAATGTTATCTCAGTTTATAATATACTCGTACTAAATGCAGCATATCTCGGTCAATTATTAACAATAACTCCTCTCTTCATGTAGTTAATGTTAGTGTTATGAATTCAAATCGGGTATTTGAGTTTCATCGTCCTCTGTTTTGTTTTAGATTCTGGGTGTCTCAAATTTGTATAGAACCCAATGGAAAGGGGGAATCGCCCAAGACTCATGAACTCTGAAAATCAAAAAATAAGAACCCAGAAAAAATATATATATATAGTATGCTCAAATTTGAAAAGAGGATTCGGATCCCGCATCAAATAGAGGAGAAAATAAACAAAATCAAAACAATGATTTCGAAATGAAGAAAATTAAAACCCATGAACTATGAAAAAAAAAAAAAAAACCAGAATTTTTTCACTCCCGAATCGGTCCCACAACTTTTCTTCACGCCTTTGCCACCATCTTCAGATCATAGTCAAGCTTCTCTTCTTGCATACGTGGGTTAGAGGATCCGAATATGGATGGGAGGTTACTTTTTCTCTGCAGATGTGGGGATCTAAAGTTTGTCTAACGAAAAATTAACATGGGTTGGTTTCCGTTTTGTTATTTTATTTTATCATATATATATATATATATATATATATATATATATATATATAAGCCGAGTTTTGGCTCAAAGAGAGCCTAGAATTTAAAAGCATATCCGTTTTTTTTTTTTTTTAATTTTATTTTATTTTTAAGTGTCTTCTTAACTCTCTATTAACCGTTTAGTGTTTCTCCTATTTTTTAATATGGTTTAATAGTTTATCGTTTAGGTTTAGGTGGTTTCATTATTCCAAGAGTTTATTTTAAAACGTTTCCTTATATGAGTTTCATTATTAAGCGACTATATTTAATGTAAGATAATTATGGTTATTTAATTTTTAAACATTGAACCGATCCTTTTAAGTTAAAAACCGGTCCCTCTAAGGCCATTAAATTAACTAAATTAATTCATGTTTATATATATATATAAAAGCCGAGTTTTGGCTTAGAGAGAGCCTAGAATTGTGACACGTGTCCTGAACTCATACTTTTTAAAAGCATAACCGGTTTTAATTTAAATTTTTTTTTTTTTTTTTTTTTAAGTGTCTTCTTAACTCTCTGTTAACCGTTTAGTGTTTTTCTTATTTTTTAATATGGTTTAATAGTTTACCGTTTAGGTTTAGGCGGTTTCATTATTCCAAGAGTTTATTTTAAAACGTTTCCTTATATGAATTTCATTATTAAGTGACTATATTTAATGTAAGATAATTATGGTTATTTAATTTTTAAACATTGAACCGGTCCTTTTAAGTTAAAAACCGGTCCTCTAAGGCCATTAAATTAACTAAATTAACTCATGTTTATATATATAAGTCGAGTTTTGGCTTAGAGAGAGCCTAGAATTGTGACACGTGTCCTAAACTCATACTTTTTAAAAGCATAACCGGTTTTAATTTTTAATTTTAATTTTTTTTTAATTTTTTTAAGTGTCTTCTTAACTCTCTATTAACCGTTTAGTGTTTTTCTTATTTTTTAATATGGTTTAATAGTTTACCGTTTAGGTTTAGGCGGTTTCATTATTCCAAGAGTTTATTTTAAAACGTTTCCTTATATGAATTTCATTATTAAGTGACTATATTTAATGTAAGATAATTATGGTTATTTAATTTTTAAACATTGAACCGGTCCTTTTAAGTTAAAAACCGGTCCTCTAAGGCCATTAAATTAACTAAATTAACTCATGTTTTATATATATAAGTCGAGTTTTGGCTTAGAGAGAGCCTAGAATTGTGACACGTGTCCTAAACTCATACTTTTTAAAAGCATAACCGGTTTTAATTTTTAATTTTTTTTAAAAAAAATTTTAAGTGTCTTCTTAACTCTCTATTAACCGTTTAGTGTTTCTCCTATTTTTTAATATGGTTTAATAGTTTACCATTTAGGTTTAGGCAGTTTCATTATTCCAAGAGTTTATTTTAAAACGTTCCCTTATATGAATTTCATTATTAAGTGACTATATTTAATGTAAGATAATTATGGTTATTTAATTTTTAAACATTGAACCGGTCCTTTTAAGTTCTTGTTTTTTTAATTAGAGAGTGACATGTCTTCTTTTTGGCCTTAGATTTCTGTAAAGAAATCCAAGCCCTTAACTGGATACTCTCCAGTCCTTTTTGGATGGGAGAGGATCCGGATCCTTAATGAAGTCTCTTTAGTTTTGTGACGCGTAAATAAAGTATGTGTCTCTTTAATTTTGTAACCGTTTTGTAACACGTCTCTTTTGTTTTGTAATGTAAGTTTGTAACATTTAAATGTAAGAAGACAAATAAGGTAATGTGAGGAGGAGTTTGAAAGTTTGTTCAATTATTGTGTGATCTATAAATTGAGATAATGAGAGTGGTTTGGTCTCACTCGAGCCAAAACCTTTCATCCTTCTTCAACACAAAACCATGGCATCTTCAAGAATTCTCCTCTGCATGTTTTTGATGTTCATCATTGGTAATCTGCAGACTGAAGCAGCCAATCAAATCCCATCTGGGGTCGATGTCACTAGCGTTGCCAAAGATTTTGGATCGTGTAAGCTTATCACTCTATAGTATCTCACGCCACAGTCGGTTCCATGTTTTTCTTCAAGCATGTTTTCATTTACTTTTATCTTTTTTTAAATGGAAAACAAAATATGTACATCTTTTTGAATTTATTTAGGAGTAAATAATTGCAAAAAATAAAAAAATAAAAAAAGTAATGTTGCTCTATGAATTTATTTGATTTTCTTTTTTGGCAGGGTGTCCTGCTGGTCGGTGCGGAAGCAAAAAATGTTGCTTATGCTCAGATTTAGCACCATACTGTATCGCCTGCTGTGCAGAGACCACTACCTCCCAGCAACCTTAATGCTTGAATGAAATGATATCTCTATGAAGATATTATGTGCAACCTAATTAATCTTGCTTGCTACTCTTTGGCTGTAAGCTTAAATGGAATAAATAAAATATTAGTAGTCTTAGAAAATGCATCTGGGCCTTTGTGATTTGGGTGAATCTGTCAAAATTTTGATTTACGTGCATTACACCTAGAACCGTAAATAAATCAGTCCATTCAATAACCCACTTATTTAAACTCGATTCTAATTCGATTTGTAGCTGCAGAAACTCGTTGGTAACTGTACAAACGCACTTGATAATTAAGTAACACATACACGACTCGCTTGACGAAATTTGATTAAGGCTCACAAACCTAACTCGTATAAAGCTCGATCCAACTCTTTCGGACAACTTGACTAAGGCTCGCAAGCCTAGCTAGAATATACACGTTTTTTTTTTTAATCAAAGGGGGGAAAGAGGAAAGGATTACAAAGGAGGGTCTCTCCCACTCTTAATCCGGATAGATGAGAGAAAAGGGGAACAAGCGGGAATGCTTCCAAACACATTGTGAGAAGCGACCCATTTAGCAATAGAGTGTGCTTTTGAGTTAGCACATCTTGAAACTTTTGATGCGGTCCAACTAGCAAATCGCAGCAGGTGCAAACAAATATCAGCAATCACAGGGACACATAGCCCATCCGAAAAGAGATGATCTTTATTGATGGCAAGGATGCAAAGTTAAGAATTCCCTTCAAGGAGAATAGAGGAACAACCAAAATCAGCAGCAAAACTAACTGCCAAGAGAGCAGCATTGGCATCCCCAACAGTGGCATCTAAATGGGGTAACTTCTTGGTACATGCAGCCACGATAAGACCTATGTGATCACTGAGGACCACAGCCGCAACACTGAACATGGAGCCAATGGCAACATCAAAATTAGCTTTCAAGAAACCTAGGGGTGGAGGGGACCAAGCTTCATGGACAGAAGCTGAGTCATGCCATGCTTTAAAATGAGCTTTAACCATGGAGTTGATGGACTTCAAACAAGAGACTGGATCCGGTACAGAGCCATTGTGAATGAAGAGGGAAAAAGCTTCATGGGCAGCTTTGACAGTGAACTTACCCGAAGGAGAATAGGGCCAAACCCAAAAATTAGAGGTAAGGATGATGCTGAGGTGAATGGAGAGCACTTGAGTCGCCGAGACTGGGTCAAACAAAAAAAAGAGGAGATATGCACTCCAAGTTCTATCAATCGGATTAATAAGATCAGAGATACATAGATTAGGCAAAGGTAAAGGGAGATGCTGAATGGGAAGAGGCTTGAACCCTGGCAAGCTAGGAATCCAGGGAGGCTTCCAAATATTCAGATCAAAACCAGAAGAGATAGCCCAACAAGCATTCCTTGCAATAATCTCTCTGTTATTCAAAATACTCTTCCAAATCCAAGAAGATGAAGGATTCTTGGTCACATTCAAAAAATCAGAGTTTCTGAGATACTTGGCCTTATTAGAGTTCACCCGTACAGAATTATGATTAGAAAGAATAGACCAACCTAGCTTGGCTAAAAGAGCCTTGTTATGATTATGAAGTTCCATTCTTCTAATACCCAAACCACCCAAAGAAGTGTGGTTACAGATCTTGTGCCATCCAATCAAAGAGAGATTATGCTTCTTTTCTTGCGGATGACCCCACTAGAATTTCCTCAAAGAAGAATCAATATCTTGACAAAAAGATTTGGGCAACAAGAAAAGGGACATGGTATAGCAAGGCAGCGCATTGGCAACGGTCTTGATCAATGTAGTTCTAGCTGCTTGGGATAAGAGTATAGCCCTCCAACCTGATTGAGATCCTACTTAAAATCTTGTTCTTGATATATGCAAAGGTTCTCTTCTTATTTCTATGGATAAATAAAAGGAGACCAAGGTATTTAGCTTTGAGTGAAATTTGTTGGAGATTTAGGATGGATTTTATATGGGAAATTGAGTTAGGTTTCGTGTTTGGGCTGAAAAAGATGGAAGACTTACTGAAATTTACTTGCTGTCCAGACCAAGAAGCAAATTTATTAATGCAGCCAAGTATAAAAGAGGCTTCCAAAGAGTTTGCCTTAGCAAACACCATCATAAGTTGGTATATGTATACAAACATATACTAACTTAGCATTAACTAATATATTAAGTTATTAATGGAATGATAATTAAAATAAATTACCTTTCAAAAGAAACGCAGGGCTCAAGAATGATAATTAAAATAATAATGTTTGTTTTTAAATTAGTTAGTTCAAATTTTATCACTTCAATCAACATGAAAAATGTTTGGAAGTTTGGATCACTATATCCTTACAAATTAATGTGTCAGTCTACATTTTATAGAAATAGGTGACATGTAATAGTCCATATTTCAGTGATAAGCATCACGTAAATTGTTGCGTCAGTTTGTAAACGTGGAAAGTGTCATGCAAAATGCCACGTGCCGTTCATAGTTAAATAAGTTAATAGTGGACATAGTAAGTGTTATCTCAATTTATAAGATACTCGTAGTAAGTGTAGCATATCTCAGTCAATTATTAACAATAACTCCTCTCTTCATGTAGTTAATGTTGGTGTTAATAAAGCCTCTTTAGTTTTGTGACACGTAGATAAAGTATGTGTCTCTTTAATTTTGTAACCGTTTTGTAACACGTTTCTTTTGTTTTGTAACGTATGTTTGTAACATTTAAATGTAAGAAGACAAATAATGTAATGTGAGGAGGAGTTTGAAAGTTTGTTCAATTATTGTGTGATCTATAAATTGAGATAATGAGAGTGGCTTGGTCTCACTCGAGCCAAAACCTTTCATCCTACTTCAACACAAAACCATGGCATCTTCAAGAATTCTCCTCTGCATGTTTTTGGTGTTGATCATTGCTAATCTGCAGACTGAAGCAACCAATCAAATTCCTTCTGGGATTGATCTCACTAGCATCCCCACAACTTTTTCAAGGGGTAATTAAGCTTGTGATCACTTTTAATTTGTTCCATGTTTTTCTTCAAGCATGGATTTATTTGGTTTTATTTTTTGGGCAGATTGTTCTGGTGAGAAGTGCGCAAGCCAAAAATGTTGCGTGTGCACAACAATACAACCAGTACATTGTATGTTCTGCTGTGCGGAGTCCACTACCTCCCAGCATCCTTAAATGCTTGAATGAAATGATATCTATGTGAAGATTTTATGTGCAACCTGTTCTTGCTAAATGCTCTTTGGTTGTAAACTTAAATCGAAGAAAAAATATGATCGATCCGTCTTAGAAAAAGCGACTGGACCTTTTTGTGATTTGGGTAAATTTGCCAACATTTTTATTTATGTTTTATGGACGAAACATTCTTCCTATATATAACCTCTAAATAGCCATGAAATTGATGTATATTATATATAGGCTACCCAAAACAAAGATGAAATTGATTAAATAGGCTACCCATAATAATATTTCCTTAAACATTCATGTTACAAAACTCATACTTAAGTCACCTAAAGAAGAGAACAAGAGATTCTCAAGCATCCTTAATGCTTGAATGAAATGATATCTGTGTGTAAGATTTTATGATCTTGCTTGGTACTCTTTGGCTTTAAAATTATACAGAATAAATAATATCAGCCTCCGTTCAATAATCCACTTGTTTACACTCGATTCGAATTCGATTTTTAACTGTAGAAGTCCACTAGTAACTCTATAAACCCATTCGATTATTAAGTAATATATACTCGATTTGCTCGACAAAATTTGATTAAGGCTTACTAACTCAACTCGTATAAAGCTCGATCCAATTTTCTCGAACAACTCGACTAAGGCTTGCAAGCCTAGCTTGTATTTATATGTATATAAATAAACGAACATATAATAGCTTAGCATTAACTAATATATTAAGTTATGAACTAGTTGGTTAATATATATATATATATATATATATATATATATATATATATATATAGAGAGAGAGAGAGAGAGAGAGAGAGAGAGAGAGGTTGTTGTAGGGAAAGTATTGCTGAGAACTGAACATGAACCGTTGACGAAGAACGAACACTGACAACAAAAGTCTACACTAAAAAAAAATACCACAAATGAGTAGTGAGATGGTAACCCAAAATAAATAATAAAAAAAAAAGGCAAAAATACCATTAAAAAAAAAAAAAACCCAAAATACAACAGCAAAAACTAAGAAGGGCAGTGGAGCCACGAATCCAAAAGGCCACACGCGAGGGAGAGGAATCCATCGGCAAGTGAGATCCACGCGTAAGCGCAAGGAGGCTAGACAATGACTCGGAGTAGAATGTTAAGAAGTAGGTAATTAATTATACTAGCGAAGTAAAAATATAACACATAATATAAATTTATTTAAATATGGCGGTTGGGGATAGTTCAGCCATCCCATTTGGCCACCACCTCCTTATGGTTTTTTCACAGTTTTTTTTTTATTTTTATTTTTTTCAGAATTATAGAATTATTTTTAATTTTTATTAAGGGTATTTTGGTTATTAAAAAAAATTGATAATTTTTTGTAGTTTAAAAGAGATGTTTGTCCTAATTTAATATTTGGGAGGAAATTATCTAGTCATAGTTCATGGATGTGTGACTTTTTCCTAAAAAACCACCAAAAAAAAAAAAAAAAAAAAAAGAAGACGAGAAAATGGCTTCGAGCCTTCGAACAGACAACCGAATTCAATTAGTAGAGTGATAGCAAGTCATTTTCGGATGTCGATTTGAGCCAAACAAATTGGAGCTCAGAAGAAAAAAGAAAAAGAATTTATTTCTCATGTTAAAATATGAATGAAATGATGAAATTCAACAAATGATTTATTGGAGAGTGTTGAAATATATATAAAATATAAAATACTAAAATATAAGAGAAATAACAGAAAGCGAAAGCGGAGAGAGACGTATGGGCTACATCTTGTATATTCACAATTTCAATCAATATTACATAACTCTCTATTTATAGAGAGACAATGAATAGTGACCAAAAAACCCAAATTAAACCCTAAAATATATAAGCAAAGAAATAAACCCTACATTACAAATTAAATAACGGAAATATAAAATATTCTAACAAAGGAAATAATATATTCTAACAAAAGAAATAATATATTCTAACATCCTCCCTCAAACTCAAGGTGTAAGCTTGAGTTTGGAAAAGAGAATAAATTGAAGGCATCTAAAGTCAATGGTTGGATCAAGACAATGCCGGCGAGAAAGGCTGAAAGTGACGGCCGGAGAAATACCAGAGAATAGAGACAAGCTGCTAAAAGAATCCGGTTAAGGGCCAAGCCGCAACTGACAATGACGGTCGAAGAACGAAAACTAGTCATTAAATCCCTTGAAGGGCCAAACCACATTGTGCCAGGGTTCGCCAATAACAAAGACGAGAAAGGCTTAAAGTGACGGCCGGAGAAATACCGGAGAACGTAGACAAGCCACTAAAAGAATCCGGTGAAGGGCCAAGCCGCAACTGACAATGAGGCAGAAGAACAAAAACTAGCCGTTAAAATTCCCGTGAAGGGCCAAAACCGCATTGTGCCAAGATTCGCCAATGAATAAAGCCGTGGATCACAACAGAATTAAGAGATCATCAGAAGAGAATGCTAGAAAACACCATAGAAACATCATAAGACTTTAATTGAAAGCCACAGAAACAGAAACATGGCTCTGATACCATGTTAAAATATATATAGCTCTGATACCATGTTGAAATATATATAAAATATAAAATACTAAAATATAAGAGAAAGAACAGAGAGTGAAAGCGGAGAGAGACGTATGGGCTACATCTTATATATTCACCATTTCAATCAATATTACATAACTCTCTATTTATAGAGAGATAATGAATAGTGACCAAGAAACCCAAATTAAACCCTAAAATATATAAGCAAAGAAATAAACCCTACATTACAAATTAAATAACGAAAATATAAAATATTCTAACAAAGAAAATAATATATTCTAACAGAGAGCTTGCAACAAACGAAAGTCAAAGAGAAAGACAGTGATGGATGTTTTTGCCATTTTCAACTCCAAATTTTCGAACTTGCTGACTTACTGCAATGCTCTCCATCGTCTCCGACAATTCTTCTCAGCCGCCACCGCCGACTGCACCAACAATAGCCGCAGAGCAGCATGAAGAAGAAGAAGAAGAAGAAGAAGAAGAAGAAAAGGGTGGAAGAGGGACGTGGAAGCACGCTGCTTTCCATGTCGCCACTACGATTGCCACTCCGGCCGCTTACGCTCCCTTGCCGTTCGCTCTCGCTTCTCTTGGTTGGCCCCTCGGTCAGTTCTCTTGCTTTCTCTGTTTTTTTGTTTTTTTGTTTTTTTTTTTTTTTGTTAATTCTGTTTGGTTGCTCAGAAAACTTATTAGGAAAAGAAAAGGGTTTACTCAATAGCTGAATTTATGGATTGAGATCTAAACAATTATCTGCCCGAATTGCTGGACTCCATATGGGACTTAACTGATCAGGTCGGTGGCTGACTAGGCCATAATTTATTTGAAGGCAGGATGGTCTCATATAAGGCATATTTCGCCCAAATTGCTAGCAATTCTATTGAAGCATGCATGATATATATATATATCGGGAAACCCATTTGACCGAGTCTTATTATTTTAATTCAGTACAATAAAATTTTTGAACTTTTTTAAAGTGGGTTTATTGTAGAAAGGTGATTAAATAACATAGATCATGCATTAATGTATAATTCTTTTAAATTCTCTTTTTCTTGCGTTTTATACTTGGTTAATGCTAATTTTTGTTTTGTTTTTTTTTTCCCCTAATTCTGTACAATCTCTTATTGTGGATATGTTGTTGCTAATCCATTTTTCTCTCCCCTTTTCAGGTGTAAGCAGTTTAGTGGGTGCAACATTGGCAACTTGGTATTCTAGTCTTCTGATCGCATCGTTATGGAGATGGAATGGAAAGAAGCACATTACATATAGAAAACTTGCAGAGAGCATCTTTGGTTGGTTTTATCTCCTGACTTTCAGTTTATAATGATAACAACAACATTGACAGCAAGAACAAGAATAAGAAATATAGCTCCTATGGTCATTTGTTTTAAGTTATGGCAAGTATTTCCCTGAGTTACATATATTGCACTTGTTTTTCTTTCTACAAGTTGCACTGATCATATACAGTTAAAAAGATCTTGATTTTCACAATTTGAACCTTTTTCAGTGCTTTTGCTTGTATTGCTCGTTCACCATCTATTTTCTGCTTATTTGACTATAATATTTCTTTTCACACTTCTTGAAGGATTCTGGGGTTATTGCTCTATTGCATTTTTTCAGCAAGTGGCTTCTGTGGGCAATAACATTGCCATTCAAATTGCTGCTGGGAGCAGCCTTAAGGTTAGGCAATCTCAAAATGTGAACACCAGTAAATATTTTTGTTTCTTTCTCTTTCTGATTGGTTTGTTTCCTTCTGGGTGGGGGTTCTGCTCCATCTCTATGCAGGCAGTTTACAAATACTTTCACAAGGATGGTGACTTAACCTTGCAGCATTTCATTATTTTCTTTGGTGCCTATGAACTTGTTCTCTCCCAGCTTCCTGATATTCACTCATTGAGATGGGTAAACGCATTGTGCACTTTCAGCACTATTGGGTTTGCTGCTACAACCATTGGTGTGACGATTTATGATGGTAGGCTTGTGATACTTTTATTTGCTCTCTTCATAGCTTTATGCTCAGTCTCTCCCATCAAAATCAATCTCTTCAGAGCTTCATCTCCATTTTTTTTTCCATGTCATTGTAGGTAAAAAGATTGACAGAAATGCAGTGAGTTATAGTCTGCAAGGAAGCTCCTCTGCAAGGACCTTTAAAGCCTTTAATGCTCTCGGGATAATTGCCTTTTCATTTGGAGATGCAATGCTTCCAGAAATACAGGTAATATAATAGCTTTGCTTGGTCAATATGGTTCTACAACACCACAAATTGAGTTTCATAGTTTTTCTTTCGCTGATTTTTCAAATCTGCAGAAAGTCAGGTATTTTGTTTTGGTCTTTTGTCTACCTGTACTGAAATTTATAGTTTCTTAACAATCAATATGGTGACTTAAACTATCATTTGCTTTCCAGAACACAGTAAGAGAACCTGCAAGGAAGAATTTGTATAAGGGTGTATCAGCAGCATACACTGTCATTGTCTTGAGTTACTGGCAATTGGCCTTTTGTGGATACTGGGCTTTTGGATCAGAAGTCCAGCCATACATATTATCTTCTCTAACTGTTCCTGAATGGACAATTGTTATGGCAAATCTCTTTGCTGTGATACAAATATCAGGATGCTATCAGGTACTTTTTGGACATTTATTACATAAACCTTTACATTTTACATAACATGCTTTGCCATTACAAGTTTACGTGTTAGAATATCAATTAAATGATTACCATTTCCAATCAACTTAAGTTTTTGAGACAAAGAGTGATTTAGTATGGTATAAGAATAAAAGCATTGAGTTTGAACTCTGGCTCTATCATTTACCTCCCATTTCAATTAAATATTCCGTATGAGCATTCAAATACATAAAATCTAACTTCCTTTGTTATTTTTCTACCACTACCATTTTCCATATTTGTATGAATTATGATTATTTTTTCTCTTATTTATAAATTGAATGCCTCTTCTTTTAGATATATTGCAGGCCAACATATGCCTGGTTTGAGGAAAGAATGCTGTCCAGTAAAGCTAAAAGCCATTTCCCTCTGAGAAATCACCTCGTCCGTCTTATTTTTACTTCCATTTACATGGTCCTTATTACTGTTATTGCGGCGGCCATGCCTTTTTTTGGAGATTTTGTGTCCATCTGTGGGGCAATTGGGTTCACTCCACTGGACTTCGTCTTCCCTGCTGTAGCATATTTGAAAGCAGGAAGAATGCCCAAGAACACCACACTTCGTCTTTCAATCCAGCTCCTTAATTTTGCAATAGCTTCCTGGTTCTCAGTTGTTGCAGTGTTAGGTTGCATTGGTGCAGTCAGGTTCATTGTAGAAGATATCAAGACTTACAAGTTCTTTCATGATATGTGACTTACGTATCTCTACACTACACCATTGTTATTTCTATTTCTTTTATGTTTAGAGCATACTTGGAAGGGTTATTATGTATAGCTTCCAAATGAGGGGCAGAGGAATTTACAATAGAAAAATACTTTATATTACAACTTTTACTCACTTGCCCGTCCATACGTGGCAAGTGACATGTAGACTGTTGATACACATCAAATAGAACTCATTCTTGAAAATAGGCTTACAAGAAAAGTGTACTCAAAAGCTTATATATGCATAGTTAAGATTGTACTTAAGTCATTTGGGACACTTAGAATCGTAACATATCACCACGCTTAGCAATCGACGTTTATAGCAGCCGACTCTATTTTTTATCTTTTGAGGACTTAACTCATCTATCAGTATTCAATGACTTAATACTACATTCATACATAGTACTAAAGACAATTTAATCCAACCTATAAGTCACCCCTTTTGTGGTTTGACCATAAAGTCACAACCCATATTCGACGAACTATATCCAATCCCATACTCAATGTGATAGTTGGCTCTGATTCAAATGATACAAATTTTACGTAGAAGTTATACTTGAAAATTGGCTTACAAGGAAAATTGCACTTAAAAATTTATATATGCATAATTAAGTTTGTATTTAAGATTGAAAATTGAAAATTGGCTCTAAAATTGAAAATTGTTGTCGTGAGAAAAACATATGTTTTTTGTTTTTTTAATAATATTAAAATTTTGTTATTAAAAAAAGCTTATATTTCTACTAATTTTCTAGCATGCTATTATAAAAATTATTCGAATAAAAATTTGAATGAAAAGTAGGTCGCCATTTTTAGTATGGACCAGTGAGACCACTCACCAGTATTTTATCCTTTCGGCCCTATAGAATTAAATGCCTCTCTTATCAATCGGATATATCTAGGGCCGACTGCCGACTGCCGAGAACCCAAAACGATGTCGTCTTTGGCCATTCTCACGAATCTCACCCGATGCTTTCCCACTCACAAATATCAAAACCCAGCGTATCAAATCTCCTCTCTCTCTCCCTCTGCTTTTGAATCAATTTGATTTCTCATTAGGGTTTTTGATTTTCTGTGTCTCTCTCCCAAGGGGTTTCCTCTCCAATGTCTTCGCAATCAGCAGCCTACTACTCCACACTCCCCTCCACTTCCGCCGCCACCGGAGACGCGCGCTTCTCCTTCCCTACGAGTCGCCCATGGCGGGAGCTCGTCCAACCGTTTTCCTCCTTCACGCGCCCCTCCGCGCTGGGCGAAGCCGGCATCCGCATAAAGCGCAACCTGAGCAACTTCCGCGTGAACTACGCGGTCATCGTCCTCCTCGTCCTCTTCCTCAGCCTCCTCTGGCACCCGATCTCCATGATTGTCTTCCTTCTCATCTTCGTCGCCTGGTGCTTCCTGTACCTCCTCCGCGACGCGCCGCTCGTGTTCTTCAACCGCCACGTCGACGACCGCCTCATTCTCGGCTTCCTCGCGGTCGTCACCGTCGTCGCTCTGGTGCTCACCGCCGTGTGGTTGAACGTGCTGGTTTCGCTCTTGATCGGAGCCGCGATTGTCGTCCTTCACGCTACGTTTCGTGGCACGGAGGACTTGTATTACGACGACGAGCAAGACGCCGCCGATGGAGGCCTCTTCTCCGTTGTCGGCAGTCCCCCCACGCGCTCCGCTTTCAGCCGCATATAAGACCGTTTGTCACGCGCCGAAGGTTGTCGAAATACAAAGATTTCTCATCATTGAACATGCCGGGCCAGGAATCTGGTATTTTCGTTTTTGTTGCTTATAGTTGGTTCTTGATATGATCGAATTTTTCTTGAATTTTAAATTCCATCAATATGAAGAATATGCTTTGTAAATGTTGCAGTATGAATTGAAGTTATACAGATTCTCTTTACTGTTGTGCCATGTGTGTGTGAGAGAAGTTGTCAACTCCGTTGATTGTGGGATGTGGGATTTACAAGTACAAGGCATTGGAGATTGCAATGCATTTGTTATGGCCCATGTGGGGGAATGCGAGAGAAACGATACAAGGAAGAAGCCAAAAGGCCATTTTTATGGCCCTTTTCATGTTCTACTTATTAGTTTAATGATACAGACTTTGTAAATTCCGATTGGAGTTTGTAGTTTTTTGAGTTCCTTCAATTAGTGGGATATTGTTTCATTGTTGACTGCTTTCAATGTTGTGTGTGAGCTTAATAGGATTGTATCTTTAGAACCCCAATTGAATATGTTGTATTTAAGAAGAAAAGTTTCAAGATTGACAAGGAAAACTGGAAAGTTGTCTTTGGCCCTTTGGAAACTTTCATGGATGGTGGCAACACCCTCGGAGTCTTTGGGTGGTCAGGTCACGGCCATCGTAAGAGCCATTGGAAGTGATAGCTGATCACCCAATGAGCGAGATTTGATGGTCGTGATGGAGGTAGCGCCAATCAACAAAGAGGGAGAGGATTTGTGAAAAACAAGAAGAAAAAAAAAATTGACTTGACGTGGCATGCCTTTCATCTCAATATTTTTTGAGGGGTCGTTGAAACCCAAAAAATTAGTCGTTTTTAATACTAACCATGACAATCCGAAGCTTTGGAAGTGTCTATTTTAATTGGATTGGACCGCAATTCTTGTATTCAAATTCAGGGTTTTAACAGTTTTGGGAGAGAAGCTCATTCAACCTTCAAGAACACCAATTTTGATTTTGGGATCTGAACCAGTCTAGAAAGTCGGATTATTAAATAAGCACAGAAATTTCCTACCATTCAAATGAAAATGGCATTACATAACAGCAACAGCTCATTCATCCTAACTATTTGAAGAGCCAAAATATCAAAAGGGGGGAGTTTCTGGCACATGACTATTTCAGAATGATGATAGTAGTAATTTGCTATTGAATGTAATAAAGTACTTCTTGTTACAAGCAAGCTGAACAACTAGTAGCCACAAAGTGTGTATAAAAAAAAAAAAAATTAAAGGGTTCTACAACGTGGTGTGTAATCATGCAGTAATTAGAAAAATAAATCCATACACTTGAAGAGTGGACCTCTTGATCATATAACAGCCAACCAGCAGACCATGCCATTGTATAGGGGGGCACTGATTATTTCAACATGGGTAACATTATGGGAGTGGCCTTTTAGTAGCTTATTTTCTTCTCCCCTCCAATCCTGAGTGCCGTGGCTGGCAATTCATTGTGAAGGAACCAATTCTAGAATACATACTCATAACATACATGCTGCCGGATCGGGAAGTCCTACACTACATGGAGATTCTAAGGAGTATATTTAGATTATGGAAGATGTCAAAGGGAAGCAGATGGAGAAAACCATGATCAAGGGTCTGAAACCTTTCGACCATACGCCAGCACCATCACATAATCCTTTGCCGAGGACCCAATGGATGCCGGAACTCGCTCCAATGTTGCCGTCGTTTTTAGCCACAAATCAACTAAATTATATAATCGCAAGGTGGGGACAACAGGTTGCCCCATGCATTTGATCTCAACCTGCAAGAGCATTGAGTGAACGGTTACCAACGTATAAACTCAAAATACCCAGCTTTGTTTATAAAATACCGATGGACAAATACCAAAGGAAGGCCAATGGTGTTTATCCATTGTAGGTTATACAGCTCCTTGAAAATTAAGGAATTTAACAAAATACTTTCTTTATCCTTAAAGGGGCCTTTATTTAGTACAATCATAAGTCTCCGGCTGTCTGGGGCAAGTCAACGGTTTGAGACTCGGGAGTCAAAACCTGAAGGTAGGACCATATTCAAGTGAACACTTTCAAGACCCTACTTAGTTGGGATTAACACTGGATAATGATTGTCACTATTCTCATGGACCATATTCAGAAGACATTACAAAATGCGAACTTCTGTTAATGCTATAAATTATAACTCAATGCTCCCATGCGGCAGCATATATGCAAACAGGCTCTGTTAGAGATGGACCATGAGACTAGTGATTTACTTTTGTTTTACTCGTCACTACTTTTCAGCCAATTAATTCAGTTGTCTACTTGTTTTAGAGAGGAGGGGCCATAAATATGGGGCTAAAATTCAGGAAAATTTTGTTTGGTTTCTAGGTTCTTAAAAAACATAGCTGCATGTTTAGGGCACTTGATTTTGAGTTAGCAATACCATTCTGCCTAAACCACCATCAGTCCGAAAAAATACAAATTCATAATATTGATGGCTAATTCAAGATTAGAAGAATACAGAAAAGGTTGATTGGGAGTGCACCTTTACAAATGATATGGGACATTTCATAAGGAATCTCTTAAAAGACAAGTAGGAGAAGCTTTTAGTATTTAAATTGTTTCCAGCACATAAGAATATATAGGGTCAAGACAACCCATTGAAATTTGTAACTTTAGCCTGTTGAACCTTATGGCAACTCTAAACAGAGCAATAGAATCATTCAAGTTAGTTTCTATTAATTAAAGAAGTATTGACAATTTCACTCACCTCAGCTTCGCTGGCGAGTTCCAGTTTCCTCATCAGGTACTTTTGGATAAATGAAACAGGCATATTTCCATCCCTGTGACAAAATACACAAACATGACATAAAGATATATCCCGACTATCATATCCTTCTTTCCACTTTAGTCAGTAATAAATATAAATTCCAATTCACATATCGTGGACTAGGTACAACAGTTTTAAAAGACAACTGCTAATCGAACATATTAACATCACTTTCTTTCTCTTTAGAGCAAATGTAATTTCAAGCCAGTTGAAATTTTCTGTGGTACATTGTTGAACTGTTTTTTGATTAACATAGCACGCATGCAAGAGAGGATCAAAATCTCAGTTACAGTTTCATATTCCAGGGTGAAAAATGGAACAATTTTCATTTGGTCTGACGGGCCCAATACATAATGAGCACTACCATTAGGGCTGACTCTGAATGTGAAATTCATGTGAGAACAGTTATTGCACACTAGGATATCTCAGAAAAAGTATCTTTGCTATTAGCAGTTCAATATAGATGCTTCACATTTTGACAAAAAGTCAGTTTGGTAGAGATAGTCAAATTAAGAGGATTTTTATGATGGGAGAGGGGGGAGATGGATGCTGGGATTATAGATTCTTTACAGTTTCATATGATATATATAATTACAGTACATAGAGATAGTTTAACATACAGGCGACTCAAATAACTAATTTTCAGCTTGAAATAAAAATGATGTTTGAGCTGCCTGAGAAGCAGAGCACAAAGCACAATAATTGAGGTGAGAACTGAAAGAAAAACCAAGCCCACGTTCAAGGCTTATGATGGCAGCTGGAGAGCATATACTTAGGAACATCACCTATGCCTACCAGAAGTCTCCACAGTGTATATACTTCTTAAAATATTTACAAACTAGAATCACCGTACTGGTGCTTATCATAAGCATCCTAAAAACCGTGACTCAATAGCATGTGAAGGATTTCTCAGTGGGAGCATTTTGAGATTAACCGATTAAGATAATTGGGTTATAACTTGGATAAGTTTTATTTCTGTTATTTACGCAGATAACCTTGACACATACATAATCCATCAAAATGTACACATTTAGTTATGTTATCAAATAAGCTATCAAAAGCAATGAATACCATGTGAAGTGGCAAAAGGAACTTACTTTATTCTTAAGTAACTTGCAGGAATTTGTGGCAAGGGTGAACTTCCTTCCCTGAAACCATCAATTTCAAGTCAATGTTAAACAGAGGAAAACCAAATGTTCAGCACTAATTCAACCAGTTTTTATAATCAAATTAACTATATCAGGTTTCAAAGCTGAAGTTATTTCTCACTGGTCTTCGGAAGCTACTAGAGAGAACCAAACTGGACCAAGTCTTCTTTCATGTTTTGCACCAGCAGCATCCAGCACAGCTTGGGGTGAAAAGCATGATTCTCCAGAAACATGTTCCCTTTTCCGGCGAACCCTTCGTAACATTTTAGGTTTTACTGTTTCTGAAGAGACAGGATCAGTGATATTCTTTTCATCCTCAACTTTCAATTTGCGTTTAACTTCCTTAATTTTGGATTTTCGCACTCGACCTTCACTCTCATTGGCTTGCATAGGTTCTAGCTTAGCATCAGACCCCTGTGAATTAGACTTGAAAGATTTAGTCCTATTTGCAACTTCCACCAGACAGTTTAAAGGTTTCCAGAGATCCAATTTTGCGTCCCATGGTTCCACATCATTCTCTGTTTCTTTAATGGAGGTGGAGTGGCTAGGCTCACCAGGGGAAGAGCTCTATAACAGTCAAATATAAGAGCATGAAAGTTATTAGTGAACTGGAGCAGATGCAATCTTTTTGAGCTAGTGGAAAACAAAACTATATAGGAAGGCTGAAAAATATAAGTCATGGAAAGCATGAAGAAAACAGCATATTGGCCTTCTCTTTACCTGCCCAGTATTCTGCAGAAACTTGTTTGAAGTCTCTGGTGAGCTTGAACTCTCATGATGATCTTCCACAGAATCACCCTCCTTTTTAATGAGTTTCTCAATAGAAAATCTGGAACCTTGTAAAGCAGAAGCCTTTCTTGAAACAGCTCTTGATCTTCTCCCAGTCATGGTAGCCTGGGTTGACACTCTGGGAGTGCTGACTACCAATGACGAGAGTGATCTCTCCTTTCTTCTAGCTGGTAATGTAGTTGAAGGCACAGCTTCAGGTGCATTTACCTTTCTTCTTTTGAAAGGGAAAATCTTGGCCCTTACATCTTGCAAACTGTGGTCCGGCCTGATGATTAGAAGTTATTAAGTATGGCTAACTATACAATGGATTCTCATCTAAAGCATCCACTGAAATGTGTGGTTAATATGCGGATCTAAATGTGCATGCTGCTCAGAAAGCAGATTTTATTGTTGCTGCAGAATGGTACGTGTGATGAGAAGTTGAAAGATGGCAGTAAATGAACTCCAATTTATGGCAATCTATATCAAGCACAATGACATGAATGCAAAGCAACCCACCCGCATACAAGCAGAAAGCCAGAAGGAAGAAAAAAAACTACTCAAAGCATCAATACGCACAAACGGATACACAATACAAATTCCAACAGCCCAACATGCCAATAAATACGCCCTTGCAGCCCAACATGCCAATAAATACGCCCTTGCAAATTCGTAAAATAATTAGCATCTTTCCATATTTTTAGAAATTACAAAAATATTATCTCTTACCTAAATTTTGACTAAAACAATACCTAATTTTTCTTACAACAATTTCAGCTATAAAAAATGGATGCAAATATATATCAAGCACCCGAAACCATTATCTGGTAATAAAGGGCATAAAATGAATTGTGGGGTGTACTTCATTGGAAAGCTTTCTACCCTTTCAGTTGTAAGCTTTCACATTTTTTGTATTAGATATGGAAGTATACAAAGTATTATTAAAAGGAAAAAGACCAAAAACATAAAAACAAAAAAACAAAAAAAAAAAAAAAAAAGAAAGAAAGAAAGTGGAAGAAGCCATCTGCAGAGTTCCAACTAAAGAAAAAATTACATGATTGGCAAAAGTAAGTGATAGAGAAGTGCAATGTGCCTTTGTAAGTTAAAAGTCTTTGAGAATGTTTGTAGCTGAGAGATAAGTAACAGAAAGCCTCACATCTAGTTGTATGTAGTGACAGAACTTATTAAAAGGAGAAAAAACAAACGATCTTGAGAGTTTCAAATTGCATCATTCTACTTCCTCATTAAAGTCTTCTTGAGACCAGCATCTTCTCTCGGCATCTCAATATTTACCCAAAGTAGCACATGTACCCCAATTTATTCTATATAATTTGATCCTCTTTTCCAGTAAAACAGTATACTCATGGGGAGCACCAGTGGGGGAGGATGCAAGACTCCTATACAAATGCATCTATATTACAAAATAATCAAGCTTTGACTAAGTGATCAAAAATTATATCGCATTTCTATCTGAACATAACAGCTACTGGTTGAACTATATGTGCCTTGTGCATGTGCAATGACATCAATCATTCAACAACTGCATCTCAAGCACTTGCTTATGGAAGTATCCAATCATATGAACTCGAAATATCACTTTTGTATGCAAGCTCATTTCATGGTATATATAAAAGTACAAAGAGAGAGAGAGAGAGAGAGATTGTATTTGTAGCTGAGCTATAGATCACGGATCAAACCTTAATTTCTCCAGTGGAACACAACCCAGATCCGTATTGCATATTGGACAGCATTCTAATTCCTCATCTGAAATCTTATTATATATGCACTTCCTGCAAACTGGATGAAATTCAAAATACCAATCATCAGACAACATCCGTTCAGTTAGTCAATAACTTTACTAAGTAATAGAGACAAGGAAATTCAAATATATAAAATTTTCAAAAAATCAATTTCCGATAAACTCTTCAACTTAGGAAAAGAGGCCAGCGAAAATAAGTCCTAGGATATAGACCATACTTAGAATTCGTTTTTCACACATAAGGCTTACAATAGCTTTTCTTAGAGTCTTGACCAGAAGAAGAGGCTTCTAAGCTATGTGATAGCATAATTTACTGACTGCGATAGAAATTAAATTATCAATTACAACAAAACGAGAATTAATGCATCCCCTGATACTTGATTTCCCAATAAACAAACTGTATTATTGTATCCTAGTCTCGCCCATAGGCAAGCACACTCAAAGCCCAACAAAATCTAAAATTTCCTAATATACCTTTTGCATGAGTGCAATGCTAGTATGCTTACTTAGTCACTACAAAAAAAGGCCCTCCATTATATCACTATTAGCCAAACATCCAAATCTTTCTCCACAACGTATATTTATGAAACAGAAACTTGTTTAGGGAAAGTAATAATTGGATTTAAGGATCTCTATTTCAAGTACTGTGAGAGAGAGAGAGAGGAACAGAGATCCCTTAAAACATCAAAATACTACAAAACCCAATGCCCAGATCAAAAAGAGCCAAACCAAGCCAAACCCATATAATAAAACACATAATAACAACAACCCATATAAGCAAAATCACAAAATGCCTCAACAAGAAGCCTTAATCCCCAAATTTTTAAAATTTGCATATTAAAAAAAGCCAAAACAAACGAGATTCAAACCACAAGAAACAGATTAGAGAGACTCACACGTATGGAGGCATTCAGATATCGTAGTGGCATCTCTGAAGAGCTTCTTGCATAAAGGACAAGTCATGCACGCCACAATCGTCTCCCGCCTGACCTTCACCACCGGATTCGCCATTTCCACCACCCAAAGCCTCTCTCACCCACGTGTCCGCACACTGCATGTCACCACCACACGCGCACACGCAAAATTTACGTCCATTTCTCTATGTTGACCTGCATTAGACCCAGTAACGCAGAAGTGAGAACAAGAATAAGCAAACAAAGCCAGCAAATACGGTACCAAGACGAATAATTTAATGCATAGTCGCATACAGAGAAGCAAATGGTTCTTGATCGGTGGAGAAAACCAAAGCTGGTGACTCAGAGTGTGAGATTACCAAATGGGTCGGCGAGATTTGTGGGGATTTGACGTGGGTTTCGGTGTATTTGTAGAGAGAGAGAAAGGGTCTGTCTGATTGATCTGAATCGATGAGAGGAGAGGTTCTCTTCGTTGAAAATAGCATGAACCAGGAGTTTCTTTCTTTTTATATATAAAAAATTTGTTTACTTTTCTTTTTCTTTTTTCTCTGTGTGTTTTTATTTGTGCGTTGTTTTATTATTATTATTATTATTTTTTTTTTTTGTTTCTAATTTGAAATTGTTTAGTGTCAAAGAGACGAGTTCGACAGCTGAAGTGCGAGCTAAAGGGTGGGGATAACGTGCGCTTGGGTGCGCCACAGGGTTTCGTGTACGCGACGGCGAGTTATGCGGGAGTGGGTGGTGTTAATGTGTGCACCGGTGCATGTTAGCGAGCCCTCGTGATTCAGATGGAGTTACTTCGGTTCAGGTTTTTGCTTTTTGTGTTTTGTGCACAGAAAGTTACTTCGGTTCAGGTTTTCTTTTGGGACAAACACCTTTTGCTGCCAACTCACCTTTGATTAAAGTAACCATAATCCTATTTTTCATTTCATACCAGATTTTTACACTACCTTTATACAAACCTCATTTCCTATATTTCAATTTTCAAGTGAACACACTGTTTTTTTTCATTCTCCTCTTAAAATACGTCACATTAATCAGTGTAAAGCTTATGTAAAAATTAACAAAAAAAAGACATAAAACAGATGATCCTAAAGATTGTTTTCATGTTTTAATTTGATACAAATTGCAGTTTGTTCGAGCTCTTAACGAGAAACATTCTGATTAGTTTATCTGTTCGAGTAAATGTCGAAACAACTCAAAACTCAAGAGTCGGGACAGATAAACTCCATCGAAGTCCTTTCTCCGTTAGCAGTCGTAGTTCAAACAGTAAATTAAAAGAAGAAGGCATAAAATGACTGTGCCCCTTTGAAGAGGCAATGATGGAGTTGGTCGTATATATATTCTCTCCGGAGAAGGACAAAGAAGGATGGTGGAAATGTCAAATCCGTACGTCCAAATGTTTATTCCGCTCACATGAAAACCGTACAATACAGCGTGAGAATTTCTGTAGGTTGGAATTTGGCAAGTCAAATAGGTCTGCCCATCAGCCCATGCCCTCATTTTCTTCTCATTTCTCAACCTCAAAAATGGAATAACTAACAACCAAATGAGTTGCCTCCTCCTAGCCCCCCATGCATATGATGTTAGGTACCTTTTCTTTTTTATTCTTTTGGTATATTTTAACTTTAACACATATGAATCTTATGTTAGCCAAGCTAGCTACCTTTATTCCTCGTCCGATAGATCGAACAAATTGCAATTAATTTCGATTCATGCAGATTACGGTACGTTGGTCATTTAAATGAACTAATTGGTGGATCATTTACTAATTTTTTTTTTATCGGACTTAAGCCAAATCGGAAATCATTTGAAACCCTTTTGGCTGCTCACCAAAAAAAGGAGAGTTGTAAGTTGTAAGTAACTTGTGTTGAAGAAAAAAAGGTTTCAACAGCCTAAGCCTTATCTAAAATATTCAACAAACCAAAGGTGCAATCATTCATTGGAAAACTGACCTGCCATCCAAAGGGCCCCGAACATCAGAGTTGTTGACAACAATGCTGATAGAGGATGCTAGTACTCGATCACCGCGTGCTCTTTCCAAATGTGTTTTCCACATAAGATAATAAAATAAAATAAAATGTAATAGCACCTTTTATTATATTCTTTTTACAAACCCATGCCTTGGTAAAAAAAAAAATAATAAATAAATAATAAAATTTGACAAATAAATTTAAGTAACTGATATAGTAAGCGTCACCTAAACGTAATACTCTTAACCCAGATGCTAGCACAAGATTTAGTGGGAGGATAATTGGATAAATAGTGAAGGGATTTCATTTAATTCAGTCTATTAAATTGACATGCATAGAAAATAAAGCATGTGCTTTTACATTATTTTCAGTGTTATTAATGTAATAAACACATGGGTTTTGAACATATTTCAGTTTTATAGACTGACGAAAACTTTGCACATCTGCAGATCAAGATTTATTAAAATTGTAGATTCTAAAATCATGTGAATTCAAATTGTTTACCGCTTCAAAAATGTTACTTATTAAAAAAGGTGAAGAAAAAAAGCCTTTTGGTAGGAAAATTATTTTCAAGTTCTTACACTGTTATAAAAAATCTTTGAACTAAAAATTGTCTTTTAGTTTTATGAAGAAGAAAAAAAGGCGTCTATTCAAAAGTAAAGAATAAGCTTTTTGGGAGGATTTTTTTTTTTTTTTATTGCCTCAATTACACGTCACATTTTTAATAAGTACTAATTTTCAAACCATTCAATAAAAAAAAAAGCCTAAATTCACATAATTTAAAATTTTGCAATTTCTTTTATCCTTATCCGACCAAGCTTGTATTTTTCTCCAATGGATGTTGTTGAGCGAATGCAGTAAACGTGAAACATGCCATCACAGTAACTCTGTCCTGCATTAATTTAATTAATGCCCATTGCCAAAGGACCAAGCCAACTTGTCATTGTCTTTGACGCTGACGCCGACCAAATGATATTGCCTCTAAACGACTTTTACCCAATTTGAAAACAGTTTTCTTTGCCATTGTATAGGATAAATGTGTAATTTAAAATAAAATTATAAAAATAAATAAATAAACATATTGTTTAAAATTGGTATTTTAAAAAAATTACGATTTAAATACATA
The DNA here is from genome assembly GCF_965113065.1 of Corylus avellana. Classification (NCBI taxonomy): domain Eukaryota; kingdom Viridiplantae; phylum Streptophyta; class Magnoliopsida; order Fagales; family Betulaceae; genus Corylus; species Corylus avellana. Next base: position 20,383,023 of record NC_142500.1, read on the forward strand.
AATTAAAAAAAAAAAAAAAAATGGTTATTGTAAACCATGCTCCTCCGAATTCATCGAAGACTTGCAAGTAAAATTGCAAAGCTTTATTGTGTATATCCTTTCAACTTGGATTAATGAATTTCAAGAATTAACCAACAAGACCTTTGTGCCGAGCATATGAAATTATGAATAAGAAGAGGGATGCGCAAACTACTCCTGTGAGGATGACCACCTAAAGGTAATAGGAAAGGAAGGTTAAAAGTAAATCACATGAATGATCAAGTATATTGGCAAGACATGAACAGAATTCTTTTTTTTGTTCTTGGGTGGTCTGGTTTTCTTTTCATTATGAGATTATGCATAATACATACCCATTTAAATACGTATCCATGGCCATCATTCCATATAGTTGGGATGTTCATGCCAAATATTGCAGCCACCAAAGAATACACAGACAAACAAACAGTTCCAGAACTTAGGAACAGTTCTAGCTGCCACAGAGAAAAAAAGAATGAGAATTTTCATAAACATGATGTATATGTAAGAAATGTGGCCAGCTCCATTGCAGTAAAAGAAGCATGTTGATGATAAGGAGAGAGAGACAGGTGAATAAACTTGGACAGGGAAAGGGAAAGACAGTACCTGAATCAGCTGATTTCGATGATTATCAAGCTGCAACAAGGGATGCATAAGGGGCATGTTAGGTTTTTAGTGTTGATAAATTCAGTGTCAAAACATATTTTGATTTAAGTTTTAGATCTAGAGTTACGTCAGTGTAAAAATTGGTCCAAGATATAAGAATTCAAGTTTGTATATGCTGTCCAATAAAGACCTATTCGGAGTAAAATGGTCATAGCTTTTAATTCCAATATTAGATGAAGGCAAACTTAGTGGCGTTGGAAAGCTAACTCATAAAGATACAACTTTTTTATGTATTCACGCACCTGGATATTAATGTAATCCTCCGTGTCATCAATGTATTCACGCAGCTGGCCAAATAAGATTATTTAGAATAGCATCAATACGGACCAACATGAAACAGAAACAATCTACTAAATATGTTTTGAGAAAATTCTACTCTACATTACTCCAGATAACTAGGATTTCATGTACAACAGACAGGAGAAGAAACAAAAGTCAACATGTTAGCACAGGTTTATGCATACCGTAGTCAATTTGTTCATTGTGCTATCAATTTGCATGAAGTATGCCTGTAAAATATTTCAGCGTGAGTTTAGACTTCAGTTTCAGTTTTAGAAAAAACTACAACAATAAGATTATATTTATAACCTCAAGCAACATTTCAAGCTCCTCGACATCATTCTCCCCTTGAGTTGTTTCAGCACTTGCCCTACTTGTCTTGGATATCTTTGAGCCTATAGTAGGAGAGTCAAGAAACCAATTGGGAGCAACAGAGCCGCTGGCAGGTGAAGCTGCCCCAGATAACTTTCTTGATAAGTAAAGGTCTGCCATATCATCATCATCATCAAGAAGTTGTTCGAGTTCATCCCTTACCTGCGAAAACCAGAACGCCAGTGAAAAATTCTTAGTGATCAACCAATAAATGGCATCAGCTTTAAGTTGCTAATACCACTGCTAAATTAGAATTAAGTGATTAATGTTTTCATTTAGGTGATCAATGGGAATGATTTATGATTGAAGGAGAAATTAAGAAAGCAATCCCCTGTATCATTCCACACTGGTCACAAATTTCTTCAACCTGAAACAACCATGTGCATTAGGATATATGTAATAATTGTATTTGTAATTGTTCTTTTGGGGCTGCCAACCAAAAAAAAAGGAGTTATTCTTTTGGGAATGAATAATAGAAATCTCCAAGTAAGCTGATATACACTACCATTAACAGTATATCAAGCACTGAAGACTTTAAAGCCAAAATCATGAGATTGTACTAACATCCAGTCCTCCATAATTACTGATGATGAATAGTCCATGAAGTACAGGTATGTCTAACGTTTTGCTTTTTATCATTTTTCTTCTTTAATTTCGTATAGAATAGGCAGGACAAGATGCCCCACAGCACCACCAAGGCAGCTGCTACAGCCTATCTGAAGTCCTATGCTCACTCAATAGAGGGTTGGTCAACCTCCTAAGACAAATAAAACTCTTGTATACAGGAAATATACATTTTTAATCAACTTCATACAAAAAGAAACGAATTTAACCATCTAAAAGGAAAGGACTTTTACCTAAATTCAAGATTCCAGATGCTGTGTAGATATCAACATACCTTTTGAACCCGATTTGTCAACCTTGTCATTGAACTTTTCAATTTGCGCACCCGATCCAAATTAAGACTGCTAATCTGCATGTTATGGAAAGGGTTTTACAAGAAAACAAGAAGAAGGTTGTCATCTGAATTCTTTGCAAGCCTAGAAATCACCATCGAGAGAACAATACTTGCCTTCAAAACAGATGGTAATTCATGCAGCTTTTCAGTTCAACAAAACAAGAAGCACATCAACACAGTTGTTTCAACAATATTCCACTTCATATTGTCACGTGTCACCTTAAGTGCCTAACTCCTCCAAAGTAGGGTTGGCAATTTTTTACAAGACCCACCAACTCCAATTGAACCCAACATGAATTTAACGAGTTAGAATTGAAGGTTTGACCCGTTTAATTAAATTGATTGGGTTAAAGTTTACATATATAGTCTTATACCTATGCCTCAACACGATCCAAACCCGACACTCGACATTTAGGGTTGGCAAGTTTTTACACAACTTACAAACCTGACACGAATTCAACACAAAATTTGTGGGTTAGAATTAAAGGGTCTAACCCGTTTAACTAAATGGATCGGATTATGATTGACCTATATAATCTTATATCCAAACCTCGATATCACATGACCTAAATACAACACACGAACACGAATTGCCACCTTAACTCCAAAGTTGGTATGAAAATTAATATAACTAGAAATCGCTTAGTTCAAAAGTGGTTCTTGGCTTAGCTGTACAAACCTAGTAGCCTGTCCTATATAATGAATAAAGACAGGCATGCAATGAAATGAAGAATGCAGGGTTTCAGTTTGATGCAGGAGTGACCTTGCTGGCTGCTCTGTAGTTTAAAAATAAGACACTATAGTGGCTGTTTGGAGCATCCACTCTTCTTCAGAAACACACAAGTAACTAACTAACTAATTTTTTGTTGACAACCTAGGATCAAACTGCAATTCAAGTTATCAGAGAGACCACTGGAACATATGGCTGTCTCAAAAAGTTACAAGCAGTAAACTGCCAATATATTTTCATCAGCACTTCTAGTAAATTATTTTGCACCAAAGTGGAAATATTAAACGTAGCCAACAAAAGATGCAACACTCACAGATATAGAGCTAAATTGAATTCTACGTATGGTATGCAAGGCAGCAATTAAATCATGACTTAGCTTTAACTAATCTCAAATCTCAGAAACAGCATCCAAGGAATAAATGGGATTCCCCTGTACAAGCAAAAATGATAACTCAATGAACAAGCTTTATACCTTGGAGGTCAACTCATCCAAAGCTGGATAAACATCACTCTCTAGTTCTCTTGTGCGTGCATCAAGAAAACTACAAATGGCTTCCAATGCAACTTCTAAGGCTTGGAATTCAAATGGAAACTCTGCATAATCGAGCCAAAGCAAGAGTATTGTAGTGTGGCACCAAAATGTAGAATCAGAATGCGTTATGAACAAGAAAATGAAACTATTCCTAGCAATATTATCTTTTTAACACCATCGAATGCCAAAACTGGCAAGAAAAACGTCATTGTTAAGTCTTACCATTTTCTTCACTGCTTTCAGCACCCGGGTGCTCTTCTTCTTCTGCTTGGCCATGGCAAATGGCATTTGCTAAAGGCAATCGTCTTTGGAGTTCCTCGACTACAGGAATTACGTTGTCATCAAATGGATCTCTAAGCAATACCTATAAAAAAAAAATAAAAGAAAAAATTAAAAGATAGCGTCAATTGCCTCAAATAATTCACTTCAATTTCGGACTCACAATTTTTAACTCACGAACCGAATAGGAACACAATACGAAATTAGGGTTATAATTAAATGGGTCGGATTATGATGTACCTATATAGCCTTATACACAGTTACATACTAGATGTGGGCAAAAGATGAGAACAAAGAGTCCTACCAGCAAATAAACACAAGCAGCCCTGTATCTTTGTTATTTAGTTATTATCTAAGTAGGGAAGAAGGGATATGGTTTATCCTAAGTGTTGGAGTAGTATTAGAAGTTTGCAGGAGATTAGGAGACGCCATACGATCTCTAGAGTTGTCTTTCAATTATGTTTCTATTTTGTCTTGTAAGTCTATATTGCTTGAATTGCTTGAATAATGAAAGGGATCAGAGAAGTTAATTATCAAAGGTTTACATTTCTTTATTGGAAGGTTTAGTGTTCTTTGAACTACCCTAAATTATGGAGGCATAGGATTTTTTGAATTATCCTACCAAAATCTACCGCACTTGTTATGTTTTCATTTTAGCAAATCCGGCATTACTCGCGAACCCGACAAAGAATTAACAGGTTAGAATTAACAAGCCTAAGGCGTTTGATTACATGGTCGTATTATGGTTTACTTATATAATTTTATACTAAACAGTACCCAAACATGCTAACACGAATTTACAGTACCCTGGCCTACTCCCATCCACGTGAAACCGACTTTTCCTTGTACCTACCAAATACACTCAAACAGAACAGAAAATGGTACTGTTCAAAGTAAAGTTAAAGAAGTTCACCCCTGCCCAGGAAAAAAAAAAGTTCACCTTTCAAAAGATATTCGGAAATCACCATTCCCCCAAACTCCACATATCGTGTAACTATAGGCAAACAAGAAGTAAAAATAAACAGACCCAGGAAAAAAAAAATATAGATTTACCTCTTCTGCAGTGATTATTGCTTTGATGTGCTGGAAAACAAAACTCAAAAACAAAACCCAGATAAAAGATTAGCGAAATAAGTGAATATATCATCCACATAAAAAACTAAAATCCAAGCCAACAAAATATAACACACAAGTGAATGTGAAGCAAGGAATTTTCTATATTCACCTCCAAATTGAGAACAATAACTTTTCCTCTGCCAAGAATGGTGGAAGGGTAGGAAAGCAGAGGATCCAGAATTCGAAGATCCCTAGCGTGAATCTGAACTCGTCGCATAATAGCATACTTGTCGACATCCAGTACGGAACTCCTCCCACTGTGGTCCATCAAAAGCCAGCTACTTGAAACCGCTGTCTTCTTCTTGAAAGAAGCTTGAATCTCCAACCCATCACGATCCATAAATCCCGGCAGGCAAGCAATCACCGCCACGTATCCAATGAGCAAATCCAGTAACTCTCTGTGTGCTGCAAAATAGGTGAGGAGTAATAACTATGGTTGGTGCTTGTGAATCGCCATATCTGTGCGTGCGTGTGAAGAATGGTGGATTGGAATTGGGTTGTGCTGGAAAGGGGGTAAGGGGGTCGGGAGAAGTTGGGCTATGGCGGGGAGCAGAGTGTTGGCATTGGTGGAATCATTGTGGAGCTCAGAGAGATATTTGCATGGGGGAGTTTAGTGACAGGTAGTGGAATGTTGGAGTGCAAGTTAAAAATTGGAGAAGAAAAGCTTTTAAACTTCTTTGTTAAAATTCTTGCCTCTACTCTCGGTGTGTAGGCGCGTGGTATTGATGAAAATAAGCTTGATTTTATTTTTTTTATAAAATTTTTTTTTTGGTAATGTTTACTGTGTTCTTTGATCGTATTGTTATTTAAGTAGGAGTCAAGTCCACTAGCACTAGGAAAACTAATACAGTTAAAGAGCTTAACAGGGAAGAGATAGAAAACTAGAGAGCTTAATAGGAAAGAGATAAAACAATTATAAGGATAATACAGAATTTGCGTAGGACTTTGCTACTCATGTGCTGATTCCTTAACAGAAAGCAACTTTAATTACTTATAAAAGGTATAAGAATAATACAGAGTCTGCGTAGGACTTTGCTACGCATATGCTAATTCCTTAACAGAGAGCAACTCTAATTATTTATAAGAGGTATATGATTCTTCAAAAATCCTGTTATATATGTTATTCTTATTAAGTTTTCATCTCACATTACGTTCACTAACTACCATGTAAAGCATTAAGTGCGGAATCGAATAAGTTTCAACTTTGTAACTGAGCAATTATGTTCAATCTTAACTATATTTATATAGACTATATAAACTCTTGAACACCCTTTTTTCTAAGTCAATTTTGAATATTGAGTTTAAACTTGCTAGCTCTAGAATTCCAACCCCAAAAAAGAAAAAAGAAAAAAAGAGCGAAACCATTTATTTCTATTGATTCTATTTTTCTAAATAAGTTATTTCTCTTTTATGTTAAAATATGTTCATTCTCCTATATTATATTTTCTTGTAGAATTTATTCTCTTCCCTAATTTCAATTTTCTTGATCATTATTTATTGTCTCTTGATACAATGAATATATAACCCAGTCATTTCTTTCAGCTTTCGTTCTTTCCTTTTCTCTCTTATTTATATGCTCCTTTTCTTTCTCTTTCCATTGGAAGGATATCATTCCCACGGTTATTAAGCGCGTGGAGTGAGAAGCCAAATGACAAAATGTCTTCCTTACCTACCATGTTAATGAAGGGTAAGGCAACTTGATGAAATCGTATTTTCTTATCTCCACAACTTCACTTCACTTTTAACTTTGAGATTTAATCTTAACTGTTGCTTTTATTGCAGCATACAATAACAGTAAGTAAGTCGGATCTAAAATAAAATTATATCATTTTCATAAGTAATTTAATTAAACTTGACATATTTCCGTTAAAAAGTTAACCCCACAAAGTAACGTTGTCACGTTCTTTCTTTAGTTCCACCGTTCACCGTTGTCTAATAAAAGTAATTAAGTTTCGATTGAAGTAGAACAAAAATTACCATCTAGATTACATCACGATCACCTTGTAAAAAAATGTTTACATAATTTATTTATCTCATGAAAAGAGACCACATTTGGGGCCTTCAATTATTTGTACTAGGATGAACACATAATAGGTTAAAATAAACTCTTGAATTGAAAAAGGTGTTTCTCCTTTCGGTTTGTGATTATACGACATCTTTAATGCTCTTTGGGTATATAATAATTCTCCTTTTTTGGAAGTTCCTCATAATGCACGAACGATTGGTTGTTGGTAACATGAAATATGTTCTCACCACTAAAGCAATAGTTTATAGTTCCCATTTGATTCTGAATTTTTTCAATTTAATCTATAAAATTTTTGTATGTGAAAAATATATGATTTTTTTAATAATTTTATTAAAAAATTATGTGTTTCTCACATACTAAATAATGCACAACAAAATTATAAATTGGGGTAGAGGAAGAAGAAATTTCTGTCCTTCTATATTTCTCTAAAATGAAAATGAAAAATATTTTTAAAAAGAATAGAGCATCTCTAGCAGATTAGCTAAATGACTCATAATAGCTACATTTAGCTATTTTGAGCCTTTTTTTTTTTTTTTTTTTTTTTTTTTTTTTTTTATGTTTGTCTCGAACAGATTAGCTCTAAAATAGTTAAAGGGAACATTTTTCACTGTAACACACTATATGATTATTCTATCATTTCTCAATGATTACTTTTTATTATTTAATTTTTAGTGTCAATGATTACTTTTTATTCTAAGTAAGAATAATATTTAAATAAAGTAGAGAGTTTAATAGATAATTTGTTGAAGTTTGTATTAAAAAATTAGTAGCTAAAAAAAAAAAATTGAGTAGCTAAAATATGTACTATTGCTAGAGATAGGTTCAACCGTTCCATGCAAAATTACTATTTTTTGCGTATTTGTAAGTGTCATTGTTGAAGAGACTATAGTCTATAGTTGCCTATATGGCTATATTGTTCGAGCAAAGTCCCATCTGCCCTATTGGCTTCCCTGACCTCATATTTTCCTTATTTTTTTGATACCGCCCAAGTGTTCGAATAGGTTTCGAGCAAGTGGGCTCCAAAGAGAACTTATCCTAATCGCAATCAATCAAGTCGTGATCTAGTAGGGAATTGTAGCCAAGTCTCATCCTATTTTGGCACACATGAACTAACTAACTTTTTAGGGCAAAACTCTAATCATCTCTAAAATCCATAAGGGGTTTTGAGAGTTTTCCATCAGATTTTAAAAATATAAGTTTGAGCATAACATGAGAGTTGTTCTCAAATTTCCAACTATGACGCTTTTTCATTCATCATTTGTTTGACCGAGCAACATAATCGATCTCCATTTCACTTTTATATTTCAGAGGTTTAATAATGAATATGGTGTCGCATAATGAATATGCCGCACCATGTATACTGTTAAATGTAATAAAATAAAATTTTAACCATAAAATAACTTATCTCAATTTCAATTTAAATGAAAAGATCTTGATGCAACTGCAAACACCTTTTCTTTTTCTTTTCTTTTCTTTTTTTTTTTTTTTTTTTTTTTTGGTCCTTTTCGTTGGTTTTTCTTTGTCCTTTTCGTTGGTTTTTCTTTAATATATATATATATATATATGTTTTTTCAGAAAATGAAGTTTGAAATTAAGTAGATCTACAGTTTCCAAGAAGTAGGACCACAAGTAAATAAAAATCAGAAAAGATTATGGTATGTAATATCACTATCATCAATAAATAAATGGTCAGTTTATCACCACTAAGCAACAACTCTCTGCAGAGGCACCAAAGCATTGGCAGCAATGAAAAGCCAAAATCGGACGGAAGGTTTTGGAAGCCAATTGGCAGAATGAGTCAATGACACGTACTCCGTCCTCCAATTGGCCAACAAAAGTCTATTTTAGAAATCTTAAGACATGAGTTTCTGAAGCGCTAGCACGTTCGCTTTTTGTATTAATTACACTTTAAAATTGGGAGGAATGTTATAATTCTCAATATTTTGCTTATATTATTTTACAAATTTAGTGGATCAATCATTAAATTTATAAAGTTTACTATTGACTTATATAGAATTCATATAAGTCTACAAATCTAATAATTAATTTATAAAATGAGATATGTCATATATGAGAAAAATATTAATGCCTAGCATCCTCTAAAATTGGATATATATATATATATATATATATAGTATTATAAAATTGGAAAAATATTCTGTCGTATCAACAAAATATGATAAAAATGCGATTTATAGTATTACCTTTTTAAAAACATTTGTGTATAATTTCTTTATGGAGAATGATGTGTTCTCCTTGTATTTTTTTAGTCCTACGTGAATACTATTTGGGAAATGTTATGTGTTTTTCTAGTGTCCTTCAAACTGTGACGTGACTTTTAAAATCACCGTTGAATTTGAGATTATCATTATTAACTTTTAATCTATTGGTAATTTTAAAAGCCACATTACAGTTGAGGGAACATCAGGATAACATTAAAATAACACTTAGCATTTTCTATATTATTTTATAAGAAAGCAACAAAAAAAAGAAAAAAGTAACACTTATTTCTCTCACCCGATTTAACACTATGAAAATACTTAGCATTTCCCTTTCTTAAACTCATGTGTTAGTCCGTATTAGTGTCACATGACACATGGGTGAAAAAAAATTGAATAGTGATAGAAACACTACAACTTTGTAGTATAAATAGTTCATAATTGATAAAATAATTAAGTAAAAACTTTGATTTATCAATTCTCTTAATTATTTAACCAATTTCATAAAAAAAAAAAAAAAAAAAACATTTAATCAATTAAGGATTGTTACACCATTAATTTGTAAATGAGTTTGAAGTAAATATTATAATATTCCAAGCATTTTTCTGAAAATATTAAGCAAAAAAAATCCACTGATAAGTTTTAATTATTTAATGATTAACGCGATAGGAATATTTTCAAAAAAAATTGATAGATAAATGTGAAATATTTAGCATAACTGATGATCAACTTGTGAACTTATCCAATCTTAATCAGATTAAAAACGTTAATTCAAAATAAATTAAATTGGTAATCCAGATACCCGATTTCTCACTTATCTCACTTCTACCACATTTTTATCTCACAATGTTGATGTGCTACTATATACCAAAAAATCTCTTTAATTTTTTTTTAAAAAAAATATCAAAATTTATATTTTATAATTAATGCGTCCATCAGTTTAGATTTGACTTGGTGTAATTTGGGTTAAGATAACTTAAGATTCACTCGTTCTAGTGATAACTTCTGATGTTAAGTTTTAGTTGATCACTAAAATCGATAAACGTGGTGAAACAATCCATATAAAAGTTTGAACCGGTTGACCTTTGCCACAAATTTAGGCAACACTGTCGGTCCCTTTAATGTGTACAAGTTTAGACTTTAGAGCACATGTAAACTATATACTAAACTCTTTTAGCATACATGTAACATGTTTCTTCAATATTTGGTCCCACAATTAGTTGTCGTATCATTTTCAATTTCTCTTGCACCCGAATATGTGATTTAATAAACCTTTTTTTTTTTATAAAGTATTTTTTGTTTGAGTTGTTTATTAATATATATGACACTAATATTAATAAAAAAAAAAAAAGTAATCCTAATTAATAACTAAAACGTGTATCTTCCTCGTATCCTAGAGATCTGTTTATGCGAGTTTCTGCAGCGTGTTTAGTGCTTCCCTTCGATCACGTTGTCCAACGAATTATCTCCAAACATTTACCGCTTTTTTTTTTTTTGGTTTAAATAAAATGAAAAAAGAATTTTGTTGAAAAAGAACAAAAACAAGGGAACATGCACCGCTGAATGCTAGTTGGCATAGTTGCCATAAGGGTATAAGACCATCACCATCGGGCCCACTCCACCATCAGGTTTCGTGTTCAACGGCCATTGCCTGCCCCATGTCACCATCACGCGTCTATCGTCGTCGTCCTATAAATCTAAACGACCATTCCAAATGTATATGCGAAAGAGGCCCCCATCATCTATCATCCAAACCCACACGGCACACATAGAATAAATTCTACTACAAATAACCGGTAAGTTCCATATAAAATCTTTTTATTACTATAACAATTGAAATAAAATAAAAATAAAAATAAAAACAAAAATAAAGAAAGAAAGAAAGAAACCTCATCGATCGCCTCACGGCTCAACAGAGCCGAACATGGCAGAAGTTGCCTCTCCATCTATTTCTCTCTCTTTAAAACTCACACTACGAAAAAGGGATATTTGAAACCCTAGCTTTTGCCTTTTCTTTTTATTCTTTGTTTTTTTTTGGTTGTTGTTGTTGGTGTTGTTTCAGTTGCTTGTGGTGGAAGCGTCGAATCCGAGTGTGATCTAAGTCCGTGAAATGCGTGTTTGGAGAAGTAGAGTGGGAGAGAGTTTGATCGTCGACGGGTCTTATTGATGAAGCCGATTCGTCGGTGCCTGAGGATTCTCATCCTCGCTCTGCTCTCTGTCACTGTATTCGCTCCCATCGTTTTCTTCTCCCACAGGATCAAACATGTCTCTCCAATCGGTATGCTATATCGTCTTTCACACACACGCGATATATTCAAATACACGAGTTTTTGTACGTGTGTATGGATGAATTCGTGTATGTATGTACGTGATTGATTGACTGGACATTTGTGATTTTTTTTTTCTTACTTTTTGTTTGCAGGACAGAAAGAATTTGTTCAGGACTTAACAAATATTGTACGTATATTGCATCTCATAATCCTTTTTTTTTTTTTTTTATAATAAAAAACTTTAATGTTCATTATGCTCTGTTTGGCTTCTGAGAAAACGAGGAAAAGGACAGAAAATGAAAGCTGGATTTCTGATTTGTGTTGTGTTTGGTTTGGCTTTAATTTCTTCCGAGTCTAATTGGATGAACATTATGAAATATATGAGGTTCATAATTTTGTTTTATTTAATTATTTATATATTTATTTACTTTCTGCTTCTAGACTTTCTTAACAATTGAGTAGAGTGTGGATGTTGTGATTTATTATGGAGATTGAAGATAGATTTCGTTTTGTTTGGTGCAGAAATATAGGGCAGATGCTGCTTTAAAACTTAACGCCATCAAGCAGGTAGTTTAAAGTTGCAGTTTATTCGTTAACGATCTATTTTTTTTATAAAAAAGAAAGAAAGAAGAATTGGTCTATTATTACTTATGTATATGGATCTGGGTTTGGCTTTTGATTTAGGAATCAGGTGAAGATTTGAAAGAGCCGAAACAAGTTGTTTATGAAGATAGGTATTTGGGTTCTATAGCTAGGTATAGTTCTAATAAGAATCGGGATATTCATGAATCCGAAAATGCCGGAGACATGACTGAGATTTTGGAGAGAAATGGTTGGTATCACTAGGCCTATGTATCCTGTTTTTTTTTTTTTTTTTTTGCTTTTGCTTTTCTCTGTGTTGACAGTGGATCTGATTCTAATTTGCATGTATATCAAGTTTCAGAAACTAATCATGAAAGAACAGAATCTCAGCAGTTTCAGCAGAGAGAAATATCATCTACGGATGAGGAAGAGGTATGTATTTGTACAAGTATTTGTGCTTATTAGAGGAGATAGTAATTGTGATCATAGTAAAGGGAGTTGTATGTACACCTATATTCTTCTATGTGGAAGGCCCCTCATGATAAGCTTTTAACTAAGGAATAACCCTTGCTGTTATTTCCAAAGATAATATTGTAGAAATTTCATCCTAGAGAATCATGATGCTTGAGATAGAGGTATTACTTATCAACTTTGTGCACTATATAATAAGGTGTAGAGTATCTGTGTATACAAACTAAACAATATGATTGGCATGGATATCCATTGTTACTTGGGTCAATCATCCTGATACTAAAAAGAAGTTTTATCTTTTAACTAAGGTCAAACTTCGCTCAGAAAATAAGGTCAAGTTTTTGTTCTGCTCTTATATGTCACCAAGTTTATATAATGTCTGGGATTCTAGATAAGGCATTAGTATTATGGGCTGGTTACTTTCAAGAAAAAAGAAGACAATTTAGATTTGGCTGACTGAAGTTGGTTACAAAACCCTTATGGATATCCATTGATATTAGTTTTTCCTAGAATTAAAAGAATGCAAAGTATCAGATAGAAGAACATCTAACAAGATTTAAATTTCCAAAGTTAAGGAATATGCTTTGTAAATTCTGAGTGTAATGTGAACGTCGTGTGGGTTGATTCTCTTCTGGGCTAGGTATTCAAATTTTGAAGGATGAAGATGTGCTAAGAGGATCAGTCATCCTTGGACCTAATATGCTTATGCTTATAATTTAGATTTATGTAGCTTTGGTAATATTCAAGCATGTGCATCTGTTCATTATTATTGAGTTGAACAAAACACTGGCAGTACCCTTTGCCTCTGTTTCTAATATATGTATGGTTGCAGGAACATTCTAACCAAACAACAGTTGAAAAACATGATCATAATGCACACTCTCAGCATCAGAGAATAACCGATGAGAAGATTACAGAGATGAAAGACGGAACAAGAGTTTGGCATGATCAGAATCTACACTCTAACTCACGGAAAGTGACAAATGAGATGGTAACAGAGATGAAAGATCAGGTGATTAGAGCCAAAGCGTACCTGAGTTTCACACCACCAGGCAGCAACTCCCACTTTGTGAAAGAGTTGAAACAGCGGATTAGAGAGGTGGAACGAGCGGTTGGTCAAGCCACCAAGGATTCAAAACTGTCAAGGAGGTATAAAAATCCACTGATGTTATTCCCTTGCTTATATTTATTAAACATGTTTGATATTGAATATGAATATGGAAGGGGAATTTGAAATGCCGATAAGTAAATAAGAATGTAACGACTGATTGTCTATCAGTAGACTTTATGAAAAAGAAAACCATGAGGAGTTATGATTTAGGAATGAAGGGTTTAAATAAGTCTATTTTCGATCTAAAAAGCAGTGAAATTTGCAGTTCTTTGCAGAAAATGAGATACATGGAGGCTACGCTGTTGAAAGCTGACCGCATTTACCCTGACTGTTCTGAAATGGTCACTAAACTCCGTGCTATGACTCATAATACCGAAGAACTAGTTCAGGCGCAGAAGAATCAAGCAACAAATCTTGTTCGCCTTGCTGCAAGGACGACCCCAAAAGGCCTTCACTGCCTTTCTATGCGGCTGACTGCTGACTACTTTGCCCTGCAGCCTGAGGAGAGGCTGCTCCCTAATCAACAAAAGTTGCAAGACACAGAGCTATATCATTATGCTGTCTTCTCTGACAATGTTCTGGCTTGTGCAGTTGTTGTGAACTCCACTATCTCCGCTGCTATGGTAAACTGCCTCAGGCTCTCGTGATAAGTTGTCATGAATACATGCACATGAAACTATTTAAAGTGGCTTCCCTGACATGAATCAGTGTCTAATTGCTGCAAGAAACCCTGATATTCATTTTTGCCAAACAATTTGCAGGACTCGGAGAAAATTGTTTTTCATGTGGTCACTGATTCTCTCAATCTTCCAGCAATCTCAATGTGGTTCTTATTGAATCCTCCTGGCAAAGCCACCATCCAGATCCAGTGCATAGACAATTTTGAATGGTTGTCCACCAAGTATAGCACGACATTGAAGAAGCGAAGTTCCGGTGACCCAAGATATACTTCTGAACTGAACCACCTTCGTTTCTATCTTCCAGATGTCTTCCCCGCACTTGATAAGATTGTGCTTTTTGACCATGATGTGGTGGTGCAAAGGGACCTAAATGAACTATGGAGTATTAATATGAAGGGGAAAGTAAATGGAGCAGTTGAGACTTGTCATGAAAGTGAAGCTCTATCCCGTCGGATGGATTTGCTCATCAACTTTTCAGACCCACTTGTTGCAAAGAGGTTTGATGTCAATGCATGCACTTGGGCATTTGGGATGAATTTGTTTGATCTGCGAGAGTGGAGACGACAAAATTTAAGTGCTGCCTACCATAAATACTTGCAATTGGTAAATCTTTTATGTTTGTCCTCGCATTTGTGTGTGCGCTTATATGTTTGTGGATTTAAGTTCTCTTTGTTGTCCATTCGGAACACATCTACCAATGCTGTCTTGTTGAAAGATGTTTATTTTTGTTGCCTACGTATTTATTTATGGAAGTTTCTATTGAGATTTTTCCTCTGGCCTTTGTGCTTAAATTCTTAATATTAATTCTCCCCCACCCCCACCGCCAGTTGGGTGGGTTGTGTACCGTTTTCTATTTCAAGGTTTTGTGCTATATAAATTACTTATATACGGTTGACCCCCTTATGGCCTATTACTTTTTGATACGGACTTTCATTTGCATGATTAAAGCTGTCACGTAGGTTTCCTCTTTGAATGATATCTTTAAACATCTTTTTTCTTTTACCTCTTCCTTCCTTTCCTTTCCTAGCATATAAAAATAGATTATTATTTGAGGAATATAACGCCACAACTCTAACTTTCTTGTTTACTTGTACAAGTTATTCGGGAAGTTTAGGTATGAACCAAAAAAGCTCAGCCTTCTTTAAGGAAAGTATACGGAAAGTTTCTTTTAGGACTTAGGTTAACGAGGAGGACTGAAAAATGTCTGTAAAACTTGATTTGTATATTGGAAGTCTTGTAAATTGAAATATGCAACTTGTAAATAGATTTGATTAATTAATGTTTCTGACAACTACCATGATTATTAGTAATAAGAGGGTTAACAGTATATAGCATTACCTCCATTAATGTATATGTGAAGCTTATTCTAACACATGTCTTGATGGGTGGTAATTTGCAGGGTAATGAGAGGCCATTGTGGAAGGCTGGGAGTCTGCCCCTAGGTTGGATTGCCTTCTATGACAAGACAATGGCTTTGGACAGGCGATGGCATGTCCTAGGGCTGGGTTATGACTCGGCTGTCAGACGAGGTGACATCGAGCAGGCAGCAGTGATACACTATGACGGAGTTATGAAGCCATGGTTGGACATTGCGATTGGAAGGTATAAGGGTTATTGGAGCCAGTATGTCAAGTATGACCACCCATATCTGCAACAGTGCAATATCCATGAGTAGGCAAAATACTGCATACGAGAGTGTTATACCTGGATAAGTGCCACTAATTGATTCTTGTTCTAGGATCTGCAAGCCTTCACACAATTTTTTCTGTTTATTAGCGATTCTTCATGTAAAGTTCAACTCATTTTTTTGGCCCAAATTTTCCGGCAGCAATCTTCTAGGAGTTGAGTCCATTAGTAGCAATATTTGAAGTAAAATAAAGAGTCCCTGGGGGATGTAGTAATGGTAGTTTACTTCTTGCATGTACATAATTCAATTCAGACTCTAGATCTACTTGATTTCAAACACCTTACAATCCTAATACACAGATTTACTTTGGTACCCATTTTTTCACATTATATATCCTCTTTCCAAACGTGTTCATGCTCTATAACCATTGTCTTATGTTTGTGTGAATGTGTGTTTCTTCATTAGGTGAAGCCTTTTCATGATCGTAGACATAGTTCCAGGTTTTGGGGGCAAAAATGGAAAATAATGACTAAGAAGATAGGACCCTGCAAGCATCTTAAGCAAATAAATGTACAGGGAAGTGGATATTAGGCAATTTGGATGGCAAAATAAAAGAGAGCTCTTATGGAGTTCACATATTCAAGTAGGGGCAGGTTGCCCAAGAACTACTTGGACAACTAGGTCCTATAGTGACTTACATTTACTATTCGAATCAATAGCAATTTCGATAGAAAAATTGCTAAGAATTTCTATTCAATATATTCACATCCAATTCATCAAATTTTTTCTTTAAATGGTCATAGTCTTAACCTAATTTCTGCAACTAAATCTAATCCTCTGAATTTGAAACCAAGAAGAAGACAGAAACAATGAATTGGGAATGGAAAGTAAAGTGAGTATGTTCAAAGTCATTCATCTATACATTAAGAAATCCTTTGAAACTGGTTCCAGTTGAAAGACTTCCTAAAATAATTACAAACCATAAAAGAATTATTGTCCTATATATCCTAACCATAAAAGAATGAAATTTAAATTGAAAAAGAATTACCAAGTCTTAAAGGATCTCCATAAGGACTTGGCAAGGCAGACTTGTTGAGTTTCTCTGGATTGGCAAAAACAATTCAACAATGAAACTCAAATGCTTCAAGGTATGCAATTTCTATTGTTGCCCCCATACCCAGTGGGCCAGCGAGACTAAGATAGACACAGAGAGAAAGAGAGAAAAAGAGGAGTCAGTTGACGAGTCAACGTTTGAAAGTTTAGAAGTAAAGCTGTCTACGCTAAGAATGTATATTTTAGGAAGACTTTGAACATACTCACTTTGCTTCCCATTCCCGATTCATTGTTTCTGTCTTCTTCTTGGTTTTAAATTTAGAGGATTAGATTTAGTTGCAAAGATTAGGTTAAGACAACTCACGAAGAAGACAATTGAAACGAGTGTTTCATTCAAGCCTGATTTCATTAAAGGCTTTCTTTATAGATCAACTCTTTGTTTTCGAATGGGCAGACCAGAGAGAAGCCTCCAGAACCCGACCAATTGGTAATATTTTTTAAATTTTGCTTTTTTTTAAATGGTCATATTTAAAAAATTCGTGCAAAGGAGGAGAAAAAGAAGTGAGAGAAGAGAACAAAAGACAACAACCGAATATATATATATATATATATATATATATATATATATATATGCTGGTGAAATTTTTTGCTAAAATAATTAGTCGGACGTGGGTGATTTGGCCCATTTGGGATCCAACGTAAATACTAAGAAAAAAAAAACACACGCACACACAACATGTCTTAATTTTATTTTTTTTTTTGAATAAACAACATGTCTTAATTTTGGGCTAGTTATTAATTCCTTAATTTGTCATTCTCAATCAAGCCTAAGTTGTCATTCTCAAACAAGTATTGGGGTTTTGAGAGCAATATGTGGTTGTGAAAGGATTATGTGACACGTGGAGAAAATTGGTTGGGTTTACGAGGATAGGGGATATCTAATGAGGGGCTAGGCATCTATCCAAAGTTTGTGTGGTGCAATTGTATAATTTTGTAAATTCTTACCAAATGCATATGAAATAAACTCAAGCCGTCACATAAGCATTTGTTGTGCCCAAAATTATTTCATTTTCCACTCCACCTTTCTGCCAAATACTGAAGAGAGATGGCAACCATTTCTGCTTTCCCTTCAACCTCCTCAGTCACCCGCGCAGGTCTCTTACACAGGCCATTGGTTGGGGTTTCATCCTCCCCTGTTCTTGGTAAGACTTTCTCACTTCTACTGTACTTCATGCTATTTCAATGGGTGATTTTCATCGTCATGTTATTTGAGTTGTATAATAGTTGTTGTTTAACGGTCTACTAAATAGTATTTTTCATCATCTTTTGTGTGTGTATTTTGTAAGGAATGAAGCATGAGGTATGGCTTGGGTCTAGTTCTAGTTCCATCAACACGTATCTTAATTTCAACGGAAACGGATCCCAAGCGGAATCCGAAATGATTTACCTTTTTCTTTTCATGACTTGCAAAATATGGTATGGTTTCAGGGTTGCCAGCAATGGCAAAGGTGGGAAAAGTGAGATGCTCCATGGAGGGGAAGCCTTCTGTGCAGGAAAGTGAGAAAAAGATGGGCATGGGTGCATCACTGATTGCGGCGGCCTGCGCGGCAACCGTGTCAAGCCCGGCCATGGCTCTGGTGGACGACAGACTGAGCACTGAAGGGACAGGTCTTCCCTTTGGTTTGAGCAACAACCTTCTTGGGTGGATCCTGTTTGGTGTGTTTGGATTGATCTGGGCACTCTATTTTATTTACACATCTTCTCTTGAAGAGGATGAGGAGTCAGGATTGTCCCTCTAAGCCACATGTGGAAGGGATTGTAGAAAAAGCCAAGAGTTTGGCGCTTCCTCTGTTGTAGTAAACCTACCTTCTATGTTTCCAATGTGTGTACCTACTTGTTTCTTAAGTATTCATTTCCTCTTATTTAACTTCAATAATACTCCATGCTTAATGCTTTATCTTAATGACATCAAAATGAACTAGAGAAATGCTATACACTGCACTTTTATTCTACTTTATTGATGTGGCACGATCAATCGGTCTTTGTTTCTTTTTTTAAAAAAAAAAAAAAATTCAAGAACTAATTGATAGTGCCACATTAGTAAAGTAGGATAAAAATGTGGTGTATAGCATTATTCAATAAATCAACCATGGGAGAAATTGAAATCTACTTGCCTTTTCAAAGCATATGATTCAAATTGAGCCGGTGAAGGAGATATATAGATGTCTAATGGAGAAGTGCTGATAGGGATGTTATAACTTCTATCATAGGTTTTTTTACAAACGGATGCGGTCTATGATGAATGTAATAAGCAAAAAGAAAAATAATGAACTGTTAATTTAAGCAATTAGTTATTGACTTGTCAACTATATACTCTTAATTATTTTACCAAATGTAAACTGTCACATCAATTTGTAAAAAGCTTTGTAGTAAAAGCTGTAATATCCTAAAAATAATGATGTATAATACACCACTATTACACTCTCCTAACGTAGCAATGTCAATGTAGCGAGATAGTGGTAGAATAATAGTGTCGCCTAGTGACTAATAACAAATGAAGGACTGATTTTCATCCAAGATGGGTTTCCAAATTTGCAGGATATTCAATAAGATCTTGATCACTGATTGTGTTATGAACTCACATGTGTCCTGAATATCTTTGTCGCGTTTCCCCATTAAATTGATGGACTTGAAAATGAGCTCCTCAGGGAGTTTTTCAAGTGATGAGGTGGAAGCAGTATCAAGTATGCAATGGATCTCTTGACAGATGTGTACTTGCAATTCTTGAAACAGATATCACAGAGTCCTGGGTTTCAGACATTTATGAATACATGTTGAGAAAAATTGAAGATTTAATCACTGACTTGTTGAGAAAGATGATCAAGCAGATGAAGGAAAAGGAGATTTTAGTGCAGAAGGATAGCTCCTTCACTCAAGGAGGGAATTATCTATTGGCAGCAATACAGTAGAAAGGCTATTGAGAGTGACAGTGAAAATGAAATGAAAGGGTAGTTTGGTTAAGTCTAAGCTATTGGCAGCAATAGAGTGTTTCTTTTCTTCTACCCACAATTTTGCCTCATCTTATGTTTTTTCATCCTTTTTTCCCCATTAGACCACTAGAGATATATAAAATGGCATAATTATCTGATCCCACGTGCACATTTCCCGTTAAAGTATTTTCCTTTGTTTCTTTAATTGCTCATGCGCAGTTGTACATATTACTATACTTTTCTTACTGATAGTGGATAAATATTGAATCCCAGTTGACATTAATCATCATCATCTTCTTCTTCTTCTTTTCTTTCTCTCTCTCTCTCTCTCTCTCTCTCTCACACACACACACACACATTATTTCATCCACACAGTAGCTCTCCCCAGAAAAGAGCTCATTAGAGAAGGCAAAATCATGATGTATCATTCAAGGAAATCATGAAACCTTGCATTTAGCTCAAATTACCCTCAAATAATAATAATAAAAAGCTTAACTACCCTCAAACCAGCCAAACCACAATCATTTCTTTCTTGCCCATTCTCTCCATATTTTCAAAAGAAATAAATCATAGCTAAGTAGGTACCAATAATAGAGCCTAAAAGGTTCCAAGAGTAGCAAACTGTTTATCAATTGACAATGTCTTAGAACTATGCAAACAGAAGTATCATAATCTGCCTCACAGTTCCAGTCACTATCAATTAGTAACACGGGCAATGCAATGTAATTCTCTAGCCTTGGGTATTCTATATTAGGGATGGGGATCAAATGCAATGAAACTACTCCTCACATATTAAGTGAGAGGGCACCTGAGTCCCTTTTTATTCGAACAGGTGTTTGGACAGTTTGAACAAATAGAACTCGAACGACCTCTCATATGAAGCTCGTTGCACGGGATATAAATCCCCTGTGTTAGTATTAGATCTCTTCTAAAAATATCAAACTTATTACATAATTGTCCATGCCTTATGATTGGTTGC
Source organism: Corylus avellana (assembly GCF_965113065.1). Taxonomy (NCBI): domain Eukaryota; kingdom Viridiplantae; phylum Streptophyta; class Magnoliopsida; order Fagales; family Betulaceae; genus Corylus; species Corylus avellana. The sequence continues at coordinate 20,403,978 of NC_142500.1, forward strand.
TTTAAAATATAGTCCAAAGCCCCAAACACCACTCCATGGACTTTTAGACTATAATATAAAACCCCTTAAACGAACCTCTGCAATCATGAAATATTAAGACACAAGCAACCTAAGTTGTTGTTATTATGTTAATCTTAACCATGACTCCTCCTCTTATATCTAAGAGATCCCCAGCTACAGAGTCTCATGCTCTAAATCATTTCCATCAGACACTCTTCCACACAGCATGCCAAGAACTGCACAAGCCCTCCTTCAATCGGCCGATCTAATGAACACAGCACATATTTTCAGGGAATCTATCAGACTGGTATTTCTTCATTCAACCCATTTCCATTCAATTTCCATCTTCCTTTTTTCACCTCTCCCCATCTCTCTCTTCATCTCCCACTTCCTCATTCATCGTTTTCCCCAAATACCAGCCTCTACAATTAAATTCCCAGATCACTTACTTGGACACCCCCTGCCCAAACTTCTCTCCAAAAGCATTGTTCACATCATCATATGTTTTCCTTCATCCATCACCTTCTCTCTCCTTGGAAGAGCTGCCATTGTTCAAGCAGTCTCAGACAGTTACAAGGGAATAAACCTTGATGGAAGAAGGCTATTTATGAGAAGTGGGTCTGCTTGGATCAAGCTTCTCCACACTAGTTTTTGTGAGTTCATTATTCTACTCAGCCTTTTTGTACTTCTGGTCGCCAGTTTGGCAATAGCACCAAAGATACTATTTGCATGTGGTGTATGTTCCAAAATGTTGGGACTTTGGGGTGTCCTAGGATGTCTAGGAGTACCCTTTTGTGTGGCATTTGCACATGTTATGGTTGTGGGGAACCTGGCAAGAGTTTTGTCTGTATTGGAGGGAGGGTGTTCTGGGTTTGATTCATTATCAAAAGCCAGAAATCTCATCATAGAAGGAAGGCGACAAACAGCTTTAGTTATGGCTTTGTTGAGCAACATGGGTCTTAGACTAGTTGAGTGTTTGTTTGAGTTTAGGATGTGCAATGGAATCAGCCTATGGGAAGGGCCTCTGTTGGTTTCCATGTATTCATCTGTGCTTGTTTTTGACACTATCATGAATGCTGTGTTTTATTATGCATGTAAACCTTAAGATTTCAGAATCTTAGTGGCCGGGCAAATGTTGTATCAGCCACAACTGAGCCTTTAATGTGGTTGATTCTATGATGATTTTAAAGGTTTTGGCTGCTGACAATTACAAATATTTATATGTATGATTATGAATTCATCTAGCAGAGTTTGATTCTCTGATGCGCATCCAAAAGAACATTGCAAAAAAACTGAAACTTTCCAAGAACTTTAGTCTGTCAGAAACCCTTCCAGGCTCCAGCATTTCCAGATGGCACCATCCTCTCAGAAATTTCATCTGCAGCTAGTGAACAAGTAAAAATCTACCACTTCATCCTATTTTAAAACGCCATCATATTTATGAAAATTGCTTCTACCTAAATTCTAAAGCAATCTAGACTTCAAAATGTTACATCTTTGGCAACTCAGAGATCCACCAATCAGATTCATACCTGTATACATACTAATCAAAATGCAACCACCAAATAGTGAGAATGATACAAATCTCGGGTAAAGCTCACCCTTAAAAACCGGCTTACAAGGAAAATATGTCTAAGAGCTTATATACACATGGATGGTTAAGTTTAGACGTAACCCATGTGAGACAAAGTTCTACTTATTTCTACTAGGGCTCTTGCTTTAGGAGTAAGAGTCTAAAAGCTTATTTAAAGAATCCTACTTTAGGAGCAAGACTTCCATCCCTTATCTAAAGAATCCTACTTTAGGAGTAGAGTCCTGCTTTAGGGGTAATACTCTTCCTTTAACACTTTATCTTCAATTCTCAGCCGCCCCTTCTTCCATCAACTTCTTCTTCATCCACGTCTTCCCTTAATTAACAGAGAAGCAGCAGAGTATGAAAATCTGAAAACTAAAAGTTCAAATGAAACAGCAGAGCATTTCCAAAAATACTATTACAAGTATAATGTGCTCCCATAAAAGTAGTGACAATACTACAATTCTAATACTATTGATAATATTGATCAATGAATTAATTATGGGCTAGTTGGGTTGCAGGAGAGTTTCTATCATATCCTCTTATGGCTCGCCCCTACTCAGTTGATTTCTTTAGGAATAGAAATAGTGATTGGAAGCATCAAGAGGTCTCCATTAAAGTTCTTGAAGAAATGGTCTCTATTAGGGTACTTATATGATGATTTTATCTATTGGTAAAATTTACTCCTTTTTTCTCCTAATAAAAAATTGATATTTTAAAGTTGTGTTGATCTACCAGAAGGTGTGCATGTATATGAATACATGGTTATTAAAAATAAATTATAACATTTAAAACAACAATCATGTGTTTAAATTTTAATCATTCAGTTCTTATTTTGACGTACTTGGTAAAATTGAATGACTATAAAGACTATTTTTACATGACTTGCAACTATTAAATAGAACTGTAATACTACAAGTATCGGGTGAATGATGCAAATATTCATCATTCTTATATATTGGATTTCGGCATTTTGGGGTTTTGCGTTTAGCATTAGTGAGATATTGGAGTAAATTAATGCTTTATGATGATATTTATAGGTATATTCATAGTCTGACGGGGTGGTGTAGAAGGGCATTTTTGGCAACGCCGAATAAGAGAGCTCCGGTGCTCCCCTCTTTCTCTCTCACCGGCGGCAACAGAGAAATTTTTTCTCTGTTGTGCTACCTCTCCCTCTCTTACGGATAGTTCTTTAAAACTCATGTTGCAGCTTCTAATATCCCTTATATATCTCCTCCTAATGCTGATTTTCTTGTTGTTTCTGCACCACTTACCAATCAAAATGCAATCTTGCTGTTGGATTGGATTCAGAACTTGTAGTTGCATTCCAGGGAAGTTCTTAACATGCATAAGGTAGCTGGCTGAAAATTATAGTGGATGATTGCTCTAGTTACATGCCACCATCTCAGTTGTTCATGCTTATTTCTTCATTGGGATGAAAAAACATTTTGCAAAATGGACAAATTTCATGCTTAACAAAAAAATTTCTTCATCCGGACAAATTCATTGACAGTATTAATAACAAAAAATGGCTAAGGGCATCTTGTGGTGACAAATCTTCAATTGGATCCGTTTTGTTTGATTGTGAATGGAGAACTGTCAAAAAAAAGGTGTTTATGCATATTTTTGTTATAGTATTCTATGTTGATGTGTCGTCCTCTTATTGGAGGGTACAAAGACTATGATTTATATCAAGACTTTATAAAAGTTATTATCTTCTTAAAATGCCAAAAAAACAAAAACTTCAAGCAACTATTCACTACAATCATAATTTTTAGTTTTTCTTTATGTTTTCACAATGTAATGCTCTCTTGCATAGGCAGGCCAAAGATTAATATTATCCAATTAGTAGAATTTGTTGGTTCCATCTGTAATTAGTTGGACCAGCTGCAGGTAGTTCCGTAGTTAGTTGTACGGATTCGGCATTTTTATAAGCACATGCAAAAACTCCAGAACCAATTTGTACTTTTTTACACTAATTAAAATTTTTGAGATTAATTAAAAAAAAAAAAAAAAAAAAAAAAAAAAGAGAGAGAGAGATTGGGCCAGAACCAATTTGTATGGATCCGGCATTTTTATAAGCCCCTTATATATTGGGATTGTTGTTTGCTAAATGACAAATCTGAAGAGCTTTATGTTCAATGCAAAAAATCTTTTAGAATTTAGAAACGTTTTGACTTACAAGTCAATAGTATTTAGCTATAGGTTATATTTTTTTAACATCGCTATCAATGATTCAATGTTGCCTCATAGGGTGTATCTATCCTTTTAAAAAAATATTATTTCCAAGCAAATAAATAAAATAAAACACATTACAATATAAACACAATACAAATTTTTCCATTTTGGAAAGAGAAAACGCTACAAGTATTTTATTTTATTTTTTTAAAAAAAGTATGTCATTTGAATTATATATATATATATATATATATATAAAAAAGTTGCGATAAATTTCATTTTTAAGCTTTTTAAATCTTTAAAAGTGCAAACGTATTTTTCCTTCCATTGAATTTGTTGGTTAGTGTAATCGGATTTTGGGCCTCCGATTCCATATCTCCTATTCGGCCCACGATTTAAGATATATTTGTATCCGGAGCAAACTCTGTCCCCAAATCCTGTGGTTTCAAAACTCGTCAAAGACTCTGCAACTCTCTCTGGACACACTCCGCATTCGCAACATCCCCTCTCCTTCTCCTCTGCCTCCTTCTTCGATACTCTCACAGGTTCTCTCTAGTTTGTCTACTTTTTATAATTTAATTTTCCATCTTCGTTTTTGATTGATACCTCAGATGTTTTTCTTTTTAATTTTTGATTGTCAAAAGCCTAATTCGATGCTGGTCCATATCTATTATGGAATGGCCAAACTGTATTGGTCATCAAGTTCTGATATTTTGATAGAATTTCAACATTCCATGATCATAGTTCTGCATATTGAGGAAAATTTTTTGAGTTCCAGCGGAAGCATGCCCTCCTCCTCCTCTCACCGTTTTTTCGCTTTCTCTCTACATCGGAACCAACCCTTCCCGATTGCGCCACCCACGGGTCCTCACCTTCACCTTCTCCCACAAATTTCTCAAATTTAATTTCCCTTTTTCCTCCCTGATTTCCCAGCTCCTGTAACTCTATCGCCAATTATTTTTCCCTTATTTCCAAAAGTGCTCATAGTTACTCTTTTGTGGTTGGGGTTTTCCCATGCCCTCCTCTGTGTGTCTCTTTCCAAGCACATGCAAAATAAACTTTAATGGGTAGTGTTCAAAGTTAGAACATAGGGCTCAGACAACCTTTGCTCAGTAAATATATTTTTAAGCTTGACTTCTTTTCCTCTGGGGAATGTTCCATAAATTGTTTTTTTTTTTTAAAAAAAAAAATATATTAAATGTGTAATAGGTGTTAAAAGACTTTTTCTTCCCAAGGCTAATTGAAAAGGCATCATTAATTACCATTGAATTTTTTACCCTTTGTGTTGCATTAAAAATGGTTGAAGATACGTGATACTTCTTTGGGTTCTCCATAGGAAAATATTTTTATATTATATGAAAAGAGGATGAACCTGGAGCTTAGATCTCTGTGTAGCAAAGATGGAGTTGTAGTTGGAAATCAAAATTATGAATATTAAGGTTCAAGAGACGCCAGAAAGACTCGAGTTTGAAACCCATGTTATTAGATGGCAGAAGGCTGTGTATAGGGCTCTTAAAAGGCTGTCTGCTCTAACCCTACAATCCTAGCCTTGTTCACAATTGCATTGGATCTTAGCCTTTTACGTTCACTGAAAGCGACATGATAATCACATTACCTTTCAGTCTTTATTTCTGATATCTCTGGATGAGGGTAATTGGGGTTTTGCTTTGCTATTTTTCTAGGAGGTTTGGGATGGAGTTGGATCTATGTAATTTTAAGCCTTACATGTGCTATTGTAACCTTTTCTAATCTCTTGTGAATCTTCTGTTTACCTTTTGTGCACTAGTGTTACATTACTTTTTAGTTTTAATTTATTTATTTTTTCATAATAAATCAATCTTAGTAGAAAGTACAAAGGGGCGCAACCCAAATACAGAAAGTATACAAGTGAAACACCCGCTTTAGGGGAGGAGAAAGAAAATTCTTAGTTTTTCTTGAATAAGTTTGTTGTTAATCATAATGAAATCGATTTGCTTAAACTTCTTTTAATGGTTCATGTTATCCATTTTGTTGTTGCAGCTCATATATTTCCAGCATGTCTTGGTGTACGATTGAGTCTGATCCTGGTATGCTTTTGAATTGTGCATTCCTTTTTCCTTCATTTTAGAGATTAGTATGAAATTTGTTTTTTGTAAGATTCTTTTTCAATTGAAATTAGTTAGTATATGGAATCAAAATTAGTTAGCTTAATTGTTCCAATCTAAAAATCTATGATAAATAGCTCCAACCCATTCTTTCTTTATTTTATTTTCATTTATAGACCACATAATGTCATGCTACATATTTTCTTCAGAATAATTTGATGATTTTTTTTTTCCTTTAATACTCAAGCCATGTCTCTTTTGGCTTTATATTTTTCAAAGATTTTCTTGTTGCTTGGATGGATGTCCAAATATTCTATGTCATATACTTACCGCAAATTGAGTTTGCAGATGGATAAGTAAACCTGGTGCTCTCTTTTCCTTCATTTTAAGAGAGTAGAAGAAATTTTGCTTTGTAGGATTCTGTTCAAGTGAAAAAAATTAGGTTACAGAATATAAGCTTAGTCTTGCTGGTTAAAAAGTCTATGATAAATAACACCGATCTATTCTTGCTTTATTTTCTTCATTTATAGGCTGCATAGCGTCATGCTGCATATTCCCTTAGGAATTGTTTGATGATTTCTTTTTCCTTTAATACTACTGAAGCCATGTCTACTTTGGTCTCTTTATTTGATGAGTTTTGCTTGTTGCTTTGATGGGAATCCAAACATTTGGTGTTGTATTGTTTCTACCAAATTGATTTTGTGCATGGTTAAGAAACCTTAAGACATTCATTTTGGATGGGATATCTTTCATAAATAATTTCAAATCCATTATTGTTTTATTTTTGTCATTTATAAACTGCATAATGTCATGGCACATGTTCCCAAACCTTAAGACATGCATTATTTTGAATGAGATATCTATTGAAAATGGTTTCAATCCATTGTTTTGTTCGCTTCATCGCATATTGTCATGTGACATACTCCCTTTAGAATAATTTGATGATTTCCTTTTCTGTTAATGTTCAAGCCATGTCTACTCTGGGCTGTAGATTTGATGGGTCTCTAGGATTTTCTTTAATGCTCAAGCTATCTTTTATTTTCTTGTTTCTTTTTTTCTTTATGGACCTTTTATAGTTTTTACATGAACAGGAGTTATTTTTGATGTCGCATGTTAACCCCATTAGGATTTGATTGAAAATTATCTTAGAAGAAGGTTTGATTTATTACAACATGCAAGTCCAGGGGGTGAATGGTTCAAATTAAAAACATAGTTACCAATTGACTCTCAACTTAAAGGTTAAGGGTGATATTTGTAAAACCCTCCTTTTTTTGGAATGGGAACCTTGTTTTGAAGATCCTTTTCATGTATTCCAGGTGTTTTTACGGAACTTATACAGCAGATGCAAGTAAAAGGCGTGCAGGTAAATGTTTTCGATTTATATGTCATTTTCGGTTATTGCTCAATTGTGTAGTGGTATTAAAAGTGGCTAGTCTCCTGACAAGCTCATCTCATTGAGTGTCCAAATTGATCTGTCAACCTACTACCTGTTTTTGAGTAGTATTTCATTGTAGGTGCTTGAACAACGAAAATATGGAGAGGCTGTATGTGCTAGAAGAAGTTTATATAACCTAGCAGTATGCAGTGAAATTTGTTTTAATAAAAAGAAAAATGTTGGCCTTGGGGGTGCGATATTTGATGGAGTTCAAAAAAAATTTCTAGGCAATGGATGATTCAAGATTTTGTGGGGAGTTTTGTGTCTGAAAGTAGGGACTAGATTATGAAAACTTGTTTTTTGTATGTGGTGTCCACCATTCCAAACCCAATGGTCAAAATAAATCTGAGCTGTGCCATCTTATTCTTAGGCACCTTTTCAGTGAGGCCCTTTCTATTAGGAATTGAACTTTTTTCCTGATGGGGTATCATCCGTTAACGTGTGAATGGATCACCTTTTGCTTCATTGCCCTTTCACTTATGCTTCCACGGAAGTCTTTTTATCCTGTGGCACCATTGGTTTCAGTTATCCAGGACTTTGTGTTTAACTGTGTGTTTTCACATTCATGATAGGTTTCTGAGCTCTTTATATGCCTGAGTTTTCTTCTTTTAGATGCACAGCTTCTAGATCTTGTCTATGCAATTGTTTTTTTCTTTATCTATCAACTAGCTATTGGTACACACAATAAAGTTGTACACATGGTTAGATGAGTAAGGACCAGAGGTGAAAGAGAGAAAGATACAGAAATAATATAAAAATTACTGTTTTGTCATTTTTTATTATTTAGCTTTGTAAATAACTAATAAAAAAATTGATTGTGATTTAGGTATTTATCATGTATTTGATCAACGAGTTGGAAGCATGACATTAACTCAGTTTGAATGCCAATTGCATATTTCAATGAGGCTAATTATTTCATTTTAGAATACATGTTTATTAACTGTTGATGCACTATTTTTTACAATTTCAACCCGGATTTTTTCCTCCTGTTAGCCGTATCGTTGTACTCAATTACCACGCCTTGATCTGTTTTCTCAGGTGGAGGAGTTGTATTCGTTGGACCTTGATTCTCTTAACAATCTTAGGTTCTACCGTTTTGTTGCCCTTTTATTTTTTATCACTTTGCAGACACACATATTAGCTGTAATATATATGCTAAAGTCATTGCTCTTTCTTTTTGGTGTTTTTTTTTCCTTCAAATTACAGGCCTGTATATGGATTGATTTTCCTTTTCAAATGGCGTCCAGGAGAAAAGGACGACCGTGTTGTAATCAAAGATCCAAACCCCAACTTGTTTTTTGCAAGCCAGGTCAGTTTCCATGGGATTCAGTTTTGTCCACAGCAAATTACAAGTTTTCTGTTTCTCTTATAGTCATTTCTTTTGATCACTCATAGGTTATCAATAATGCTTGTGCAACGCAAGCAATCTTGTCTATCCTCATGAACTGTCCAGATATTGACGTTGGCCCGGAGTTGTCAAAGTTGAAAGAATTCACTAGGAACTTTCCACCTGAACTCAAAGGTTTGGCTATCAATAATAGTGAAGCCATACGCACAGCTCATAATAGTTTCGCGAGGCCTGAGCCTTTTGTCCAAGAGGAGCAAAAGGCTGCAGGCAAGGACGATGACGTGTACCATTTTATTAGCTATTTACCTGTTGATGGAATATTGTATGAGCTTGACGGATTAAAGGAAGGACCCATCAGCCTTGGTCAGTACTCTGGTGGCCAAGGTGATATGGATTGGCTGTCGATGGTGCAACCAGTGATCCAGGAACGCATTGAAAGGTACTGCCAGAGCGAGATAAGATTCAATCTCATGGCAGTCATCAAGAACAGGAAAGAGATTTATACTGCAGAACTCAAGGAGCTCCAGAAGAGGAGGGAGCGTATCTTGCAGCAACTGGCTGCCTTACAGCCGGAGAGACCAGTGGGCAATGGTAATGTTGAAGTCCTGAACAAATCTCTTTCAGAAGTGAATGCTGGAATAGAAGCTGCTACTGAGAAGATTTTAGTGGAGGAGGAAAAGTTCAAGAAATGGAGAACAGAAAATATCCGTAGGAAACACAATTACATACCTTTTTTGTTCAACTTCCTCAAGATTCTTGCTGAAAAGAAGCAGTTAAAGCCCCTTATTGAGAAGGCCAAGCAGAAAACAAGTAGCTCTAGGTGAAGCGTATTTCTTGTTAATTGTAACGCTAATTTTATGGATCTATTCTGAGTTTAAAACATCACTAGGGTTTTGTGGTCAACACTTGTTTTTCATCTTTTAATTTTCCCCCTGCTTTTCTTAAGACGTATGAATTTATTTTTGAGGTAAACCTACTCCCCAAATTTACTTATTTTCTTTAGGTATAAATTGCATTGTGGACTTTATAGGTTGATCAGTGCTCGTGGAAATGGCAAACAAATTTATGCCTGCCAATCAGTTGTGTTTATTTTATTAAAGGTATTTTTGTCGATAATTTTTGATAGTTTAGAGGGAATATTATCGTAATCTTTTTCCTATTAAATAACTACAATTGAAAAGGTTTGATTTTTAAAAGAGTCTAAACTTGAAAAATAAGACTCTGCTTTCGGGTATTATGCGAATAGAATTTCAATATCAACCAAGATATTCCTCCCTGACCATAAGTTTTGGATTTTGATATTGACTGCTCAATTATTTCAAACCACCCAAAAACTGACCCAAGAAACTCATTATTTCACTTTCAACCTTTACCAATTAACATATGAGCTTCAAAACTCATATGTTTTGAAAACGGAGGTTACTAGTTCGAATTCCCTCTCCCCTTTCCCTTGTGTGGACAGTGGACATGTTAAAAAAAAAAAAAAAATATGAGCTTCAAAACTGAAACAAATATGAATAGTCAGCAATCCCCAAATGCCCAGTCAATATAAAGATAAAAGATATAAGCATTTGGATTTTACTCATAATATTACTATTGTTTGCAATCGCCGCCGTTGAAAACTGTTGGTGCACAATACGTCATCGAACGGCCTGAAATCATCTCTACCCATAAAGCCAAAAGGTATATTTATTGTTTCTCTTCAATCAACAAAAAGATAGAACAAAGAAGGAAGAGCCCAATGGCCACCTCTCTCAGTGCCACCACCCCAAGGCTCACCTTTGCTTCCCCAACCTTCCAAACCCTTTACTCAAGGCTCTCTATCCCACTCTCACTCCCTCTTCCTCTCTCTTCTTCGCACTTTCTCTCTGATCCCAAAATCCTGTCTTCTCTCTCTCGCCACCACCGCGGTCTACTCTCTCACTGCCACCGCCACCGCCACTGCCGCGGTTTCACCACTCGCGCGGAGTCAGAGAACGGTTCGGAGCCGGCTCGCCACTACGACTTCGACCTCTTTACCATCGGCGCTGGCAGCGGCGGCGTTCGCGCCTCCCGCTTCGCCGCCAATTTCGGGGCCTCCGTCGCCGTCTGTGAGCTCCCCTTCTCCACCATTTCCTCCGACACCACCGGTGGTTTCGGCGGCACGTAAGTTTTTAGTGTATATGCGTGTGTGTGTATGTGCGCGCGTACACAGCCTTTTGGTTTTATGTCTTAATGAAGGAAGCAATATTGGGATTTGGGAATTTAGTTGAAAGGTTCGAAATTTTTTGGAAAATTGGGGTTTTTGTTATTTGTGGTTTCTTTGTTAGTGTTTATTCTTGGGTATGTGAGATTTGGATGTAAGTTCATTTCGTATATGGGGTTTTTTAGGGGCTTAGTGTTTTGCTTCTGATAGCAAATTGAGTAGAGACTTACCATTGGAAATTATTGGAGGAATATGATAATGCTTCTCTGATTGTTTTAATGCTTTAACTTGGAGTTTCGATATCATTTGAGCATCAGTCGTCTATGGAGGTTAATAGAATATGAATCACTACGAGTTCCTATGTCTTTGTTCCTGGTTGGAGCCTATCTCATCAGGATCTTTTAACAGTTTGAGTTGTTTGACTTGACTGTGAGTGGTTTGTCTCGAGTCTTTTCCCGTGTAAGGAAGTTTGGTGAGCTGGTGTTGTTTGTCCAGTCTGACCTTTGCTTTTTTGATACGTTTTACAGTGGTATGGGCGCTTTGGTTGGAGTTTAGCATTCTCTTTATTTGCTTTGTCTTGGACGGATTGAGGTTCCCTGTAATTATCCTGCAATTCACTCAATTCAAGTCGTTCATTCATTTTGAATGAACGGATTGGATTGAGTCACATAAGCATTAAAAATGAGTCGCTGGCTTGGGGGCGGTCACTCTTTAGGGGGTGGTTGATGACCCCTCATCCTTGGAGGAGGTGGCGGACCACCCTAACCACTCCTTGGGAGTGGTTGGCCACCCTCTTAGGTGTGAGGGGGCCCACCCCAACCACGCCCTTGCGGTGGCCGACCACCCTTTGATTTTTTTTTATTTTTTTTTTCCTTTGATTCCAAATCATTCATTTTAAATGAACAACTTGGATTGGAAGAATTGCAGGCACCTGCAATTTGTGAGAATTGCAAGGGACCTCAATCTGTCTTGAACTTGGCTATGGTCAATCTTTGAGGTGCTCTCATGTTGGAATGGAAGGTTTGGCAATAAGAGCTGCCATCCAGTTTGAAAAGCAGTTCCTGTGGAAAGAGGTTTAACCGGACCTTTGAGTGGGTGGAGTGATCTATTCTAGGCCTCATAGTATATTTCCTTCGCACTCTACGTCCTTGTTGGCAAAGCTCCTCTTCACTTTTGGATTTAGTGTTGCCTAAGATTAAGTTTCCTTTTGTCTTTCTTTTGACTGGGGTAGTTCTTTCTTTATAATTTTGTATTTGGGCTGTGGTTCGTCTTCATTATTCTTTTAAGATCTACTTATATAAATAAATGAGCATGAAGTAGTAATTTTCCATAAAATGTTATAATGCAGGTGTGTACTTCGCGGATGTGTACCAAAGAAACTACTAGTGTACGCATCAAACTATTCTCATGAATTTGAAGAGAGTCATGGTTTTGGATGGAAATATGATGCAGAACCCAAGCATGACTGGAGCACCTTGATGGCTAATAAGAATGCTGAGTTGCAGCGTCTTACTGGTATCTACAAGAACATTCTGAAAAATGCTGGTGTTATGTTAGTTGAAGGTCGTGGAAAGGTGGGATGATGCCTTGAGTCCATATTTATATATGACATTTTTTTCTTCTTCTTTTGTTATTCTTCTTTTTCTTATTAGTACATGTAATATGCATCTGTACGTTGATTTTTCGCAAGCTTATGCAGTCAGAATAAATTTCCACAGATTGTGGACCCGCACACAGTTGATGTAGATGGGAAGCTATATTCAGCAAGACACATACTAGTTTCAGTAGGTGGTCGTCCCTTCATTCCTGAAATTCCAGGAAGTGAATATGCAATAGATTCAGATGCTGCCCTTGATTTGCCCTCAAAGCCTGAGAAAATAGCAATTGTTGGTGGTGGGTACATTGCCGTGGAGTTTGCTGGCATCTTTAATGGCTTGACATCTGATGTCCACGTATTTATAAGGCAGAAAAAAGTTTTAAGGGGTTTTGATGAAGAGGTGAGAAACTGTGAACTCGTAGTTTTGAACATGTAATTTCTTTGTAGTCAAGGCAAGAGTTTTCACATTCAATTTCTGTCTTCTATTCCTGCAGATCAGAGATTTTGTTGCAGAACAAATGTCTCTAAGAGGAATCGAGATCCACACAGAGGAATCACCCCAAGCTATCATTAAATCTGCTGATGGTTCATTGTCTTTGAAGACCAGCAAAGGAACAGTTGAAGGTTTTTCACATGTTATGTTTGCGACAGGACGTAGGCCTAATACAAAGGTTTTTTAATTTGTTTTCTGTACTCTGCTCCTTAGTGTTACAGCTTTCTTCAGGTTCTTTAGGTTACCATTGTAATATTGTCACATCAAGGCATAGGTGTGATTCCATGCTTCTCATAACTGTTTTAAAGTGTTGTTCTTGATGTGGTTCTAGAAAAGTGGTAATTTAGGAAACCTGAAGATGTGCCAGTTTGTAAAACTCATGCTTTACCTTTTAAAGTAACTGTAAATTTCACATGGAATGAGAAAAGAAATCAAGTATCAAGAATGTAATTTGATTGCAGAACTTAGGATTGGAGACAGTAGGGGTGAAAATGACCAAGAATGGAGCAATAGAGGTAGTCTTTTCTGGTACTTTTTTCTTCTTCACCCCCCCCCCCCCCCCCCCGCGCCAACTGTTTTCTTTTTGTTTGATCTCCTATGTATGTTTAGTTTGATTTTTCTTCAGATATAATCTTCCTTTATGTGTTTCCTCAGGTCGATGAATACTCCCGTACATCTGTTCCTTCCATTTGGGCAGTTGGAGATGTTACAGATAGATTGAATCTGACTCCAGTTGCTTTGATGGAAGGAGGGGCATTGGCAAAAACTCTGTTTCAGAATGAGCCAACAAAACCTGATTACAGGTATCTTCCTTCATTTGATAATCGGTTGATAAGTTACATGTATTCTACAATCTCTTAAATGCTCCAATGGATAACTTTCTTTAGATTGCAAGTCAGTCTCTTAGATCTTTGGTTTTTCCGATCACCAGTTGCCTCAATCTTCATTTTAGTAAAGTATAAAATACCAAAATCCCCAGTATGTGAGTAATATTAACCTCCAGCTTGTCTGGTTTACTGGGCTACCTTCGATCTGGAATTCCCAGCAAATCCTTGACTCCTCAAGATTGTCCCATTCATAATGGAAAGTGAGATCACTTTTTGATGGAGCTGGATCAAGAAGGCGAGAAGCTTGCCAGTCAATGACAAAGACTGAAATTTCTGGGCTTGCCGCTGAGGTTATTTGTATAGCTCGATTATAGGGAGATATGGAGTAGAATGTTCCTCTCCAGGGTCAGATGTTCAATGCCTCCCTCCGGGAGTTTCGGACAGGTTCTTTAATCGTTCCAGTCAGAATTTTTAGCCTGAAATTTTCTACTTGATTCAGAGCTGGAAAGGAGGAAGACTGCACACCGCTCCTTTACTGACTGACTAGAAGACAGCCATAAAGCCATTATGGAGAAGACTCTAACGTTGCATGCTACAAAGTGCACCTCACCCTTTATGAATCAGTACCTAAGTTGGTTTTAAATGATAATTAGCAAATATCAGTGACATGGATCCTACTTCCTGAACTTCATTGATTGTGAACTTCAGTTACTTAGTTGTGTGTGGTTAAATTTATCTGACCATTTTAATAAAAAATGCTGTGTAGAAAGTTTATTTATATTCTTGTTCCTTTCTGATAATAAAATTTGGACATACAACTATGTAAGTCTGACCTGGTATCTTGCTTTTTTTTTTCTTTTTTTTTTTTTTTTTTGAGTAGAGCTGTCCCTTCTGCTGTGTTTTCTCAGCCACCAATTGGACAAGTTGGTCTTACTGAAGAACAGGTGACATTTCTTTGCAATATCAGCAACTTTTGAGACTGCCCTCCCGTGCTTGACTGACATTCAAGGATATTTGCAGGCTATACAAGAATATGGTGACGTTGATATCTTCACAGCAAATTTTAAGCCCTTAAAGGCTACTATCTCAGGGCTTCCAGACAGGGTCTTGATGAAACTTCTTGTCTGCGCAAAAACAAACAAGGTTCTGGGGTTGCACATGTGTGGACAAGATGCACCAGAAATTGTCCAGGTTTCTGCCTTTGCCCTGATAGTTCCCCCAACCCCCCGAGTTATTTTTTTTATTTTCATTTGTTTTTATAAGTTTGGTCGTTCATGAGGCTTCACAATTCATTTAATTCACAGGGATTTGCAGTTGCTGTGAAAGCTGGCTTGACCAAGGCAGACTTCGATGCCACAGTGGGTGTTCACCCTACAGCAGCTGAGGAATTTGTCACAATGAGGACTCCTACTAGGAAGATTCGAAAGACATCTGAGGTTTGTCAAAGACAAGACAGAGATCCTCTTGTTTGATTTTTATTTTATGATGGATCCAGTCATGTAATGTTTGACACCCCCAAACCCCCCCCCCCCCCCCCCCCCCCCCCTCAAGAGGTTCATAAATCAGTTTCCTAAGCAGATTTTTCATTTAAATCTAATTAATTGTTATATATTCGTGAGCATAGTTTTCATTGGTCTCAAAGCAGTGAAGTTATTGAAGACCAAATTTTGTTCAGTGCTTTAAATATATTGCATGGAATGTGGACTGCTAGTCTCGTACTATTCTTCAATGTTCATGAGTTGTGTTGGTTTGTTAATACTGTCGCTTAAATTTGTTACAGGAAAAGATAGACTCAGGCGTCAAAGCTCCAGCAGGTGTTTAGCAATGGTCTCTATGGCAATCTGACTGCACAGTGTAGCTGCTTTTTTAAAGGTGTGAAGAGGCAGATATATTGTTCTTCTGACTTGGATCAAAAAAAGTTTGTTCGAGTTTTCATATTTATTTTCTTTAAGAAGAAATATAGGAATTTTTTTAACAAGAAGACACGAGATTTCTATAAAACTAGGGCTAGATATTGCTGTATTTCGCAATATATCAACAGTGGCATAAACGTAACTTATCAATACGAAGTTGTAGAAAAGAAACGATGTAGTCACAAACTTTTACTCGTGTTATTGGTTTTACTTTATAATGAGAGTTGTTCATTGTTCATTAGTTTTTTCTTGTAATGACGAGGAACCCTTCAAGTCAAGGCTCCTTTTGGGACCCATTCTTGTCGGGCAAACTCCGGATACACGACTCCATCTGCAAAAACCGTGTATCAAGTAATTGTGGAGACTTGAACAACCAACGCCGGCGGTCCCATTCGAACTGACCTTCGAGGGCTATTGGTTTTATTTGCTTAACTAAGTGCTTTCCATACAGTGGGGTCAAATAATCATTATGTATGCTGTTGTAACTTTTTAATTTGTCACTACATTATACTCCTGTGCAAGGTTTCTGATTATTTTAGCAACATGGGTGGGTAGGGGTTGTCATCTGGGAGATTGCAGGTAAAATGCTATTTGTGGAATAGTTTGGAGAACTTAGAAGCTGACTCATCATAGTGACTGCTTCTCAGGGAAGCATCAACAGTTTTTTGAGTTTCATGTCGGGAACATGGAAGAAATTAAGCAAAAGAGAAAGGTCTTAAACAGTAATGGTTCTATTACGCGGTCCTATATATTTCTTGCACTTCTCTGCTTGGTGGTGAGTGGGACCGCAAATATCTGATTGTGGATACCTCCAACAAGTTTCTTTTTCTTTTCTTTCTTTGTACTTTTCTGGTTGTCGCCCACCTCTTTTTATACATTATCAGTAGAAAACTTGTTAGTTGAAGAATAAACTTTTGTAAGTTATGATTTTACATGTTCATCAAAGATGTTTTTGTTGGAAGATTTATGATTCTGCCAATTTTTTCTTCTCTCAAAAAGAAATTAAAAATAAAATATAGGTTTGCAATTTAACTACTAAGGATCAGGAGTTGGGTGTCGAGAAGTGAAATGTAGGGTGAGTAGAGTAATGCAATTCTTTATCTCCATTCATTTTACATTGGTTGACATGACTTATTTTAAGTTGTTTACCCTTTTTTTTTTTAAGTGACTAACATAGAAAGTCATTTAAAACACGTCACATCAACCGGTATAACAAATAAATGTGAAGTAGTTTACACACTTCATTAATCCTCAAAAAAATAAAAAATAAATAAATAAATAAAAAATTAAAAAATTAAGGTGGTGCCATATAAGCAAGTGTGGCCAGCCATTTGGATTTAATTCAGAACGAGGAACATATAAATTCAGCTAAATATGATGGCTAGCCCGTAGAATCTTGATTCAGAGGAAGATGCTTAGACAAAACCAAGGCTAAACGCACAAGAAAACAACCAAAAAAAGAAGCAGCAGCCATTCACCTGATGTTTCACCGTTAATTTGCAGCCTCAAAGTTTTTCAGAGTAAACTTCGTGGAGATAGAAATCATGAACTTTCTATTTGCGTAAGGTAAGACTGACTATTTTTAAAAATAAATCCATGCACAGTACAGTAGGATAGATGCCTAACAAAGTGTGAATTCTGGCACAAAAACCTCACTTGGGAATCACAAATTTGTAGCCCTACAGCCTGAAAAGGCAAAGGGAATTGTGGTATATAGTTGTCGCAATAATCTTTCAAAAGAGAGTCGATGATCAAATAATGCCAGCACTATTAGATTGTTGCTAATACAAAGGATCAACTGGGCAAGTTACAAAACTCTTCAATCTAAAAAAAATTGGTGCATCATATCGAAAGCAAGCAGTCCATAGAGGAAAATTACTGCAGAAACTTTTCTGCAACCAATACAACAAGCTAGAGTTACTGCAATTATATATCAAGTGATTAAAAAAAAGAGAGCAGGATCAAATAATGGCAGAGTATTAGATTGTTGCAAGTACAAAGGATCAACTGGGAAATTACAAAACTCTTTCATCTAAAAGAATTGGCGCACCAAAACGAAAGCAAGCCATTATAGAGCAAAATTACTGCAGAAATCTTTTCTGCAACCAATACTACAAGCTTGAGTTGTGGCAATTATCAAGTGATTCTAAATATAAGCCATGATTTGCTCAAATAAAGAGAGAATTCCGGGCATTACTTCATCCACTAATAATCTGAAACCTCACCAACCAAGAACCCGAGCAAAGAAAAGAAGAGATACGATCACTTCATATTGGGGCAACAGGCAAATGATGCTTCCGATATGTGGGGATGAAACCAGGGCAGAGCTACCAGATATTGCCAAAATGTCACATTCGCTCTATGCATGAAGGTAGTGATGCAACTTGTACAACAACACTTTTCCACCAGCATTTCCCATGGCCATGAAACCACCACCAGGACTGAAATCCAAACAGCGTGGATAATGTAGAGACATATTAAGTGGAGGCCAGTTTGAAAATACAGTAAATGATGGCACATGTATCAACTTTAAACTGTTCTTCTTCATGTTAGAAGAAATAGCCAATATTTGAGCATCATTATTAAATTTCAGAAAATCCACTTTGGTGGTTAGATTTTCTATGGTCTTGATAGGTTTTCTCTTGCCCCCTAAGAACTCCTCTCTGTTGTAAATATTAACAATCCCACTGTCTGAACCAGCTGCAAACAGTTTGCCATTTGGGGAAGTGCAGAGAGCCGTACCATTCATGCAACCTTCATCTACACCCTTATGGAAGCAAGCCCTTGTTCTCAAATCCCAGTGGTACACCTGGCCATCACCGCCAGAGCTCAATAATTGCTGCCCATCATCAGCAAAAGCTAAAGACCGAACTGTTCCATTCATCTTTAGTGTCCCTATCAGTTCCTTCGTTTTGGTAGAAACCAGCAAGATATAACCTTCATTTCCCACAAAGGCAATTGTACTAGAATCAGGGGAAACCTCAAAATGTTCCAAGCTTTTCTCCTCCCTGCCAACCAGGGGACCTATTTTATCGATGGTTGCTTTTACTAAATCAAAGC
This sequence comes from Corylus avellana, assembly GCF_965113065.1. Classification (NCBI taxonomy): domain Eukaryota; kingdom Viridiplantae; phylum Streptophyta; class Magnoliopsida; order Fagales; family Betulaceae; genus Corylus; species Corylus avellana. The sequence goes on from NC_142500.1 coordinate 20,422,671, forward strand.
TGTAGAAGAACTTTCTCCTTCCTGCTATAATAACCTGAGACCCATCAGGCACAAAAGATGCCTTTCGAACGGGGCAATCATCAAGGAAGATACTTTGGATCTTGGTATTGCGTTTGCCATCAATTTGATAAAATCTAAGCCTTCGATCCAATCCTGCAGTAAGTAGCAATTGAGCATTTCGATGGAACTGGACTGAATTTATTGGACCCTTCGAAGGATCCTCTACATTTCCATCTACAAGTCTTGAGTATTCAAGAAGTCCAGGCAACAATTTTGAACTGCTTTTCACAACAAGGTCTTCATTTGTTCGAAGGATATCCTCAACAGCTTCAACATCCTTGTAACCACGGGCCAGTACTGCCCCATTTTCTTCATCTGATGACTCATCATCAAAAGATGAATCATGCCTTGCTCGTGAATCAAGTTCGGCCCACTCTGTTCTGGGGTTCAGCTTAGCATGTTGAGCCCTCAATCTCGACACATACTCTGAACCAGAAATCAAACTCTCATCCTCTTCCTTCCTCAGTTTCCTTAATCTGTTAACTTGAGCAATATTTATGTTGGTTTTTTCCTCTTCCTCGTCTGCCCAGACAGGTTTTCTTTGCTTAGTTTCCTCCTCATCACTACTTCTTTCTGAGAATTCTCCATCCTCTTCATAAACAGAGAGCATACTGTTTGCAGAACGGTCCGTAAAAAATAAAGCAGAACCTTTCTCAGCTCTGTCTTGAATGTCCTCGCCATCTTCCTTCCCAAACTCAACAGGGGAATACAGAGAGCCAAACAAAGAGTTCTCCAGCTTCTTCATTTCTCTTTCTTGCTCAATTACCAGCTTCTCATCCTCATCCTTGCGCTCTTTCTTTCTCTTATTCGCCCTCAAAACATCCAAATCTCCTTTTTCAGTGTCTTCACTTCCTTGCAGAAATGAAGGCTCATCAGCATCCTCCCTTTTTGTCTTGTTGGCTCTACTTTTAGGGAGAATCTTTTGAGATATTAAACTCATCTTTCACAAGACAAATCCTGCCTCTGCAAAACCAAAGTAAACATAGTTTAATCTAAAAATTATATCAAGAAATGGAAATTTAGTGCTCAGGGCTAATCATAAATTATTTTTCATTTTGATCCACTGTCTATGTACAATTTTGAACAACTAGGAAAATATTAATTCCAGAATACAAAATATGAAACTACATTTCTTAAAGCACTCCCGATTAAACACACACACACGGCCGAGACCAAAATACAGGTAAGAAAGGCTGCCATACAGGGCATTGTATGGTTGAACCTGTACAAAACCTGAAGAAGTTGTATACATCTAAAAGCTCCAGCTAGATGGAATACACAAACTGGTAAAGTCTTATAGTTCTGAACAACACACCTGGAACAGGTCAAGTTTCTTACACGCGAAACCTCCTTCCTCCAACTCAAAAAATGAAATCTGAAATAAAATAAATCAGGTCAATGTGAAAATTTCAAATTTACAATGATAACAACCAGAAGAAAGTTTCCGCTAAACGATGTTTGATCATGCTTTTTGACTTCATAATTTACAAACGAAGCAGGGGAGCATACTTCAAAGAACAAGATCCCCGGCCCCTGCTAAATATCACTAAAAGCAAATAAAGCATGAACTGAAGAGGGCAGGCATTGAAAAAGAAAAATAAGGATATTGGAGACCAGCAACCATGTTAGATTCAATCGGACCTTAGGAAAAATGCCATCAAAACTTATCAGGCCATTTGAAAACGATACATTCAGTAAACACCAATTCAAAGTAACGTACTTTTTAACTTAAATCAGAACCCGATTCAACTAATTATCAAAAAACCCAAAAGAAAAAAAAAAAAAAAAACAACAACAACAACAACAACCCTTTTATATTATCTTCTACGGTTCTACTGGGTATCCAAATCCACGGTTACAAACCCAAAGAGAAGGGTAATATACTTTGCGAGTATATTTCATTCTCACATGACTTCGCTCCATAAAAACCCACGTTTTTGCTTCAAGAAAGCAAAATTAAACACTTCATAACTCGAAAATGAACGGTTAACATAAAATAAACAAAAATATATGGGAAACATGGTCAACAGAATCACACAAACTGAAAACAAAAACATTAAAAACATCGGAGAATTGCTAGTGAACTCTAAAAGTGACAGCAAAACAAAGGTGGTGTTGATAACTGCTTACCTTTCACACGGGTAATGGACGTAGAAAAGCCGCCGGAGCGAGCAAACCACGGAACGGAGAGAGAGAGGGAAGGGGAGAGAGACAGAGAGGGAATAAGAGGCAGTAGGGTTTTAGGTTTTAGTTGCCGATGAGAAGAAGAGAAGCAACGAAGCGGCGTCGTGTTGTATGTGAGGTAATGGGCCTTATGTCATTCACCCATCATGTGTGAGCCAGTACAAGTCTACTGTGTGGACCGGGTATGACCCATCATGTGTGAGCCCGTATAAGTCTATTGTGTGGACTAGGTAGAAGGCCAACAATTTTTTATATGACTTGTAAATTTAGTAAAAACTTAATATAAAATTAGTGAGTTAGGGTTAAATTAATTAATTTGCTTAATTAAATAAATTTGACTATGATTAACCTATATAATCTTATACTCATGCATCGATATGACCCGATACACGACATATAGGTTGTCAATTTTTAACACAACTCGCAAACCTAACATGAAATTAACGGGCTAAAATTAAGAAATATGACCCATTTAATTAAATTGTTTGAGTTAAAGTGGATTTTTATAGTCTTATATTCATACTTTAACACCGTCTCCAAGAAATTTCAGCCTCTTTCTTCTGCTTCTTTTTATCCTTTTATCTTTTTTTTTCATCTTCTCTGCTGCTGCTTGTTTGATTTTGATCGAAAAGAATAAACTCGATCCATTATGTTTCTTTGCTTAAAATTAAATACTTTCTTATTTATTTGGGGCAGATTTTTTTATGATATTTAAATTTTGAACCACTCTATTTTGATATGCTATGATGATACCGAATATATTAAACCTAAATATATACTATAATAATTATTTTTTAAAAAAAAAAAAAAAAAAGGAAAACACATATTCAGTAATTAGGATTGAGTTTTTTATTTTAATAGTTAGGTCCTTAGACTTTTCTTTAATTTTAAATAAGTCATTATGTCACCCAACCATCCAATAAATCAACAATATATCATGTAAGACAAATCAAATAATTTCATATAGCTCTTATTTGCCCGATGATCATATCCTAACTATACGTACCACCACGTGGCATATATAATTATTTTAAATTACAAATATACCTCAAAATTTTTAAAAAAGATATACAATTAAACAAGAAATAATGTTGAATGAATTAAAGAGAAGCCAGGCCTAATTGGTTGAGGTGGTGGTGGACGTCGGAAGAGTGATCATCGAGCTTAGGGCGTTCAGGCTGCACCCAACGCCCATCCCTGCTCCTCACCATGCCCTTGTTCTCATCTTGCCTCCAGTAAGGTGGGACCAAGTAATGGTCTTTCAAGAAATCACACGCCTTGTTCACCAGCGCAAGATCTCTTCCACTTGCTAGCACAAATCTATGCCCTTTCCCATGGTATCTGCGCGCATCATCATGTAATTACCACATTTGCACAAACGTCAACAAAACCAACGCTGATTACAAGTAGTCTTGAAATCAATCACCATCATTGCTTGCTTCGATTCCAAGCAATCATATCACATATTACGATAATATATATATATATATATATATATATATAAGAATAGTAATTTACTGGACACGGGCATGCATAAATAGTGTGCACGCCGGTGTTATAATATTATTATTATTTTTTATTTTATTGTTTAAATATTATTTTAATAATATTTTATAATATTATAATACCGGCGAACACACTGTTCATACACGCCGGTGTCTAATAAATCACTACTCATATATATAATGCCTTAAACGAGCATCTTCTAAATAAAAATATCCTATAATTTTGTTTATCTATATTACTAGTATTCCTTACGCATTCGGGATGTTGTATTTACTGAGCATGGCTCGAATTAATTAATGAATTTCAACTTTTCTTATAAAAAAAAAAAAAAAAAAAAAAGACAGCAAATATGAGATAACATTACTTATTATTTATTCATATAATTATAAATTATTTCGTCAGTTTTTAAGTTGTTGGCACATTTTCCAATGTAGGGCCAGTAGGGGTGACTGCCAGTTCCAAGGTCTGACCCCACAGTAATGGACAAATACTCGTAAATCGTAATTCAAAGCACTAGAGTTCACATTTTATAGAGGAATAAATTAAAACGGCTCGTTCAAAATTGGAGAAATAAGTACTAGTTAGAAACATTATGATTTATATATATCAAGAAAACACATGCAGTTTATATTGTAAATTCTTTTATATCATTATTAATCATAATGTTTCTACTTTCTAACAATAAATATTTTTCTGTCAATTCATATCACAGGCCGACAGATTGGCATGACTCTTCTATATGAATGGAGAAAATGGTTGGCATGAATAGTAAAGATTTGACCTTAATGAAAAGTTTTAAAATCTCGAAACCTTGTTTTTAAGCTTTTGCCTAAGAACCAAGTACGGGTTCATTATAATGTGACCAAAGTTTTTCTTTAAATTAAATTTGGATCTTTTTTTTTTTTTTTTTTTAATTTGGTCTATTAAATTGATATGATTTTTACATGCATGTTATATTAAAAATATATATGATTTTTAAATGCTCTATTAAAAATATATGAGATAATTAAAAGTGTATATAAGAACCATATACATTTTGGATGCCGAAAAAAATGTCAAACTAATTTAAAGAAAAACTTCGTTGACTTGAGAAAGAAAAAAACCACCTCCACGTACTCCACTATTCTTTATAATCCACTAGCATCAAATTGCTTGTAAGCTTATCTGACTCGGATCTTATAGTATATATAATGTCTGTTTTTTGGGTAAGGATCTTATATTATTGTGTCGCTACCATTCCAATTCATAACCACAAACGATAGAAACTAGTGTGAGTAATTTATCATCTTGGCTCTTCGTTTTTATTAATGGCTTCCATGCAAGTTGTAGTTTTAAACAAATGAAAAAAGATCTCCGTATTTGAATAACAGATCTGGGGCTCTCGATTCCATAAGTTTCTTGTCACATGTGCACTGCCTTGCTTGTTTTTATATTCTTTTTTATTATTATTTTTAATTTTTGTATGCATTAAATTATATATGGATATTGTTTTAGTTAATAATTAGTTGGTATGTGAGAAGTGTGTCTCTACAGCACAACTGGTTAAACTATTGACATGTCGTAAAGCCTGTAATTAATCAAATTCTTTGTTACAAGAAATTGGATCAAGGGACGTATAAATGGAAAATTTTGAGATCATCATATTCATGCATAATTTTAAAAAAAAATAAATAAATAAATGAATTAAAAAAGCTTACCCATCAAGCAAATGCAGGTGAGCCTCCAAATTATGTGCAGAAACCGGATCGGCATTCTGCTTCAAAAACGGGGAGTTTTTGTGATCCAAGCCAAGCTCAACCCCAACGTGCGAGTAACTCCATGGCAACCCCTCGGCCCACTTCATCACCATCGGCGGAACTTGCTCGTTGAAGAAAAGCCCCGGCGACTTTGGCACCACGTCGTGAATATTCACCACCCTTAAAACCTTGAGCCCCAACGTCTCAAGCCTCTCCTTGAACCTTACGTTCCCCACTCTCGGACCCGCAAACGAAAACACGCACACCGGCACCGCACTGCCGTCCGGTAACACATTCAACCCCGTCTCCACGATATCATACGCGCTTAGAACGGCCAGCGCCGCCCCTAGACTATGCCCTGTGAAGGTAATGCTTACTTCTTCGCCTGCGTACACGTCCAGCAACCTTTTCACCTCGCTCAATATTTGCTCTCTCGCCGAGAACTTGCAAAACCGGCACGCCTCGTCTTTGTCCGTGTAGAGGTCTAAAAACCCAGATTCGGCTTTCACCGTCGGATCCGGACATGGGATTTTGTTGGAAGAGATTGGCTTGAGGAAATCCATTAGGTCTGCAATCCACTCCAGCCTTGTCACCGTGCCTCTCCATGCTATGGTTATATCACGGCGGCCTAAAAGTCTTGTCGTTTCGTCGTTGGAAACGGCGACGTATCCGATCCAGTTAGCGTTCTTGCTCCACACCTTAGGCCACCGCGACTTCTTGAAGAAGTTTGGCAGATTGATGTTTGAGGTTGCGAAGATGTAGCGAGAGACGTCGTAGCCCTGGTGTGACGTCATTCCTAGGGAGTCAAAGAAATCGTGACGCATGAACCTACAGCTTCCGCAGTACTTGGAAAAGGGGTCGAAATCGAAGGCGTCGTAACATGCCTGCGCCATGTCGCCGTACCTGATTAGCTCCGATCGAAGAAGCGGGTCCATTGGATCGAGCAGGCCGACCCAGTCATCTTGGCCGTGGATTTCACGCCACGCGTCGGCTAGTTGGCGCTCCGGCAGCTGGGAAGTACTGGTATAAGCTTCTTCGTCTTCTTCTACTAGGTCGGTAATAACGGCCGACAGGGAGTCGCTTGTTTTGGATAGCACCTTGCATATTGTGGGTGTTGTTTTTGTGGCAACTTTTGGAACTCCAAGTTGGTGGGTTATGGATTGGAGGTGGGTGTGCCTGGGTGTGGGGAAGGGAAGGAGAGTGTGAGATAGGGAAATGGCCGCCATTGAAGAGACTGAACAAAAGTTAGATTCGTGAAAATAGTGGAGATGGGGAAAGGTGGGTGGCATCTATTGAGAGGCTGCAGAGTGCAGATAGAATAGAATAGAAAAATGGGTCTCCATTACCGATGCAGCTATCCTATTTATATAATCATGATTGAATAGTTTATTAATGATCACGTTATTCATGTGGGAACCGGATCTTTGAAGTTTGAACCGGAGAGTAGCTAATTCTTCTAAATGAAAAAGTAGAATATTTGTCATGTTATTTCATAAAATTTGGATAAAATTTTATTCAACTTATTCTAATAATAAGTGTTAAATGTCGCATAACACTGCAACAGGTAAGAGACACGTATTTTCTTATAAAATTTATTTCCTTCCAACGAGCATTTATGCTTTGTCTTGGTCATGGTCATCAAGGGGGACTAGTCTTTATGATTGATTTCAATGAAGTTCTGGGATTCTGGAAAATGGGTAGTTCAAATATTATTGAGGAATTAATGGACTGTTTGCGAGGAAGCATGCAATCACCACTTGTGGTCAATAATTAGCTGTCCTGGTCATTTATGGTAAAAAAATAGAGCTTGTGGTCAATAATCAGCTGCCGCCTGTCAGGGTCATGGTAAAAAAAAAAAAAGATAAATTCTATAATTTTATGGGCGGAAATATCATATGCTTGAATTATATGTAAATTAATATAATAATTTTTGAAATTGAAGAGTTCATTTGATAATGACTCTTATTACAGGTAATTACAAGACATTTAACCCTAACATGATTTTTAAAATTAACTATTTAGGATATTATGGAAAAAGTGGTCACTTCTTGCTTTCATTTTCATACGTACGTACCTAGATAGCTCGTAGCTTTTTTATGACCAACACTTTATTCGTAACCTCTAAAGTCACCTGCTTTCTTAATCATGGTGTGTGGGTGGCTGACGTTTACGATGTTAGATATGGAAAAAGCTGCTTGCTTTCCTTTTCATACTTCATAGTTCATGTATATCTTTTTACTAGCACTAATTATCCCAAGGGGAGGGGGGGTGTGGTCAAGTTCGTTTTCGGGCTCTTTCATGTGCGCAACAATCACAAAGAGATCGACTTGGCAAATAATCAAAAGAAAACAATATTCGAGATCAGCGTTACAGCTGTTGATGTCTGATCGGATCTCTATAATTGTCTGTCCTATGCAATGACGCTGACAATTGATAAAAATTTCAACTGCTTGTTTGATCAGTATTCAGACCGTCTCTTCTCATTATCTTTTCATATTAGCAATCTTGATAAGAGGGCAAGAGGGAGTGATCAGCTGCAATATGGAAAGGTAATGAGAAGAGAAATGTTTTGTCTAATTGAATGCAGAGAGAAAGGTACTAATCATCTTTGGAGGGTTTGATTACCGACGGGTCTAGTAGCGTCCATTTGACGAAGAGCCAAGCAAATTTTTAAGAGTATCGGGTTCAGCCGTCCACAACCTAGCTTGCTGCCAAAATTCGAGTGCACCACCACCCATAGATAGCACCCAGCAATCGATTTCTCCTACTCCAACTCAGTTACGATCTATATAATAAAGGAAGCATAAGTGATCACTTAGGTATGCAACGTTGACTCTAGCCAAATTCTATCTACATTGTTTTTCCTAATTCACTTTCACTGACTTGGATGTTAGAGCGTGTTGTGTACGAAATTACAATATAGGATCTTAAAGAAGCAGAAAATAGTAGAATAGAAAATAAATCAATCTTCGGCTTAACAAACATATATTTATTAGTGAAGACGATTCGGAATAAATTCACTAACAAAAGATGGAGTACAAAGCTAACGGAGAGAAAATCACTCAAAACCTAAATCTCCAATACACGTAAATCTCACTTTCACACAAAAGAGAAAAAAAATTGACAAAAAAAACCCTCTTCTTTCCTAAGTGCCACAAGGCACAACAAAATGAGAAAACCTAATGAGATATGTGGCTTCTAATTTTTGTCTCTCTCACTGTGACTATGTGGCATGCTCTTCTTTTATAGGTCACAAAGTCGGTAAGCAAAGACTCCAAAATTGAGTAGAATAAGGACTACACACGTGGGCACAAAACCAACTCCTACGAGGAGTCAAATAGGCGGTGCAGACAAATCCAACTACAACTTGGAAAATAATTCTTGATACAAAATTTCTTCCCTAACACATTACACCAAAAGTCTTATCTGGGTTTACATATATATATGCTTGGCAGCAACTTGTAATAGGCGTGCAATATTTCTTTTCCAAAAGCTGGAACTGGATATTGTTTATGATGGTGGCATCTTCATAATCTCGAAATATGTTAACTAATTAACTTTGGTTATTCCATCTAGGTAAAGCCACGAGATTGCTTTTTCCCACTCTCATGTTTAGTGTCATGATGCTGGTATGATACGTGATAAATATGTTAGAACATAGTTCAAAAATGTTAAATAATGTGACATCATTTAGAGATTGAGATCTCTAGCAATTTGTTAGCACATTGTGAAATAGAATATCACACACTTAATATCTATCACGATCATAACTGTATTATATATAATTATTTCAAAGCATCTTATGTTAGTCGGTCTAAATTGATACTCATTTTATTTAAGATATAGGTCTTACTTATACGCTAGATCTGACTCTTATTTCCTCATAAAATTTCACTATTTCAACGAAGAACCACGCAACCTCAAGTAAGAGACAATAATTTATGTGGTCTAGGGACAGTCAAATAAATGAGAAATTCATTATCAATTGATGAAATTACAATAAGAGAATCCTAGACACACGTCTCCATAATCTCACACCCAAACAAACTATGTGAAAGAACTCCAAATACTTTGCATGATCAATTATACATATTGCAAGAGATGGTGTAAAAATACCCGTGTTCATGGAAAACATAAGGGAAAGTTTTGATTTACAAGTCATAAGTGATTTATAGTTAAATAAACACGAGTTTATCTCTCAGGTTTGTTTAATTATCATTTATTGCAATTCCCAAAAGTAATGATTTTGCAGAATTCATTATGACTTGTAATATAGGTGTAATGCAATCAAAATTAAAATATTTAGTTAATCCTTTATATAAACTTTTGGTTAACACAAAATTAAATGTAATGCAATTGATACTTTTGTCTATTATGTTTAGTCCAATAATTTAATGGCGCGACACGTCAAAGCAATCAATAACTGCCACGTGTTGCATTTGCCCAATTAATATTATTTTTGTTAAAAAAAAAAAAAGTTAAACAAAAATAAAAGTAGAAAAAATAGAGGATGACTCGACCACCCCCTTTAGTCACAAGGCATATGGGATACTTGTCATATTGTAATTAAACTTGACGTACGTGTCATGCCATTAAATTATTTGACAGAACATTGATGTCATGAAAGTATCAACTGCGTTTATTAGATATTCATAGATATCATTTGCGATATTTTTTTAATTCGAATAATTTGTTTGATTTCACATTAAACTAAAATACTACAAAAGTAATTGACTTTCTTTCTTTTTTTGCTGTAAATATTCATATGCATACTAAATAACGGATCAAGTTTGGCATACTAAACAGTGAATATATGTGAAAAATGTAGGGGTGAAAAGGCGGTTACGGTTAGTGGTTATTAGCTAAAATCGCTAACCGTAATTGCCTAGGCGGTTAGTGATTAACCACATTCTCTAACCTCTAATCGCTTTTGAATGAATTTTTTTAAAAAATAATAATAAATAAATAAAAAACAAAAACAAAACTAAACGTCATCATTTTTATGGCAATACCCTATTACATATGACGTCATTTATAGAGTTTATACATTTTTATATATTAAAACACTAAAACAATGTAGTTTCGTGTATGTATATATAAATGACCTGCCTTTAAGGTGGTTAGCTATTATAGCAGTTAACGGTTAGTAAGCGATTATTAACGACCCGCCTTTTCGGCTTTAGAAAAAAAGTGATCTTAAATGATCTATCTCAACACACACTAAATATTAAAATGACCTCTCTCAACCCACACTAAATATTAAAATTTATAAATCATATACGTCCATTTTATCTGTTTAAATAATTACAAAAATATTTGAAATAAACATTTAAATGAAAGGCTCACGTTTTTTTGGGGGATAAGAGGAGACCCGCTGGATCATGGACCCAAATTTCCTCCTTCTTTGGGTGAAATTACTACAACAGTCAACTCCACCCTCTTTTGCTCTGGATCTGCGATATTCGCGCTACCTTGTCTTTTGACCATCTACACCTTGCTGATGGAAAGCTCATGATGTTTTCGGTGATCATCTATGATGGAATGAGACACAATACACTCGATCGGGACCGTCCAAGTAATCCACCCAGCAAATTAAAATGGATTTATTGTCTTTCACAAGCAATTTCCGATTTTTCATTAGCACATTAATTACATTTCCAACACCGAGCAATAATTCTCAGAATCCATCAAAATCCAAATTAAATGGCAAAATCAAAATCACACAATTTTTTTTTTTTTTTAATGCTTGAGATCCTCTATTTTATACCTACTTTCTTAGGGATTATGCAAAATTAGTCATTATGATTAGCTTAAATTACACATCACACGATTCACACTCCATGTGGTATATATAAAAAATAATTTGTAGGTTCTTGTAGTTGGCATAAATTAAAATCACTATATATGGTATAAAAAATAATTTATAGGTCATCAAGGTATGCTAAAATAACAGTTTAATCCCTAAAATTAATTTCCGTTAAGTAACTTAACAAAATATATCACTTTATCACGTTATACCCAATAAAAATGCGACATGTGTTATTATTAATTTATGACTTTCAAAAATGACAATTAAGATTTTTCACATCATTTACGACGTGAGCTAAGATTACACATCGGCAATAATTCCACGTCATATGGCTACAATAAATTAACCTAATTTCTTATATCACCAAAATTTTACCCGTGCGTAACACTCCCTCATCCTCATCTTTGTCAACCGTTTCACAAAATACTCTCAAATTGTGGCAAGGTCCACAAGGAAAATGAAAATGAGGGATTGTTATGCACAAAGTAAAAGTTTGGGGATAGAAGAGATTATGTTAATTTATTATAGTAGTATGACGTGACAAAGTAACGGATTCTGTTAAGTTACTTGACGAAAATTGATTTTAGAGAGTAAACTGTTATTTTGGCATATTCTAAGGACCTATAAATTACTTTTTATACCACAGTGAGTAATTTATAATTTATGTAAACTACATGGACCTATAAATTATTTATTATACTATATAGAATGATTTGTAATTTAGGCCAATTACATATACCAATTTTTCATTTATCCCATTTTCTTATTCTTTGATGCAACACTTTCATGCAGGCTTCCAAATTACTATGAGAAACTATTAGCGTCAATATTTCTCATATATCATTTTAAAAATAAACTATTAGATTTGTAGGCTTATGTGGATTCCATCTATACAAGTCAATAGTGAACTCGATAAATTTAATAGCCGATCTATTGAATTTGTTAAAAAATATAAAAAATATAAGCAAAATATTGACACAAATTATTTATCAATTATAAATGTTGCAATGTGAGATGTCATTATCTTCTCAAAAAATTTATTGATATTAGTTAATATGAATTAATGTTAGAGATTATATTTGGGGTCCAAATTTGTAGGCAATAAATTTCAGAATCCATCAAAGTCCAAACTGATAGCAAGAAATTAAATGGTAAACCTTTCTTAAATCGTTAACAAATCAATCCCACGTGTTTCACCGAGCCAAGGACATTTTGGTCATAATGGATAACATGGCACGCTCCTCCCTCCCCCTCCTTTTTCTCCTTTTTTTTTTTTTTTTTCAAACACAGCGCGCGAAAATACCCTCAATCTCCCGCGCCTTTCCGACCGCTCCCTCCATCTCTTTCACACACACTCTCTCTCTATCTCACCATTTATGTATTGGCCACCTCAGTAGAGTCCTCTCTCTCTCTTGCTCGCTCTAACACAATGCAAGACCGTCGCCACCAGAACCAATCTCATCTGTCCCCCCGGAGACTCACCACACCCGGTGGTGCCGCCGCGATTATCGTTGCGGAACCCAAGCGCGGCAAGAAGCGCGGGAGTTACACCTGCGGCCGATGTGGCCTCCCCAAGAAGGGACACTCCTGCTACGTCGGCATTACCACCGACACCAACAGCCCCATCAGCAGCACGCCCACGCACGCTCCCGATTTGTCCGTGGCCGTCTCTGCCACGCGCCCTCCGCCGTCGCGTCACTTCCGCCGGGCGCTGTCCTTCGACGAAGATGTCAGCGATGTCCACGGCGGATTCCCGGAGGACGAGGATGGCTTAGACGTGGGCGATACGTTGGCGGATCCGGAGTCCGGCGGTTTTCCGGCGGGGTGTTTGTGGGAGATACTGAGGAGGTTGCCGCCGGCGGGGCTGTTGGCGGCTGCAAGAGTTTGCAAAGGGTGGAGGGAGACGGCGAAGAGGCTGTGGAAGGCGGCGGAGGAGCTCAGGCTTAGGGTTCCGGCCAGAGCTCAGGTCGGGCTTGTTGGATCGGTATTGCAGAAATGCCCGGGGATCGTGAGGCTCTCTCTTAGAATGGAAAGGTTAGGGTTCTCCGATACGGGACGCTATCAGATCTAAGGTTTCATTGGACGGATCGGGTTATTCTAATGGACATTAAGCTTAAACAACGCGAAAAGTTGCTTAAACTAACTGAACAATTGTTTTTGAGAAGAAACGATGACTTAAAAATGAAATGTAGTTTGATCTGTAAAGATCGGCGTGAGAAACGACGTCGTAGTGTTGATCTCTAAAGATCAATGCGATGAATGACGTTATTCTGCTTGATTCATAAGCATTTTGTGGTGCTTCTGATTATAATTTCGAAGTGATCAATGCGGTTTTCGCTTTCAAAAAGCTCTTAAGTGTTTTGAAAGAAAACAAAACTGGATCAAAATGGATTTTGATTTTCTTGATTTTTTTTTTTTTGAAAAATTATCATTATTAATTTTTCTCTGGTGTTGCAGTGATGTGGATGCAACAATGCTAGCTTGCATTGCATTCTCATGCCCTAATCTGGAATTTATGGAGATCTCGAAATCTGAGACTGCGATCAATCGGATCACTGGGTATAATTCCCATTCTTCTTTGAGGTGATAAAACTGCGTTTAAATTGATTGGTTAATTGGGTCTATGATTTTGCAAATGCAGTGATGAATTGGGTCGTTTTGTCGCGGATAAACGATGTCTCAAAAGCCTTAAGATGGAAGGGTGTTCCAATCTTGGGGGTTTTGTTCTTTGTTCGTCCAGTCTTTCTACACTTTGGCTTTCGGATCTATACTCGCTCTCTAAGATGGTGATTGCTTTTTTCTTTTTCTTTTATTACTTTAGATGTGATCTTTCTCTACAATTGTTTTGAGTTTATTTTGTTGTACGTCTTCACACCTATTAGGTTTTCAACTGCCCAAATCTGAATGAGATTTCCCTAGAATTTTCTTGCCAAGAAAATGATAGTACCGATCTTACTACCGTTGTTGATGGTTTGGGAAGGAACTGCCCAAGGCTGCAAAACATACACATTGCATCGGTTCGGCTTTCTCATTCCGTTGTGCTTGCTCTTACGGCTGCACAACTAAGGTTTGTCAAGTGTCCATGGTCTATGTCATCTTTAATGTACTATTTGCCTTTCTTTGCTTTATGTATTTTTTTTTGGCTATTTCCCACGGGAGGCATGTTACTCAACCATAATTTTTTACAAATTCAATAGATTAATTATTAGATTTGTAGATTCACGTGGACTTTACACAAAATCAATGATGGATTCATCCACTCACTATGAAGATTATTAAAATCACTATGAAGATGATTAAAAAAATGAATTTTATCATTTTTCTTTCCACAATATCGCATTTTCTTTTGATCACTGGGAACAATAAGAATAAGCTCAATGGAGATTGTTTCATTGCGACATTGTTCAGGTGGTTGCGAATGCTGTCACTTGTTCTCGGATCTGAAATCACTGATGCATCTGTTGCTGCCATTGCTTCAAGCTATCCGAACTTAGAATTGCTTGACCTTAGTGGGTATGTTTTTCCTTCCAAGTCCAGCTGGATTCAACTATTATTATTTTTTAGTAAGTAATCGAAATATTATTAAAAAGTGAAATATGTACCATTCAACCATTTATAGCATAGTTATTTGATTGTGTTAGTATATAACAAGCTTGCCCAATATTAACAAGCATTGTGAACTGATACTTGAGAAAGGCTTGTACTGAAAGCAAGCACTGCATGTGGAAGCAACATAAAAAAAAGTTTTCAATAAAAATGAGTTCCGCTATATCCTTACATCAGGTTTTGAAGGTAACCATTGTGTCTTGGGATACAGAGGAATAACATTTTATTAGAGGAATCTTTGAACATTCAAGTCCATGTAACTTGCATCATAGTTTGTCTACTGAGTTTTGCTTCAAGTTGGTTTCAAATCTTCAGTTGTAGGCTTTTGAGTGAAAGTGAAAAATGGTAAAATAATGTGTACTTCACGATGATTGCTTCTTCACTTCTCATATTTGAGATTTGGATTTTGATGCGTATTTCCTAATTTCAGATCAAGCATCAGTGATAGTGGCATTGGAATGATCTGCAATGTGTTTCCTGAAACACTTTCACGACTCCTCCTTGCTCTTTGTCCTAACATTACTTCAAGTAATTACCCATTTGAGGCTCTACATCTAATTCATTGTTGGATCTATATATGTCCTAGATGTTTATTTTCACATTGTCTTCTGTTCATAAATCTGTTGTCTATAATTTTCAGGTGGCATTCAGTTTGCCACAGCTCAATTGCCTCTTCTTGAACTCATGGATTGTGGCATGACCATTTGTGATCCCAATTCCCAGAATCCAATCCCTGATGAAAGCAGTGATTCAGCATTAAAGCACATTTCGAACACCAAACTACACCTTATACACCAGAAGCTGATTATCAAGCATAACCGGCTGAAAAAACTCAGTTTGTGGGGTTGTTCTGGCTTAGATGTGAGACATTAATTTTAAAATTAAATTGTATCCTTTTATCCGTATGGTCTTATCTTGGGTTCTTAGTTTGTGAATTTGAATGCAGGCTCTATATTTAAACTGCCCTGCACTGAATGATCTGAATCTAAACTCTTGTAAGAATTTGCATCCAGGTATGTTATTTGAAGCATCATTCTTAAATAATGATCTCTTTGGTCATTGTTTCGATTTCTAAATTATTAAATAACATGAAATTCATTATTATGTTTGCATTCCCAGAGAGATTGTTGCTTCAGTGCCCCACTTTAGAAAGCGTGCATGCTTCAGGTTGTCAAGAGTTGTTGATTGGAACCATTGAACGTCAGGTAAGTTAGAACCCCGAGTACAGCTTGTGTACAAGCTCTGTTTTATATTTTAGAAAACTTAATCTGGGAAATAGATCTACAGAGCTCTCATAGCCAACATGATCGCAGCATTATCCAAATTCTCTGTTCTTCGAACACGAGGAATTGTATTTTTGGTTCCTAGCTAACTTGGTAGGCCACTATAGTAGAAATAGGTTGATAGCAAGCATTTCTCTTACATATAATTGAAGTACAACATTCAAAATTGAAGTTTCATGTTGAGAATAAGTTCTGTAATTCTGCAGAATGACTGATGGTTCATTTTAGGGTGATACGCTAATTTTTGTGCTGCATTCATTTTAAGTTATAAATTCTAAACATTTGATTCTCAAGGGCAGAGTTCTATCACAATCACGGAAAACAATTCATTTTTGCATCGACAATCTTCTTTAATGTCTTATGTTCTATTTGAGATAGAAGAACCACAAGTTAGACTTTGTGGTAGATTGGAAGTAAAACTTCAGATTCTTATCTTAAATTATGGTCCTAATTAATCTTCTAAATCCTGTTGTAGAGTTTAGGGCTGCACAAGTGGTTACAGTTAGCGGTTATTGGCTATAGCCGCTAACCACAACCTCCTTAGACGGTTATCAATTTTTAATAACCGCAACCGTAACTGTCTAGGCAGTTAGCGGTTATTTTATAACCGGTTGTTAATGGTTATTCAAACTAATAACCGGTGATAACCGCTTTTTTTATGAGTTTTTGGGCTTTTAAAGTGTTTTGGGTCATCACTTGGCCTATTTTTTTTGGCTTATTTTAAACATTTTGGGCCAAAGTGTTCCAAAAAAGATGAAAAGAACATGCTGTTTTTGGACTAGACAATGTTTTTGAATAAGATTTGGCTCAAAACATTATATATCATATTATATTTCACATACATACAGTCATACATAGCCAAAATGACTCCGTTTTGAATGTTATATTATAATTATTATTAATATAAAATATATAATATATATTTATATTAATATATATAAGGGTAAACGATTAGCGGTTATTAACCGCTTTTCCCTACCACTAATCGCAACCGCCTTAAGCGGTCAGTGGCTTTTTATAACCGCCAACCAAAAAGGTTAGTGGTTATAAGCGGTTGGCGGAGCGGTTATAACCGCCCGGTTAGAACACCCCTAATAGAGTTGAACCATATTTTAAATTCTTACCCTTAATTCAAGGGGATCAAAACTGATTTCTGCATAGTAACAATAGAAAGTGTTCTTACATGCATTTTTGCTATATATGTTTGCAGGTCAGTGATGACTCTGCTATGGAAAATTTATTACCCTGTAAACGTTTAGCTGATGGATCCAAAAGAGTTCGGGTTCCTCATTTTCTCAGTGCACAGGTAAAGCTGAAAAAACATGTTCAACTGCAGCCACTGTTTGGATCTGGAAACTGGCATGAGATTAGTTTTAGGAATGAAAAGGAATAAAGATAGTCTTTACTATATATTGATCACCTTACTGCTTGAATAAAGTGACTCATGTCCTTGAAATACTACGTTGTCTAACATTGGTTGCCTTAAAACCTATTAGTTCAAGATAGGAACTGTCCTAGTAAGACTATTAGAAGACTATTTCGATGATAAACTAATGCCCTCTTTTAATTATGTGAAGATTACTTTGCTGGAATTCGGTATCTTATTGATGATCATGTTTTCTTTTTACAGTCATATGATGATGATAAGAAGCAAAGGAGGGTCGAGAGGCGGCAGTGTAATGTTCTTTTGAGCTGATCACACATGTTCTCTGGACTTCTATACATGCTCCAATCTCGTCTGTTGTTATGTTAGTTTCCCATGTATTCAAACAGTTTGTAATTTTGTTCAAAATTATGCAAGGGATTGGTGCAATGTAGAATTGCCTTCCCCTTAAAAAAAGAAAAAGAAAAACCCAATTGTTGTTGTTTCGAACTTGAAGCCATGAAAGGAATTTATTAGTTCCACATCTGTGAAATAAAGTTATATCTTAAACTTACCAGTGCCAATGTTTAGAATCATGACATGAATGCTTGAACTTTATGAACCGATGACTTGAAATTTGTGGAAGTATGTAGTGGAAATTGGATCATAGAAAATTGACACCCTTTTTGTGTGGATTAGAACAGAATTTCGCGTGTTTTGTGTTTTGTTTTTTGTCAGTACAATCGACTGTATGCCGGTAGTTCAGTCGAGCACATTTTGCAAAGACAGGAAATGGGTAAGAGTGACTTGCCGGAGGAGCCGGCAAGGAACACTCCAATGCTTGCTTAAATCGATGAAGGATTTTAGGAGAATCGATGTAGTGACTTGGGTCATGTGGCATCTTCCAACCTCATGCCAAATGGCACCATCCGGTTGGGAAACATGCTGGCTGGTATAGGCTGCCCATACCTGGGCGTCTAGCATTCTGTCAATACGAACGGCGCCGTCTGAACGACTACCATCCTCAGTTCAAGCTGCTTAGTACTTACTCCTAGGCTTCTAACATCTTATCAGTACCGACTATCTTGCTTGAGTGTGCAGCAAACAAGGTTGCCAGCGAGGATCCATGGGTGGTAGCTGACAAATGTTACACTTAGCATAGTTGTCAGAGTGGTCCTACCATTTATCGGTGGTCCCTTGCAACGTGTCCGTTGGGCTGGGTACCATCGTTGGTCGACTGGCTTACCCCCAGCTTGAGAGCATATGGGCTTTGCTATGCCCAAGGATAAGTGGTATCACCATTTTCTCAGTACTTTTTTCTTCATTAATCCCTTAAAAAAAAAAGAAAAAAGCAATAACATTCAGCATCTAATCAGACGTGTTAATATTTGCATACCATAAATCCTAAATTAGCACCCAATTGGA
Organism: Corylus avellana; assembly: GCF_965113065.1. Taxonomy (NCBI): domain Eukaryota; kingdom Viridiplantae; phylum Streptophyta; class Magnoliopsida; order Fagales; family Betulaceae; genus Corylus; species Corylus avellana. The sequence goes on from NC_142500.1 coordinate 20,441,643, forward strand.
AGCTATTTTTCTTTTCGTATGGGTTAAATTACAAGAAAGAAATTTCATATATTAAAAAAGCACGTACATAATGTCCTTAAAATGGCTTTAAAAAATTAAAATTATATAATAATATTTTGAATTATTAATTTTGGAAAAAAAATAATATTTAATCCATAAGGTTTCATTTGATTTGTATTTAAAATCTGACAGAAGGGTCCAAATTAAGAGCAATTGAAAGTTCAGGAACTAAATTGAGAGATTTTAAAGTTTAGAGAGTATTTCAAAATAAATAAAAGTTCGAAGGTCTTCAGTCAAGTTTTTCCCTAAAATAATGAAAGTAAGCTATGTTTGCCAACAGCCGGAGCCGGCACTGTAGTTGGAACGGCACTGTTCCAGCTACAGTGCCAGCAGCAAAAATTGACTTTTTACTTAATTTTTTTAAAAAAAGCAAAATATTAAAAAAAAAAAAAAGAAAAAAGAAAAAAGGAGGAGAAAGATGGCCGGGGGTGGTTCCAGCCTCCCTTTGGCCAAAATGGGGTGGCCGGACCACCCCCTTGGCCATAGGGGTGGTTCGACCACCCCCAGATCGGCCAGGGGGTGGCTCCAGCCACCCCCTTGGCCAAAAATGGGGTGGTCCGGCCACCCCATTTTGGCCAAGGGGTGGCTAGAACCACCCCCATCTTTCTCTTCCTTTTTTTTTTTTTTTTTTTTTTTTTTTTTTAAATATTTTGCTTTAAAAAAAAAAAATTACGTAAAAAATCAATTTTTGCTGCTGACACTGTAGCTGAAACAGTGCCATTCCAACTACACTGCCGGCCCCGGCTGTCGGCATACATAGCTGTAGAGTTCTAATCTTTGAAGAGATTCAGATGTTGAATAGCTAAGATAATGTTGATTGCATTAAAGTTTGGAATTGATGTGAGATTGATGTGACGAATAAGGTTGGCGAGACGTGTGGTTGTTTGTGGAGGTAGGAGAAGAAAGGGATAGTTTGAGTGGGAGAGGTTGAGGCAGATGTTGTTTGTTGCCATTTGGTAGCATATAAATTTTAGAAATAAAGCCAATTGTATTTGATGTAATACTTTATACTGGATACGCATGGCAGGGCTTGTATTATAAATTATAATCTTGTTTATCTCGTGCCTATACAAAGACTGATAAAGGGAAGTCAAGTATTACAAATGATAAGATTGAGTTGCTCTGATGTCGTGCTTTGCTGTATGTTTATCTTTATCTTTGTTGATGATCTTTATCTGTACGTAACCCCAATATTTAACAGTTTTTTGTAGAGGAATTGAAAAATATATATATATACACACACACACACAAAATAAAAAATAAAAAAAGGGTGTGTTGCTACCAGGGTACTTTTTCGCAAACTTCCTTATTTTTTTTTTCCCTCCTCTTCTCTTTCCTTGCTATCTCCGCGATTCGGAAATGGAGGTCTGCTTGTCTCCTACAACAAGAAGAGGTTATTCAGGTGCGCTTGCATGCATGAATGATGAAAAACTCAATCAAAATTCAAGCCAATCCAATTCGAAAGTGACTAAGTGAGATGATTCTTTTAACATGTGAAATAAGTTGAACCGAATTGGATCCAATTTTATCAACGATTATCAATGTTTCCAAACGGACCCATAACGATAAATATGAAGAAAGTCCTTTCATCTGGGTCCTCTTTTTTCTTAATTATCTGATTTCTTTTGATTCACGCTCACCAAATTTTCTGTAATGTTTATTTTGAGTGCGGTGGTTTTATTTATTTATTTGCAGAGTCATTGCTGCTTCAAAAAAGGGTGAAACTTCCTTTACGGAATTGGTGTTTAGTGTCCATTTCACGAACCAGAGCAGTTGCCCCAACTTTATTTGCTCAAACTGGAATTCCCAATAGGAAGCCCAACAACGTGAAGGTTTTTTCGATTGCTAAAGCTCAAAGTTGGAACCAGTAAATTTGGCTCTGCCTATTCTTGATATGGTAATTCTATTTTGATACCTTGGTTTTCTGTTTTGCAGGTTTTGTGCAGTCAAGTAAGAGAAATTCCTGTGGTTGAGAGCAGGTATGGTATCTGCAAGTGTTAATACGCTGAATTGTTTGATGTAAAGTCATCTTTTTTAATGCACACCAGTTACTCTTCTGATTTTGCTGTTTATCTGTAGTAATTGTTGCTTCTATTTCTTCAAGGTGTATTGATGAAATATATGATACTTTAGCCGAGCGGCTTCTTCCTACTGCGGCAGTAGCATCAAATCCCAAGTTGAAGTGAGTTCTAGGTTCCCGAATCAGAAAAGAAAATTGTGAAATTTGGTGTTTTGTAATTGAATGTTGCTAGATGTGGCAAAGACAAATCACATACAATGAGTGAGCACATTTTTTGAGGTTCTGAATTGTTATAAAGTTTATGATATCCTACATGTGGCTTTTGGTTGCTCGAATGAAAACGTCTGTGTGCATATGAATCCGTACACTGCACTATTTGATGATATTTTCTTAATTGGGGTCTCCACCTTTCAATGTGTGGTATTCGATGTAGTTCAGGGACCAGGCACCTTCAGAGATTGTTAATAACTTCTAAAAGCCAATTGTATTTATTTATTTTTTATCTATTGTCTTGTTGGTTTGGCATTCATATAAAGAACATCTTTTCTTTTATTTTGATTTGGATCTTGCGGCCCATTACTCTAAAATAGTTCATCTCTCAAAAATACCATACAGATACATTGTGGGTTTGGCTGGTCCTCCTGGTTCTGGAAAGAGCACTCTAGCATCTGAAGTAGCACGACGTGTAAACAAATTATGGCTCCAGAAAGCTTCGTCACTTGATTCCCAAGTTAAGCCTCCAGATATAGCTACGGTTCTTCCCATGGATGGATTTCATCTCTATCGTTCGCAGCTGGACAAGATGGAGGTTAGCCTTTCTTTCTACACTCTATCTTTATGCTTTTTCCTTAATGGATTACGTAGCATTTCATTGCTTTACTTGTGGTGGCAGCCCTGTCATAGCTTCAAACAGAATAAAAAATATAATGTGAACAAAATCAGCAAAGCCTAGAAATTAGAGAAACATTCTAACATGTTTGTGCTAGTTTTAATGTCATTAAGAAGCATCTGACTGTAAAACTATAAAAATTAAGCTTTTGGATGACAAGTCATGAGTTGGTTATGTAGATATGGATCATAATAAGTATTTGATTTACTTGATTTTGCACAATGTATCTAGCTTTTCCCTTAACTGATTTCACACAATGTATCTAGCTATTCCGTGAGGTGTTTTATTTGAGAAATAAGATGCCAATTTTTTATTTATTTATTTTTTTTCCACCCCTTTCGTGTCATATGCACAGATTCACGAATCAGACTTCTGTGTTAATGAAAAAATATTGATCACTTCTTATTCGAGTAATGTTCTTTCATTGTAGAATCCAGAGGAAGCCCATGCAAGAAGGGGAGGTGAGGTTTCTGTATTTCGTAATCACTGATTTAAAAACCTTGTAAGCATCAAAAGCTTGATCTTTCTAATTGATGAATCAGCTCCATGGACATTTGATCCAGCGCTACTACTTTCACGCCTCCGGATTTTAAGAAATCAGGTGATTGGCTATTGGTGTTGAAAACTTTTTATTAATTTGTTTACTGCAAATCTGTAAGTTTGTTCATTAGTGCTCCAGCTTTTTCACTCTTCATATAAGGAATTTCTTTTGTTATGTGCATGAATGCATGTGTGTGAGAGAGAGAACTGCATAAGTGCATCACTCAAATTGCAATCTGAAGTGACTGCTTCTTCAGGGATCAGTTTACGTGCCGTCATTTGACCATGGTGTTGGAGATCCAGTGGAGGATGATATCTTTGTGAGCTTTCAGTGAGTAATTTGTTTCTTTCACCTAAAGAATCTTGTAAATAGTGGCTGATTTGATTAGAAATTAGGAGATTCTTTTGAACGAAACTGACTGATGGGAAACAGGAAAACCTGGCACTTGTATGAATAGTAATGGGGTTAGGTTTTATTGAGGCTTTAAACATTAACTTTTTCATCATCAGTACAAGATAGGAAATATGTGCCAAGAGTTTGTTTCATTGTGAACTTGGTGATCACCATTTGCCTTGGAAATATAAAGCTCGTTACTAGCAAATACAATCAAATTTGTCAAGGCTAAATTTGATGTAAATGAGCTGACCAGCAATTGGAACATTAAGAATTGTTACTAGCAAATACTATCTTTGTCAAGGCTAGATTTGATGTAAACAAGCTGATCAGAAATTCGAACATTAAAAATATTATGCCTGTTGGGTGAGTTTTGTTAGAACTATACTATTGCATTTTTGGCATCCCCTATCAATATGCCAAATCAAGCTCAGGCTCTCTCTTTGTTTGATCACTATCCTTTATTGTTTGATTTAGTCTTGGAGAAATTACTTTTATAAATCTAATGGTTATAATATATCCATGATTTTAATCTTCTAGTCGAGTCTGGTACCCTCTAGCTTATACTTTGGCTTCTCTATTCCATTAGCCCAGTTTTTTCTCTTTTCAGGCACAAAGTGATTATAGTAGAAGGAAATTATATATTGCTGGAAGATGGTGTTTGGAAAGAGATATCATCTGTATTTGATGAGAAATGGTAAGTATTGGATTCTTCAAGGATATTGTTAGTTTCTGGCCAGCATTTGCATGTTTAAGTATATTAGTTTCAGTCTACTCACTTTACATGGTGTGAAATGGTGGAACATCAATCTTCTTGGTAAGTGGGTCGACTTAGCTAATTGTGTACCAGAACTACCTATGTGCTTTGAATTAGTGGTTTTAGTTTTAGCAAGTAATCTTTGGACTTTGTGTAAACTGGGTTGTTCAGTTTTATGAATTTGTTTAGTCACACTTGTGACTCAGTTGAACAAAATTCACAGAAAATAAAGAAAAAACAAATGGTTTTACTTCAAATGAGTGGTTAAGGGAGAATGCCCTGAGAATCTTTAAGGGAGTATTGTAGAGAGTTTCTCCTTCACAGAGAGAACGAGAGAAGCATGATAGACTTTTAGGAAGTTTCTGTGTAACCAACAAATAATAGAAGTTAAGGGAGTTTCTTGGTCTCAGCTGTGAGTGAAATTAAATAAAAGAGGTCGTTTGAAATTCTTATTGATTGCAATGCTGTTGCCTCATTTTCATTTGTAATCTTATGGTGAGTTTATATTGCCATCCTGATGAGAATCTTTGGTTTATTTATTTATTTATTTTATTTATTTTTATTTAGAGTTATATTAACAAAGTAATGGAAAAAAATTAGGGATGACAGTGCTTGAATCTTAAGCCTCACAATGGTCCTACTGCTTGGTCGTTCTTCTTTCATATACTGCTTTTAACATAGCTAATGCAATTTAGTTACATTGCACATATTATTGTTTAAAAAAAATGATGTTTTTATCTCCAAGGTTCATTGAGGTTGATATTGACACATCAATGCAACGAGTCTTAAACAGACATATTTCAACAGGTATGTGGTCCTCAATCTTTTAACCGGCTACTTTCCTCCAAAAGGGACAAAAGAAAGAAATGATGCCTTATGATTTTTTTTTGTTTGTCTATTATAGGAAAGCCCCCAAATGTTGCGAAATGGCGGGTAAGCCTCATTTTCTTTGAAATTCTAACTTATAATTTTAAGTAGATTCTTGTAAGTGCCTCTGCAGTTAATTGCATATAACTCTAAATTCATCCTGCAGATAAACTACAATGACCGGCCTAATGCAGAGCTTATAAACAAGTCGAAGAAGAATGCAGATTTAGTAATCAAGTCGGTTGACTTCTGAAGGTGAACTCAACTGGCTCTATAATTGTACCCTTTTCCCCTCTCCCATATTGAAAAAAAAAAAAAAAAAAAACCCTGGCTCTATTAGCAGAGATCAGTTGCACTTGTTTTGCATCAAGTTATTGAAAAGCAGGGGAGAATGGTGATCATAGAAAGTTAATCATATCTTTTGTTTTCGTTATTGTATGTGATTGAATTCATTGATGGAATAAGGTGGGCATGTTTCATCTTTGTTGGAAAGATGGCTTAAATGTTGCACTCTTGGAAAGTGGTATACTAAAGCTGATGGGAATTTTCACATTCTGCCAATCGGTTTCACATGTGATTCTCCCTGTGTTCTTGCCCTTTGCTTGGGCCATCCCGTCCGTATAGCATGGTGGGCTGGCCTCGATTGGTTGCCACCAGGCTGAAGCCTGGTTGTTGGACTGAACTTTTTATTGGGTCTAGGCCTGAGTCCTGCCCCCATGCCCAAATCTCATGATGCTATTCAGCTTGAGCCTTGAAGGTTAGTTTTTGCCTTCAAAACCAAAGATGACAAATTATTTTTTGCCCAAATTAAATTTATCCCATAATTCTTAGTTGGGAGTTGGGACCCTGCATAGAGCAAGGATTGCGAGAATAATACACAAAAATTGTGGGTTGAAGCTTGCAAGGTAATTCAGAGAGAAAAGAGGAGTGCTGATGTGGCACTCCTCTTTACAGAAAAAGAGGAGTACTGCTAGGTTTACAAATAAATTTTACAAAAAAATTTTTACAAACTGATGTGGCACAACATGATTAGGTTTTTCAAAATTTAAACTTATTTTATATCCAATCATGTTATGCCACATCAGTTTGTAAAAGTTTTTCTGTAAAATTTGTTTGAAAGCCTAACATTCCTCAAGAGAAAAATATCTTGAGAAAACATAGAATAACTCTAAAAATACTAAAATTTGATTTAAATTTGAAGTACTGAATTACGCCCACAAGCTGGGCTTAAATAGATAGGAAAAAAGGACTATTACCAAAAATAGCAAAAGTCTAATTATTGCATAAACATCAGAGTGCGAAAATATTTTGTAAAATGGCACAAATAACTTAAAATGGTGATTTGGAGGGGAAAATAATGGATTTTTAGCTTGAAAATGGTAGCTATGTTGCTACAATATGCGCGCTGAAAAGAGCTTTTTGGATTTGAGGTCTTTTTGATAGTTAAGCTCTGTACATTGTACGATCGATATTGCCCAAATAAATTACACCTAATTTTTGTCATTCTTCCAGTGATCTACTTTGTTAAGATATTTCGGCACCGTTAATTAGTATTTGAGAAATCACTAGTTATATTTAGGGTTTAGGGTTGCCTTCCAAAAATTTAAGTTGATAAAAAATAGTAAATTCAATTTTATAAATTACGGAGAAAGATGGTTTGGCTAATGATTTAATAATGTTAATTACTACTCTAATGTGGGGTCCACCTCCATGAGAGCCAGAAGTTGATAACAAGTTACTAAACCATGTAATTGCTGGGACTTTATATATATATATATATATATATATATATATATATATATATATGTTAATTAGTTAATGTTGGTAATGGAAGATCCGGATCATCTATGGATACGATCACATTAATCGTCTGAGCAAGGGGACAGCAGTGTTGGATCTCCCCCAGAATTGTGTGTCTTTGTATGTACAACGGCCACTTTCCATTTGCGGAAATGCATATCTCAGATCCAGTAATAATTTGAGAGAGATACAAAAATTAATTAAGGGAAGTTGATCATGGATCATGCATGCACGTTGATGATGGTGATGATATAAATAAATATGTGAAATTAAAGAAAATGAAATGCAAGTGGGCGCGACGAGGTGGCCTTGATGATCGCAAGGTACCAGCTAGGCATGCATGAATGGCATGGGCACAGGGGACCATGGTCAGAGGTCAACGTACAAATTGATGATGTGATGGTACACTTGCCTTTGCTGCTTACGCTAGTCGCCCTTTCAGTACTAGTCATTAATTGTAGGGTGCACCCAATCTCTTTCATGGATCCATAATTTCAGCTAACCAAAACCAATGGCCATGCGCATAAATGCTCCATCAGCATGCACATGATCTTGTTCCCGGCCTATTTCACCATGCCCATCAAACATTTGAAATTAACACCTACGTGGTCTCACTACTTTCACACACAATTTTTATTTATTTAAAAAAGAAAAAGAAAAAGAAATTCACAATAAGTAATTTAGGGAATAAATAAATTAAACATGCAATTAATTAACACAGCAAACAGGTACATATATTATTAAGCAAGACATTAATTAATACTAATTAAACAAGCAAGACAAAGTCAAGTCTTAGGAACATATATATAAGAGTTACTATTGTTGTTTCTGTCCACAATAAGTACTCAAAATCTCACACTAATTAATTCATATAATTAAAAAAACCACATATAATGAAACGCACATACATCCTGCTCAATCCATCTGCACGCGTTTTTTTTTTTGGGGGTTGTTTGCAGTGACTGCGACGAGATCGAAGGAGCAGGTTGTGGACGTTACTAGTTTAGCTTCTGTTCTTGCATTTCTCCACGGCTCTTGGCGCTGAAATACAAGTAAAACTTTTAATTAAGTTGCCTTCTATACATATATAATGTTTTTTTTACCACTATATGAGTAATATTTGAAGGTAGTTTTAATTACTCGAGTAATATTTTCAGTTTGAAGATACTAACCGAGTCCAATCGCCTCTGTTCCTTTCATTATGCGCAGACGCTTGCATGAATCAACAAACATCCTGGTTGAAGTAAAAGATGTTAGACTTAATTAAAGGTTTCCAGTATGAACATAACTTTATAATTTATCACTTATTTCAATTAAATACTTTATGTAATAAGCTTATACACGATGAATGTGAGAGAGAGTGTTAAAGTATTGAATCCGTTGGTTATATAATTATATCTGCTATATATATATATATATATAAATATATATTTATATATTTTTCTATAAATTTTGAAAGAGGAAAATATTAGATATATATGAAGAACTTACTCCCATGGGACATCACCAACGAGCATCCAGTCACCATCCTTGTCCTCATAAGAAGGAACGTAGTCAGAGCTGTTCAAAAGATCCATCAGCTTCCTCTCGTTCATGAAATCCTTCATTCCTTGGGATCCACAATTACCTTCAATTAATGAAGAATCGTACATCATGATCAGAAATATATATATATATATATATATATATATATAATTCATGATGATTAATTAAAATAAGAATACGATGATAATGTTCGTTAATGTACATGTAGATGTAGCAATTAAGGCTAGGCTAATTACCAATAGTGAAGGAACTGAACATTTTGCCCAAGGCATCGGAGAGCTCATGGTAACTCTTGTACATCTTTAGGTCAACTTTACGAAGATATGGTGCACCATCCATGCTAACCTTCACAAACGCTGCATTCCCAGTACTACTACCCTTCTCACTCTCCTCATCATCAGGGCGGCCGCCCTTTTGGACAGCTAACATATTCTTTCGGAATGATCGGACGGGGGGCCAACCCACAACTTGTGCCCTAAATTTCTCATTTCGTCAAATTATATATATATATTACTATACTCTTTCTTTTTACAGCTTTTATATATATAGAGAGAGAGAGAGAAAGAGAAAGAGAAAAAAAGAAGCAAGTATTATGAACGAACAAATTAAAGTATTATATATGCTCGAATTAAACTTGTGGAATATGGGAGAGATCTATAATTCTATATATACCATTAGACAAGCTTCAAAAGAGCGAGCTATATACAAGATCTATATATATATATACTTGAGATCCATGTAAATTTGTTAAGAGTTCATTATTTTTCTCACCTGAAAGAATTAATTATTTGTTCTTCTAATGAATGGTGGAAACTTTGTAATTCGTCTTCATATTATACATTTCGCAAGTAAATATGATTAATTTTTCTTCTTTTCTTCTTGCATTAATTAATATGCTTTTCTCCATGCAATAAATACGCTTTTTTTATTTTTTGACTGAAATTTATTTCCCTAAAATTTGATGTATATAGTACTGTGGAGAGAAACAAACAAAATAACCTCCAAAATGAGTAAGAAAAATCCTACTTCCTCTCAAGTTCAAAACAAACTTCATAGGCAGAACTCAGAGGTACCCTAAGAAAGGGTTTCTTCAATTCCCAGGAGGCCACGATAATTTTTTTACCTCATAAAAATGTTTTTTTTTTTTTTCCCTATCATCCCTTCCACACGATCTAAGTATTCTCTTTTTTATTTTTTCATTTTCGTTTTGAACGAATAAGCCCTTCTTTTTTTTTTTTTTTTTCTTTTTTTTTTTTTCTGGTTTCTCTCTCCCCCTCTCAAGTTAAATTGTAAAAGATGGTTAATTTGCCTAGCCCTGGGCATATATACATACACATAGCTATGCACTAACATGCTTCCAAGAATAGCAAGGGGAAGTAACAAAAAAAGAAGCTAAGAATATATATATATGTGTGTGTGTGTGTGTGTGTGTGTATGTATAGGATCTCAGAGAAAGTGTATTATATAAATAAATAAATATATGGCAGATAGCTTAATTACTTAGCCGGAGGCTTGGCTGGATCAGAAGCAGCAGCGGTGAGAAGGTGGTTGGTGTTGGGCTTCTGTTCCAGCTTGGAAGAAAGATTGAGCTTCAAATCCACAGCACTAGTCTGAGTCTCAGAGAAGCCTCTCTTCCTTGCCACCTCAGCAGCTTCATGAGTAGTAGTAGTAGTAGTAGTTGCTCCATTTCCTGGCAAGCCTAGCCTGAGCTCGGTCTCCTCGAACCCCATCTTCTCCTTCTTTGTCCCAACTTCCATGACTTTTCACTCTCTTTTTATCTTTCTTTCTCTCTCTCTCTCTCTCTAAGCATTCAGTGCTTTGTTTCTTTGTGATAATAATAGTGGGGGGACGCTAGCGAGGGGAAGAGGGTGTGTTTGGGCTTTGTGGGTATTAATAGAGGCATGGACGGGCTACACCGTCTTTTCGGTTTTTTCGGCTTCTCTGATTTTGACACGTGGAACTGTGTTTGAGCTGGATTTTTCCATCCTTGCTGGGATAGATGACGACAGCCTGATGTTGGCTTCCTATAATTAATTATTGTGTGTGTGGTGGTCAAGACGTCAATAACCTGTTGGCTGCGGCTGATCCGGCCATTTTTACTGCATATATATGCCTTTGACCTACCTCCTGCTATTTTCTACTCCTTTTAGTATGGGCAGCAGAATTATTTTTTTGCCTTTTGGGGTTGTACGTAATGGATGAATATTCCACATAAAATGAGGTCAGAGATTTTGGAGTTACTACAGTGAAAACTGAAAGCGCCATTTAATAGGTTAAAAAAATTAAATTTTTGAAGATTTTTTTAGTGTGAAAATTGGCATGGAATTTCAATAAGCCTGGGGTATTAATGTACATATATGTAAATGTATTTAGTCCCAATATCACAATGAAACTATATATATTCATGTGTATGTATGTATATTGAAGAAAAATAATAGTTATATATATAATGTTAATCAACGTTTACATGAATAAGCTTGGGGTGTTGGTAAAGATATAATTAAGTACTTAATTTGGGTTCTTGGAGCTCTAGCATCCATGCTGCATGTAGTTTTCTGTATATATATATATATAAGAAATATTGATAATATGTGTATTGCAAAACTATATTCACTTTGATCGTGCATGGCATCAAACAAAGTAAAATTAATTAAATTAGTTTTTCGCCGACACTTTTGCAGACTCGAGAGATCCCACATGTGGTTTTTCATCAATCACCGAGTCTGTGGGCTACTTTAGGAAAGCTCATGATCATATGAGTTTTCTAAGAGATAATTAATTGCCTACAATTCTATGACCCACATTGGATCAGTAACAACTCTCATGACTCGAGAAGATCTTGAGGAAATGATGCGATCTCTCCCTCTCTCTCCCCTTCCTTTTCCCTCCTGCTAGGCTGCTAGCACCATGTGATTTTTTGGACATAATTGAAAAAAAAAAAAAAAATTGTACGTTTAGAGCTGTTTTAATAACACTTTTCCTGGATGATCTTTCACAATATTATTCAGACCAACCATATATAAATATAAATGGTATGATGCATATTAGAATTTTTGTTCTAATTAATCAACTCTTTTCCAAGTTACAAAATCATACGATCATCGATCCCTAGCTAATAATCAGTATATATAATTTTTCTTTAATGGTGGTAGATTTTGGATGTGGACTCTTAATTCAATCATAAAGCATGCACCAACACTAGCTAACGTACGATCTCAAATTCATCTTGTATAGAGAATACCATATTGCGTGGTCCATATATATGTATAATCAGCTATTTGCAGTAGGTATACTTTTTTAATGATGTTTGGGCCATATATATGCCATGAATATTTCATCAACAAATGAGCTAGATACTTGGAGGCTATGTTGCTGAGTTGGAACAACTTGGCAAATAATTTCCCATATAGCCAAAAGGAGAAAGAAAAGAGTTTAATTATTTTTGTGCTCGATCGGGAACAAAATTTCTACTCAATTAATCATGTAATTGATAGTGCAAATCTTCACAAAATATAAGAGTTTGTACTAAATTAAACTCAAGGTGCTTTTGCTTGTTTATCAGTAAGTTATTTAGTTGACTCTAGCTCAGTGCTCGAAGGTCAAGAAAATCGGTGATCTAATGTTAGGGGAGCAATGAATTTGATTGGAATAATGGATATTTAGCGATTCAAGGAGACAAGTACTTTTCATTATTATTTCATATTCATTACAAATTATATATATGGTAACCGACATTAATTAGGATATCTTTCTATATATGTCATTGAAGAAGTTATAGTTTCTTAACAAAGCATCATGGAATCAGTGAATTAATGTCAAATTAATTTGTGAGTTATTTGGAGGGAGAGAGTATGTCTACATCTCCATAATCAAATATATATATTGCGTGCATGTACAGTAATTTATTGGATTAATTAATGCAACCGATCGACACCTAATTAACCCCATATATATATATATATATGAGTTTGATAACTTTCACCTGTGCCCTAATTACTAATACTACCAATTGAAAATTTGAAGTCTTTAATCCATAATTAATTCTAGAAGACAACATTGCACTGAAATATCAAGTCCAGATCTTTTCTGACTTTTTTTTTTTATATATACTTAATTTGTCTCTGGACATGCTTACAGAGAGATTGCAATTCCTAATCATCATACTCAAAATGCATCTTGTCGGGTCCCCACCAAGAAGAATTTGCCTTTTTTATTTTTCTTTTTCAATCTCCCACTAATACATGCTTCACTGTCTACATGTACAGCATATTATATCATAGAGTTTGGCTAATCTCCATTAATAAAAAAATCACTCAATTAAGATCCTAAAAAATAAATGGTAGAGATTGTCTTCAGCGAAAAATGAACCAGAATTTTCTCGATCCCGATCATCACATGATCTCCACCGTTCATTTTCACTTGATTTTTTTTTTTTAAAAAAAAATTCTTTTATATAGGTATAGCTCTTTGCATGATGCATATGATATAATTATTACAAGAAAGACTTCCGTATACAGTAGCAGGTAGTGGTAGAGAAACATGCAAAAAAGTAAATGTTGGGGTGTTCCCATATATGATGTGTGCTACAGAATATTGGTAGCTCCCAGTCCCAGGCCATTGCCCAATACAATTTGTGGGAACAAAAGCAGAGAGATCATGAAGATGACACCCACACACTTCAACTCGATACGCATGCACTCTCTTGTGTGTCGATGTTGCTCTAAAACTTGCAAGCACTCATGGTTGCTTGCCACCTTCACGTACAATTTCCAAAATTTATCCCCCCTTTTGGGGCAACCAAATTGGAAGGTTGGAAAACTTTTAACATTTCGTCCACGGATTTCCTAATGGATACGTCTCACATACGCCGACGTCAACAAAATTTAATGGAGAACGTACAGTTTATAGACAAGTAGTGCTATAGTGGATGATGTGACATGTTTATTATAAATTTCACTCTTTATGTCGGTTACTTAAAAATTAAGAATTAAGGATGATAATTCTTTACACAATTTATAAATTCGACACGAACTCAATACGAAATTAATGTATTAGCTAAAGTTTGATTGCTAACTCGGAATGAGCCCGTTTAATAAATGAATCAATTTGGGATCAACTCGCTTAATCCATGGATGACCTGTTTGACGAGTATATATATATATATATATATATATATATATATATATATATATATAAACCTTAATGGGTGGATGGGTTAAACGGGCCAATTATTCGTTTATTTGAGTTGGTTTTCAAATAACGAGTCAAATAACACGACGTATTTATTAAATGGGTTATGTGAGTGGGTAAGGTCGTGTCGGGCAAACTCAACACAACCTGTTTATCAAACGGATTGTATCGTGTCATCCATTTATTTAAATAAATTGTGTTAAAATTGAGAAATCAGACCCATTTAATTTATAAAATCATGTCAAGATTAACCCTCAAAGAGTTGACAAGTCAAGCAAATTAACATGCATGAAGCTAGCTAACACTCCAACTTCTTAAATTACGTAACCCGTTCTAAAAATGATAAATGGGTAAATTAAAAGAGTGAAGGTGGGGGACCCAAGTGTAAGAAAGGCATGTGCTGAGATTCATTGGCTAGGGTGTGTGTGGGGGCCCAATAAGTGGCCATGTGAACTTGTTGGGGGTGTGTCACCTAGGTGTCAAACCCTTTTCCATGTGCGCCGCTGCAGGCATTCCACTCACCTTCCCTTTTTTTATTTTATTTTTTTATTTTCTGCTCAACCCATGTCGACGTGTGCAACTACATGGATTTAATCCATCTAAAAGAGGTCCCCTCAAACCCTCCCACATATATATTATGCATGTCTTCTTTAATTACTACCATATATACCCAGTCAGCGGCCGGCTTAGAGATCTTCTCCAATGAAGATCTACAACTTCTTTTGAGTACTAAGATTACAATTGTAAAAATCTCACAACTTTGGTCTTTGGCATCATGCCCATCTCAACACCCCCCCCCCCCCCCCCCCCCCCCCTCCCCAGAGAGAAAAAAATAATAATAATAAAAACACTATATATATTATTTATCAAAATTGTCAGAGATCATTATTATCCAATGATCATTTATTTTTTGTTTTCCATCTTTTTTGCTGTTAGAAATAAATAATATTTCAATGATTATCGATCAGAGATATTGGTATATATTGTATTATTGGACGGTGGTGATATAAACAAATGAAGAAACTGTAGGTCAAATGGTCTCAAGTGTTAGGCTCAGGAGAGAACTCAAAGCTAGAGAAAATGTTAAACAAATTGTAGATTCTAGGTGCTCTAAACTCTTTCTGCCGAAAGTTTGATGATTGATTGTTTTCTGCCCAACTCTAACTTTAGTGATTCAAGAGCGGATCCCTTTTGTGAATCTCACTGCATGCAGACGCTGTCGTTGTGCTCGATATAACCAAAAAGCGCGCACTGCTTCTGGCTGCAGCAAGCTGTTATCCAAAACTCTATCAGAAAGTTAGCGCGCGATTTCTCATGCATCAAAATTGCAAGAAAGTCAGTAAAAAAATAATAAAAGAAGAGTTAAAAAAAGTTACTGCCATCTCTTAACAAATTTCCGTGTACATATTGGAAAAAAAATTCATTTGGGTCCGATCTATTCAGATGCTGTTTATAGCAGATGTTATGTTAAACTTCCTTCATAGTTCATGCAATATGTTTAGAACTTCCATTCATTCATTCCTCATTTCCTCCAGCTCATGACATTAATTGACAGGCAACTTGCTAGCTGATTGGGTTCTAGCGTACAATATTTCACGTGAACATGTACCGCATGAATAGCGGCTGCCGCAATGCAAGTTAAACAAAAAAAATTAAAGTTGTTAGGACTATTGATGTCATAATTGTGAGATATATATAGCTCTCCAATAAAAATATGGTTTTTAGCGCAAGTAATTAATGTTATATATATATATATATATATTTTCTCACAACTATCTCATAATATTAAAGTAACAATTCTAACCAACTAGTGATTTGAATTAGGTGAAATAAAGAGAAATTATTTCATGGTTGATACTAAATTTATGATAAAAGAGCTAGATCCGATCCTATGATCACACGAATGGTGAATTTCATTTTTTGAATTTTAAAATTGGCATTTACGTAAAGGTGAGAATTTATTGAAGCTTATCATCCTCAACATACTCTCCGGATCGACGAGCAAGCTCTGAGTCGGCCATTTGTGGTACGGAGCGCAATTTTGAGTGTCGTGTTGCCGCCGGATATTCCAATTTAGGTGTCAATATGGGCCAGAGATTGTTCCCCCGCGAAACAAGGGGCCCAAACAGTCCGCATAAATGGTGAGCTATACAACTCATCCAAACTCATCCAAGGGTTGAGTTTGGCCTCATGAGCATATATACCATTTTATCCTAAAGAATAAGATTAATTCTAGCCCATAGAGGACACCTACGTGGTCAATCTCAACGACTACTCAACTGCACGTGGGCTTCACGACACGTCAAATCGAATTGGATTTTTCAAAAAAAAAAAAAAAAACCTTGTAACTACTAAATACTGTAGCAATTATGCTATGATTAAATGAAAGCAACACATTTTTAATGACAGTGGCCCAGCCAGTGTGGATATGCCGCCAAAATAGTTCATTACTTATTTTTTAGTGCCTAATGAAATCAACATAGTGAGTTGTTGGATTGGTTTTAGACGACTTGGCCCACTTGGGCTTTTCAGAATTTGTGCTGCACCAGTAGAAACGGAATAAGACCTTTTACAATTTGAACCCAATGCACGAACACGAATGATGGCATGTATGATGGCATTGTATAAGAAGGGACATGCATGGGCAGCATGGCATGAGCATGGGTGGCCCGACCAGAACTAATGTATCACGCAAGGAACCAAGCATAGGAAACAAGAAGGAAAGGAAGGTGGGGGAGGGGAGGGGGTGGGGTGGTGCTCTTCTGGTTTTGGGCTTCTGCATATCCCAAGTAGTCCAAAAGTCTAAAAACTTTTGCCCCGCCCACGTGTGGTTTGAGGCCCACGTTTCACCATCAACATTTAACACTCACACGTGTGTATAGTTGGGTTTGAATATGATGCTTGTATTCCATTCCCATCACCTTCACTTCTTTTGCGTTTAATACGCGTAAAGCTGTGAGCCCTATCAATTGACTTCTTCGTTGAACCTTCTTTATTTGCTTTTTAGAGAGGATTAAAAAACTTCTTGGAAATAGTATATATTATGTTTATAAACAAATGAAAATCGAATCGAATCATAATTATCTGTAGGAGTTCAGAAAAAGAACTTTTTTTTTTTTTTTTTTTTTTTTTAGGCTCGGTTTCAAAAATAGTGATCCCAAAATATAGTTAACGAAACATAGGTAATCATTTAGTAAAATCGCAATTCGACATTTAAACTCATAGTTTAATGATTTTTAAAATTGTGTATTTTTTAAAACGCACCCTCTTATGATTTGAATCTAGGGCTTAGGCTTTATTCATCAACTAACTAATAAAAATTAGTAAACAATCTATAATTAATTATCCAGCTTGAAATTTTCCAATATTTGGGTTCTAATAAAAATAGCGAAAAATGTTGAGAGGCAGCTTGTAATAATTCATCTTTAAGTTAGCTTCCAAAATGTGGGGTTTCCTTGGAACAAGGTACGTAGGATCCACAATACCATGGGCGTGGGGTGAGGAAGGGTAAAGGGTTTATGCATAGAAGTGAAACTGGCATAGACAGACAATGAAAACTATCAATGCTTTGATTCAATGTAGTTGGGAAAAAAAATGTTGTGGCCCCTTGTGTCTATGGTCCATTCAAGATGAGTGAGCTGGGTTCACAAAAGAATGCCTGTGGTTTTATTACAAGAATGGTGCCTCTATAGTGACACTTATATTTGTCTATTGCTCTTTTTTTTTTTTGTATGCCTATCACCCTATACCACCTATGAGTTGTTTTTTGGTGTGTTCTACCATCTATGGTTTGTGGATATTTTTTGGGATATAGTCAGAAAATAGACACAAGTTGCATGGAGTCTAGCTAGCTAGGTACACAAGCACCGGCAAACTAAGCTGCCCCATTATCGACAGGGACTATTATGAAAAGCTAAAAGTTAGGCAAGCAAATTGTTGATATGTGGGATGAATATATATTGACTTGGATTTCAATTGAGTGCAATTAGCTATTTATAGGGCATGCAGTACGAACAGTTAATATGATAGGGCTAGTGGGGTTCAAACAGTTTGAACATGTGTCTGGATAGCTCGAACAAATTGTACGTAGGACTCATCTATTCTCACACATTAAAGCATGTAATACAGGCAACTAATTACTCTTGATTTGTTCTCTTGGTTGTTGGTTATGGATCTTAGAGAAACTATTTATAGATGTGGAATTAAGAAAGGGAAGATCTAATAGTAGCTAGGTGACACAAGAGAAAAAAAACTTTACAGGTAAGGTGGATGGGATGTGAGTCTAAAGTAAGTAGAGACAAGGATGTTAAGTGAAGAAAAAATGGAATTCCCATTAAAAGAAATGGCCTAAATATTTATTTAAAAGGCTGTGGACACAATGAAATTGGTTGTTAAAATAGTTCCATCCTTCATTTATTCCATAATTTATATAAGTGTCTCAAATCTTGTACATTGTGAAGAAATTAATGATGTTGTTGATTACAATAAGTATGATATTCCCACATTGATAGTGTTACTTATGCTAACGCGACCATTGCACAAAGATTTCATGCAAAAATGCCATCCCAAATTTGAAAGTTGAAACTCATTGATTAGTTGATGTCACAGCCAACTCCAGGTTTGTGGATGGAACTCTCCCAAGTAACAATCAAACTGCGGTACCACAAGTTTGTAACAAAGCTTATTAATTATGATTTTGTTGACACATACCCATTCAGCATTAAGTATTCTCAAATCCAGGCCTCAAGATGTATTTTGCAATCAGATAGTTGGCTATATATGGAGCTTTTGATGCATGCTGGTGATAAATGTTGCCCAACCACCTCTAAAGGAAAGGGAAATGGTATGTGTTTATCTATACATTTAGGATTTAAGAAAAACAAAAGTAGATAAAGGAAAATCATGCTGCAAAAACACAGGCATATTCAAGTCGTCGGTGATTCATAGGCAGTGGAACAAAGAATGATTTAACATGACATCAGAACAAAATTTAAAGTTCAAACTTTATTCCCGTATTTTACCTCTCATTTTAATTCAGTTTATTTTTACCAACAACGGCCCTCAACGATTCATATCTTCCTAAAGTGGCCGGCTACATGGATTTTAACGATGAAAAATCCATTTACAATCTTCTTTGATAATGTGTATTTTATTTTAATTAAAATTATAATTGAACATCATATTTTATCTAATCATTTATGAATGTCAACTCTCAAATATAAAGGAGACTCTCCTGTCGAACAAAGGATATATTAAAATAAAGCAGGATATTTAATTATTCAGAAAATTTTAAAAAGAGAGAGAGAGAGAGAGATAGATGATGATGATGATAAATAGCCTAAATTGGGATGATGAGGTGATCGACCATGCCACATGAAATCCCACATGTCATGCACCCAGAGACTAATAATCAAATTTACAAAGGTTCCCCACTCATCTCAACCCACATGGCGTGCATTGCCAATCAAAGACATCCACGTGGGACCCCCTCCTGTCACATGGGCTGTCCCTTTCCATCCTCGTGATCCAACGCTCCCGGATCCAGTCCTCAAATCCCATCTGAGCCGTCCATTCCCGGTCCACTCTTCAATTCCGTCGGCTGTGCTTGTCCCTCCCTTGTCCCCCTCCCATTGAACACCTAACTCCACGGTGTCCCTCGTCTCACCAGCAACCATATCTCAGGCTGTCTAAGAAACACCCACAACCTTCCCCACTCGCTTTATCCAGCTCACGTACTTGGGAAACCCACGTTGTCCTCCTCTGATTGGTCGTTTGCCAAGCGCGTGCGACAGGGCGAGTCATACTTTCCGTTTCACATGTGGGAAATTCATGCACCAAGAGAATAAAGTTACCTAGATACTGTCCCTCACTAATCACTCTATAAAATTCTTTTCACAAGTTTCAGAAATTGGGCATCACAATTAAGTTCACCAACATTTTCCTTTCTTTGAGCAAAAGACTTAGTCAAGGTGGTACTACGTATACCATAATTTCATCGTTGACGATCGGCTATTTAGGGTTTGTTGATCAACTGTACAACGTGTAGCAGAACGAAATGGAAAGGGCAGTGAATTATGGGGGCGATGATCTAAATCTTGAGGCGACTGAGCTACGATTAGGGTTGCCAGGGAGTGATGGGCTTGAGAAACAATCGTCTCCTGGTGTGAGGACTAATAAGAGAGCTTCACCGGATGTGGCGGAGGACTCAAGGTCTAAGAGCAACAATTCCATCGTCTCCGATGCTGGAAATGGTGGCCGAGATACTGCCCCTCCACCCAAGTAATTAAGTCATCTCTTGGTTTTTTTTTTTTTTGAACTTGGGCATTCGGGGCTCCGCCCCAATTTGATATTTAAGACGCCGTGTAAAGCTCTACCAAAAAATTGTTTAGGAATCGGACCTTAATTAAAATTAATGTTTTATGAGACACCGAAACCAAATAACTTATCATTAAATCCCATCCCTTGGTTGGGATGGGATTTGCTTATGTCCTAATTCTTTTGTGTAAAGTTATATATATATATATATATAAACTAACGTGAAATTTGTTTTGGTTAATGATGGCTGCAGGGCACAAGTGGTGGGGTGGCCACCAATTCGATCTTTCAGGAGAAATAGTTTCCAAGCAAAGAAAAGTGATGAGGCAGATGGTGCAGGGATGTACGTGAAAGTAAGCATGGATGGAGCTCCTTATCTAAGGAAGGTTGATCTCAAGCTTTACAAGAGCTACCCAGAACTCCTCAAGGCCTTGGAACATATGTTCAAGTTCACCATAGGTACATACCAATATTATTTACATTCCTCTAACTAATTAATTGATGGTGATTAATTACCATGATGATGATATATATTTGCAGCTGCAGTATTTAATTATGGCTATTTTGGTACATTTATATTTCAGGTGAGTATTCAGAAAGGGAAGGATACGATGGATCTGAATATGTTCCTACTTATGAAGACAAAGAAGGTGATTGGATGCTGGTTGGAGATGTTCCATGGGAGTAAGTTCTCGATCTCTCCTGATCTCTTCATCTCTATAATTAAGCCTTTATATATATATATATATTTATGAAGAGCCAAAGCTGACAAAAAGCTGTTTCTTATTGATGCGCGCAGCATGTTCATTTCCTCCTGTAAGAAGTTGAGAATCATGAAAGGATCAGAAACTAGTAGCTTGGGTTGTCTATGACAACCGACAGAAGCCCAGTTAAGCAGAAGAAGAAAAAAAAGACATGGTGATCACTTAATTTGATTAATCGTTTGGTCACCGACAGATTGGTCGTCAGATTACATGATTTTGTTGGTGCTGGTTTCAGCCTCTTCGATCGGTTTTAATCTTTTGGTACATCTTCAAAAAGTCAATTAGAAATCAAATTAAGCTAAGAAAGAAAATATAGCAATTGAGATCCAACTGTACAGAGGATAAAATGTTTCATTTTGTCCCACGATATGGTTATTAATTATGTTTTATTATAAGATTATAGAAAGGCTATAAATACACCAATTTTCTGTAAATTTATGTGTACGTTCTTCGAGTGGAAATTAGAAGCAAATTACATGTTATTGTTTCTCTCTATATATATATATATATATATATATATATATCTGATCAATTCGATCTGAGTTAATTTTGATTTTAGATGGTAAATATAATATGTGCAATCAAGATCTAAAAATGACGTCTAATACGTGCGGTAAAGATACCCATGAGCTTAACCCTGATCATACTTACAACACAAGATATATATTGGCGACAAATCAAACAAACTACACTAATTATCCAACGCTCATATATAGTTCTTCCGAATAACACATCTTTTATATATTGAGCGTTTTGTTTTAACAGAATTTTGTTCTACTTTGGTATATAAGGCATTCACATTTTCAAAAGCTAAAGTTTATAGGTTCCCATGGATTTAATCATTTAATTAAGAGTAATGTTAGAAACTATATTTTTTATTCCACAGTGCTGAGGTGAGAGTCTCAATCAACTATTAAATTAGTCATTGGTAAAAAAAATTCAATGATTGGTTAAAACTATTATTTCAACATTTGATGACAAATGTGAAGTCTCAGTAGGACATTTCTTAGAGCAAGCATCATGAAACATGACTTTGTAGATCTATGAAGTAGCTTTTCAACACCACCAAGTTTGTCTCAAGCCGATATCATAATAAAAAGATATGATTTTTTAAGTAAAACAGAGAAAATTGGCTTGCATCAACATTGTAGGATATATATAGCATTACTCCTTAATTACTATTCTAATACTCCATCTCTCTCTTTTAATTCAAATGCGAAGTGAATCATAGATATAAGGATTGAATTAAAAACCTTTGTTCTTATACCATGTTAAATCATGATCACCGGTTGCCTCAAAAGCTTATTAGACCGATAAAAAAGAATGAATGTAATTATTTAGTTAATATTCTAACATGAAGTTTATCTCATTTAATAAAAGAGAAAGACTATATACCACATTTTATCACATATTGTTCATATAACATATTACTTTTATAAATTAAGTTGAAAGAAATGTTTTCAATTAGTTTAGAGAAAAACTCTGTCCTTAAGTGAATATAGAGCATCCTATCAAGGCATATAGGTGCATTTGACTTTAGATTAGGAATGGTCTTGGGCTTGATCAATGGGCTTCTTCCAAGTCATTGGCCCTGATCTATGTTGATAGGCCATCGAGGCCTTTGTCCTTATGGGCTCTTTGGTAGTGGAGGGTCTAGAGGTGTTTGGGCTTGAAGAGCCTGTGCCAGACGCGCCTTATGGACCCAACCAGAGCTGGGTAGACCACCGTTAATGGGGCAAACAAAAATTCTCCCACTAACGAGAATACCAATTTAAGGAAGCCCACCTATCACAGACTCGCTCCTTTGAACAAAATTGGATTTTCATTTCCTGCCAATTCTGTAAGCTAGTTTGGCATGCGTGGATTCTGCTAGGAGCCAGTAACTCACTAAATCCCTTGAGGCTTGAGCCCCAGAAACTGAAGTGGGCTTGGAGATTACACAATTACTCGAGGCAGATGCACCCAAAAGTGAAGGAAATTACATACATGGCGCATATGAAGTAGGAGCGGGGCCCAGTCCAAAGCTAACAAGCAGCCCAAAAGGTGCGCAATGAGTATTTCGAATAACCAATGAAGTGGATTGAAGACCTATGCACAAGTTGCAGATGAGACACAGATTTGATAGAAACCAACATATGCGAGGAACACACTCTACATAAGAAGGGAAGTGGAGGGCCTGTATGTTGTCTAAATGGACAGCCAAACCAATTCTTATTGGATTTATCATCTCCACCAAAACGAATGAACCTTCAGAACTCCAAAAATAGATCATTTGGAACAGGATCTTCACCATTTTAAGTCAAATATATATGTTTTTTTTTTTTTTTTCTATGATTTAAATTAGATTTCATACATCTAATGAAGAGAATCCTAATTCTAGTTCTCAAGGGCCACATTGATGTAATTAGTGATCCATGTTATAGAATTAACGTGATAGAGGTAAGACTTTGTATATATAATGGATGCTGTTACAGAAGATAGCAATACAAAGGTGTTTCAAATATTTACATTTGAATGTATAATAAAAAATATATATATTTAATTAATACTTTAACATATTCTTCATAGCTTTATCTCGAGTTATTCATCCGGTTTAAATGAGATAGAAGATCCTTCACGAGAAATGCTATTCAGTGTTCTCAAGTGTTCATCTCTTAGCATTTTTGTCTACGTAACACATTCACATTTACTTGTTTTTTTTAAACGAAAGAACAAAAAAAATGCTGAGAAATTGACACGGGAGTGTTAAATAGCATTTTTCATAAAATAAACTCGCCTTACAACTTCCATTCTATGTCACATAATATTTAAATATATCATTTATTCTACTCCACTTCAAGAATTATAAAGCAACCTTCTATAAACATAAATACTTGTAAGTTACAATTAGAGTTAAGTATCATCATTCTAGAAAACTAAATCACAACATAACGGAGAGTTAAATTAAAAAGAAAAAAGAAAAAAGGAATTAATTAGTGGGTTATAAATAGTTTGTAACAACCAATTCATTTAATGTCATAATAAATTTACGTAAATTTATACTTTGCTTTCAACGTGGCTAAAGAGACAAAGAGGAGGAACCTCCCACTTTATACTTTTTTCTGCCACATTGAGCTGCAAAGTGGGAGAGTAAAGGGAGGGATATGCTGCCCCTGTTTTTCCACTTCCTAGCCCTTCTGGCTCACGCCAGCTCGGTGAGGCCCCAACAACTCCAACCCAAAAACATATTCATCTTAGCCGGACAAAGCAACATGGCCGGACGTGGAGGCGTGGTTAACGGCGTCTGGGACGGCATCGTCCCTCCCGAGTGCCAGCCCAACCACTCCATTCTCCGGCTCAGTGCAAACCTCACTTGGGTTCTAGCCCAGGAGCCCCTCCACGCCGACATCGATGCCAACAAGACCAATGGGGTCGGACCGGGCATGGCTTTCGCCAACGCTGTCTTGTCCAAAGACCCCACTTTTGGGGTCATTGGTCTGGTCCCCTGCGCGATCGGAGGGACTTCGATAAGCGAGTGGGGCAGAGGGACTTCCCTCTACAAAAGCTTGCTGAGGAGGGCTCAGGCTGCGCTGCAAGATGGCGGCACAATTCAGGCGCTTCTCTGGTATCAAGGCGAGGCAGACACAGTGACTAAAGAAGCTGCCGATTCATATCAGGCTAAATTGGAGAGCTTTTTCTCTGACGTCCGAGAAGACTTGAAGTCTCCAATGCTCCCAATAATCCAGGTACGTATAATATTTTGTCTTCTATTTTATTTTTCCCCTGTTTCCCCAGTCCTCATCCCTGCAAACTGCAAATGGATTGAGTCATATTATTACAAGCTAGATGGTCTAAGTTATGTGACATAAATATTTTCTTTTTATATACACCACTTGGAAGAAGTAATATATAGAAAATTGTAAATTTGTCTTGCTTATTGATGATCCTCAATACAGAAGAAAGAATTCAAGAATTACTAAATATGGTTTGTTGGAGTATTTTGTATTGGTTAATGTTTTTTTTTGGCGAACAGACAAAGATAATAACATATTCTGACTGCCTGCAGCAATTTAGTAAGAATAATTTTTTAACAATTGTTGGGTGACAACACAAGAAACGGTGAGTCAGGAGTTGGCGCAAGTGTTTGATAAATTTAACATATGACAAAACCAAATAATAAAAGAGCAAGTTGCATTTTAAAATTGTTGAATTATTAACGTTGGTAGTTTCTCGGTAGGTGGCTCTGGCATCAGGCTCTGGACCTTTTGTGGACATTGTCAGAGAAGCTCAGCTGGGAATTGACCTTTTGGACCTCCGAACCGTTGATGCCAAGGGTCTGCCGCTTGAACCGGATGGTCTGCACATCACCACGCAAGCCCAGGTTCAACTAGGGCAGATGTTGGCTGATACATTCCTTCAATTGCTTCCCAGTGGTCGCCCCATCCTCAGCCCTATTCATAGCAGTGCTCCCAGAAGGTGTTCCAATTTTGTTGGTTCCATTATTAAGATGTATCAGCATTATCCTATCAGATAGTTTCTGCAGAAGTGGGAAAATAATAATTTAATTTTATGATATATTACTAGACACCCTTTTTTTTTTCTTTGGTTGGATCAGAATAGGAAGCTTCATTAATCTTCATGCTAAGAGCTTCCCACTACTCATCTACAGGAAGAATAGGTGCTATGTGACTTGATTGATTATCTAAAGTTATGCATTTTGGATTTCTATATAAAATGGCTAATCAAATTCCTACAAAATATTTTCGTTCCATTCCCTAAATCAAATGCATGTTGCATTTTATCTATATTCATTTACAATGCTTACCCAAATACAAGGTAGTACCGTAGATGAATGTTTAAATTTTTAATTACTTTCTCTTTTCTTGCCTATTTTTCTTTATTCATTAATTTCTCCTTTCTCACCCTATTATTAAAAATGAATAGAGAATTTTTTTTAAATTATTTTAATAGAATAGAGAAGAATTTAAATAAACGGAATATGTAACAAAAGACTGACTCTAGAATGATTTAGAGACGGACTCTTTATTCTTTCAAAATTAACACGAATATAAATTCTATAACTCCCATAGTCCTATTCCATTGAGAAAGGCATAGGGTGGAAAGATTGACTAGAGTTGAATTATGATTGCCTGATTGGTGGCAATGATGGACCAACTAACAACCACCAAACTATTCAAAGACATTGATAAAGAGGAAGGGGTTAAACGATAAAATTGTAAGACAATTTATGAAAACTGCTACATTGCTATATGGTCTTTTGTCTAAAATTGTATTGACGCGTGACGACCATATTGGGCAACTAGTGTGTGTAGGGTTATTGGTTACTGCTGCCTATTGACCAAAACAACAAGTTAATTGGCTATTGGAAACCTAATATGGACCCTTCTGCACGTCACGTAGAATATAAGTAGGGTAAGTGGGTTACTACTACACAGCAAGATGAAGGGACCGCTTTATCATGTTGTGTTAGCCACCTATATAGACCATAGACCATAATATCTTACAAACGCGCCAATTTTATTCCCACCTCTTACATTCTCTAACGCGGGAATGCACGTGCACTCCTGCTGCAACCCTAAAGCCTCTCTCATAGGTAGAGATTGGAAAATGTTAGAAATATTCTCATTTTACTCTCAACTCTTATACTTCCTAACGTGATAGTATGATGTGGTACTAACATGCCAACCAAAAACTATTGTCCAGCCTTTCTCATGAGTGACTGACTACCTCCTTAAGGGTTGGTCGGCTAGGCCAACCAAATATCTGGAGGTGGTTGCACCACCCTTGAATCTAAATTTGGTGTCTGCGAACACTAAATTTCATCTATATAGTGATCGTAGTCATCAAATCAGGTGACCCTGACCATCCCATGTGAAGGTTGAGTGAGACTCCAACAGGAGATGGAGAGCATATATATATATATATATATAATGTGGAGGTGCTAGGTCTTGAAGTAGAAAAGAAAAAAGTGAAATGATAGCATTACTTGAATAGATTTGATCCCAGCGCACCAGGTAATAATGGCTTCTTTTTTTTTCTTTTTTAAGCTATATACAGGGGTAGGGAAAGGGACAGCTTAGAATATAGAGGAGAAAAACAAGGAAATAAACCAAAAAATTGATGAAAGGCCGCCCATTTAGCAGCTAAGTAAGCACGACAATTAGCTTTTGCTGACTTTGAAAGCTTTTCAAGAAGGAAAATGACAAAGTTGGCTTAGAATGTCTCCAACTCCAACTATAGGCTCAATCTTCCATTGAAGAATGCTAGTAGGAATGTTGATTGCTTGAACAGCTACAAGAGAGTCTCTTCAGAAATGGCTTAAGTTGAAAAGTAATTAGCTTTCAAATTGTAAAATAGTGGCATTTAAAATAGGATTGAGTTATCTCATATTAACAGAAATTTAAACGAAATAGGGATGTAAGATTTATAATTTTAATACTTGATGTGATGTTTAGGATGAATCATTTACTGATTATTATTATAAAATTTAATATGGATCATAATAATATTTCTCTTAATTTCACTTTAAATGGAGATAATTCTGTTTAGTACTAAAATTGGTTTTTAAAGGTGACATTGTCCCCTTATGACGCCAACACTTTCCCCAACAATTCCTTTTAAAAAGTTTATGACTGATGAACAATCGAATTAAATGGCATTTTGCTCAACAGAATCTGAAAATTGATCCAACTTTGTAATCCTACAGAGTTTGACAATAACTCCACTTTCCAAGTTGAAAAGCAATCCAGTTGCTTGCGATAACCGAAATGGGAGATCAATCAATCCATTTTTTTCAAGTAAACGGTAAACATCATAAACCAACAACCAAAGTTCTACTGCGTTTCCCTTGTAACCCCCTTTCACTTCTTCAAGTAGTGGTACTGCAATTTTCATGCACTTAAAAGGACAACACTCATAAAAGGACAACACTCAAATTAAAGTTTCATATTTGAAGTTGCATCGAGACAAAGACAGGAGGGAGACTACAGAGTATTCTGATTTATGCATTAACTAATTGCAAAGAGTAAAGATACTCTTCACACCAATTTGACATCGGTTGACATGACGTGTATTAAATGACTTTTCATGTCGGTCACTTAAAAAAAATACAAAAAAATGCCACTTAAAACACACAGCATCAAACGATGGAAAATGGACGTGAAGAGTAGCGTTGCTCATTTGCAAAACATGGGAATGCCCCAAGTTTTAAATGTTCCATACTCATCTTCCAGTAGAGGTCCAGTGTACAAATCCCGTTGGTCCCCTTGTTCTAAAGATAAATAAAATGTCTATATACAAGGCAGTGGATACATCATGACTTGTAACAAAAATTAGGTAGACTGAAGCCAGGAAAGAAGAGTTCCATCAATAGTCCAAGAGATAACATTTGAACAAAACAGAAAAAGTCGCACCAAGTTTAGGCTGGCTGGATTTGGGCCCTAATTCTAGTAGCCAGAACCATATCATATAGATTCTATAATAGTGAATAAATCATAATCTTTATAAGGAATATTAATATCTCAAGACAAAATTTCCTATTATGTAACAAATAATTGTTTATCAAGTTCCAGGTAACCATGAAGCCAAGTAAATATAGAGCGATTAATAATTGGCACATCATGTAAAATCCATATTATAGTCTGCAAACTCTACGACAAATTCTCTGAACATCTTCACATCTTTATGAGCATCAGGTGAAATGACAAAAATATACAGAGAAACTACTCCATTGGCATCAATACCGAAAGATCAGCATCGTAAGCACTTAGAATGAGATAAATTTATCAGCAGAAATTAAGTTTGCATCTAACCCAGCGTCCTGACTATAAAGAGACCCCATTCTTGTATCCAGTATTGCCAGTTGGGACTTCACCCATGGGGGATTGTACCTGCCTTCTACCCATAAAGCTTCTCCAGTATCTTTGTGCTTGAAATCGGGATATTTTGGGTTCTTCTGTAAATTGCAAAAGCACGATCACATTGAAATTTGAGGGTTCATCATATGTTTTTGCAGCAAACATGAAGAAGAAATTAGTTGGAATGATACTAAAAATTCAGGTCTGCATGTGATACTCCCAGAGAACTTTTCTATTGTATTATTTTGTAGAAAGAACTATATTAATATAACATTTAAATCAAGTCAGTAAATTTTCATAATTGCTAAAGAATTATGCCATTAGGTAGCAACAAAAATATTAACTTATATGTACTTTTTCTAGCCAAGAAAAGATCTAGTATGAGTGCTATTTATTCATCTATTATACTTTTTTTTTGTATAGCTATTCAGCAGTAATACTTTTCATTCATTTACATAAATTATTGTGCAGATTACATCATAAGATGTTGAATCTAGACCCTTATAGAAGCAAAGCATATGCATTATTCTCGTTATTACATCCTAGGTTATCAGCCTGTGCACATGCACAAAGCTATCTAATCCTCCTAATTGAGAACATTTAAACTCCATAGAAACAGCATCACGGTGTAATACATAAACTGTCTAGTTCTACAAGGAGACCAAAATGAGTACCTTGTTCTTCCTATTATCCCACCATTCCACTGGATTAGCAAAGAAAGCTTGCCATGATTCTTCTATAGAACCCATATTACTTGCAGCATTATTTCCGAATTTTTTACCTGCAAACAAATATAGTTAACAAATAACACGAACATTTCAAACACAAACAAAACTCTTCTCAAATTAAGAACGTCTTGCCTGCCATCAAGGAGCTTGAGTCATGATCATACAAGGGCAAAGATGAGAGGCTCCTTTCGACAAAATTAAGTTGCTGAACAACTACCTGCAAATGATCTAAAACAATCATAATCGACTAGAGATGAGCTGACTGTAAAAAAGGGGAACCACATGATTATTGATAAAAATAAAACTAAATTAAATAAAAAACCTTGTAGTAGGTCTGCTGTTTTCCATCATCACTCTCAACTGTATCCGAGACCAGACGACCAGAGATGTATATCTGGTTGCCTTTCTCTACATGCTGAAAAGCAATATGCGCCAGCTCTTCCCAAAACGTCAAATTGATCCTGAATAACATAAATGTCATTTTCAAGAAAGATAAATGGTTTAAATACAAGATTATCACTGAGCCACTTATATAGTATTTGTGCATAGATGAATTTGCCACATCTTAAGCCTTAAACCGGATCAACAGACATCATCTGGCAAGAATATGTGGCCGACACAAACACAGACACAAATGCAAAAGACGATAATGTATAACAGAGTCTTTTAAGAGTTGCTGGTCTATATTTCTCTTTTAAACCAGGAAGCAAATATTATCATTCAAATGGGATAAGACGGGACTTGGAGCAGTTAAAAAAAAAAATGTTCACAAAGTTATATACATTTTCAGCATGGAAAATTGCATTCACTGGCTCATTTCCTTTCCTTTTCAATTGGCAAATCTGACATTAGTTTCATTCACTTACCAAGTTTTATCATATCCCCCCATTCCCTAATTGGACACTCTCCCTTTCTCATTGCTTTTGTGCCCCAAACTATAAAGTTTGAAACTTTTCTCAAGAAACCCACCAAGTGGAATCCCGAAAACTTACAAAATACCACCCCCAATTTCATATAGTCTATAACTCACAACCTCAACCACACCATTTTGAAGTACACAAAATTAACATGACGGCGAGGGTGGGATAATAAAATTACCAGGAGGTGAGGGTGGAGGACTTCTTGACGGCGAGGCGGGTCCAGGCGAGGGCTTTGCCGGAGGGCAAGTGCTTCATCTCGACGGGGGTGCCCACGATGCCGATGAGTTGCACCGTGTTGCAGTGCTCCTTCCTCCACGGGATCTCCGCCGGCCGAGTATACGCCACCTGGTAGCTGTTGTTGTTGTTGTTGCTGTTGCTGTTGCTGTTGTAGTTGTAATTGGAATCGAGCGAGCATTTCAACCAAGTGTTGGGCCTCGAAGATGAAAATGGGGATAGAGAAGGGATTTGGAGGGTTTTGAGAGGGTTTTTGGGTATTACCGTGCAGAGGAAGTTCCTCAGCGTTGTTGTAGCTGGTGTGTGATTGAGTGCCATTCTCGAATCTATCTATGTATTACACTCGCTCTGCTCTGTGTGACTGTGAGCCTGACTCTCTGCGCGCCAAAGGGCGTGGCGGGCGTGGGGTGTTTTTGTGAGCTCTTCCTTGCGCTGATGCACATCGGAGATATCATCATATCTTACAAGGGTCGGCGGGGCTTTTTTTTGTTTTTTTTCTTCCTAAATCCGACAATTTGATATTGGGTACACCAGGAGCCCGTTTTAGACCATGGATGGGCTTAGGTTGGCATTTGCAGCTTCAAAATGGGCTTTGAATGTAATCCATTAAAAATAAATAGTACCAAACAATAATTTACACTTGCATGACACTTTGCACATCCACGAGACCCCGTTCTTTCGCTGTCAAACTTCTTGTAGGAATACTTGTAACATTGTGCTCAGAACATGGCCCCTTGCAGCTCAAGTACCTTATCCTTATGCAATTATATGATGTTACATGAAAGATAAGACTGATTGGTGCAAGATTGGATAACGCATTTTCGATTTTATCTTTTATTTTTAATGATGATTCATCTAAGGACTAATTAGTATGGTCACATCAACAAAATAAGATAAAAATATAATTAAGCATCTTCAAATATATGTTCTTAGAACATGTAATTCCCATATGCATTTATATTTCTCACTAACATTTTTAATAAAGCATATAATTCTTATATGCATTTTTAATATAATTTAAGTATAGATATCATTGAAAAAAATCTCAACCTAATCCAAATTTGAAAGAAAACTGTCCTCTCGTTTTAATCTCACCTTTATTTAGGCTTGGGCATGTTGCTTAGAAAGTTAGGTGGCGTTCTACACAATGAGAAGAAGAAGAAGAAAAAAGGGAGGAGTGCGTGAAACACATAAACGCAATTCCGCGCTTTATATGAGTAACAGATATACAAATGAAACATACTACTCTATCTCCTTCTGAGAAGGTCCCACAACCCACTACCAAAAATGAGAGCCCCACTACAAAAGTGCTTCCATCATATTCCACTATCCCCCCCACCATTGATTTTTACACAAAAGAAGAGCATATCAAGTGAGCTTTGACAATTCTTTCACCTTTACTCGGAACCTGGCAAGACATGGAGGGCCTGCTTGCATTTTTTAGGGCATTGACATCAAACCCTGTTTTGACAAAAGCTAAAAGGATGGAAAAAAGTAACAACTATGGCATCTGACTTTGATTGCAATTTGAACCCAGGGGAACAACTAAATTTGTGGGTGTGGGGACCAAGGAGCATATAATCAGTTTCCAACGGGACCCAATGGGAGGGAAGTGTACCCATTTCCTGAGGTCTATGAAGGGGGATTGCTTTCAGGCTTGACAATACTAGAGGTGTCTGGTGGCTGTGTCTGGTAAATGGCCGATGCCAATGAGATGGGCATGATGCAAAGAGCCTTTGATTGAAGGAACTGCATGGCTGCCCCTACGTTTTCTTCCATAAGCTTAGCCACCTGTCGTTCCGTCCCATCGTTCGACCACTTCTCCCATGCCGGTTGGTTTCTTCCACCATCACTTCCCTCTTCCTATGATGCAAAGAAAAGAAGCAAGTGTCCGCTAAGGGCACGAGAAAAAATGATTAAGAAACCCACAAACACTACATAAATGTTCATATTTATAACCTCAACTGATGATAGTGGGATGTCTGTTACAAGTGGTGCCACTGCACCAGCTCCGCCCAGTCTACTCATGCTCAAAACCTGTAAAGTAGATAAATAGACTATTATTAAAAGAACAAATTCATAGGGTCACAATTAGCCAATGCTCCTTTTCAACTATAGGGGCGTACACTACCTAATTAATCATTGAAAACTCCACCCTCCAATTACATTGTTTAAACAAAATTGACCCAAACGCTATTATTAATCATGCAATGTTTATTTTAAAGGCATACTGGGCTGTTCAAATCTGCCTTTGAAGAGGAAGTAATCTTCCTTTGTGTGCAGTATACAACAGTGAAAATTAATGTTTCTATGAATTTAGACCTCCAAGGACTTCTTCCTTTTTTCTTTTCTTTTTTTTTTTGTTGTTACTGGGTAAGTCCAAGGACTTCAAACAATCCAACCTTGTGCATTTGTAGAAACTAAATGGGCCATTTCTTGTAAGCCCATGACCATGGACTCAAAAGATAGTGTGTGAGTGTGCAATAATAACTAGAGCACAAAAATCCTTTGGGAAATTAAGATTGTAGCACCTGTTGTTGATGGAAATAATTTTGGCTGTCTGAGAGTGCCTGTTGTCTTCATATTTTGTCTATCTTAACCCAAAACTTAGGAAACGTCAGGGAAAGTTAAATGACACATTTCAAATGACAAGGTGTCAAGGAAATGGGTCAATCACATCTCCTATGTGTTATTAGAGTGAAAAGCCACCACTTTATAAAGATAGTATCAAATAGATAAGCATTGTAAAATGTCTGGCATAAGTGAAATATGCATTGAAAATAAACGTCATTGGTCAGGAAAGTAAATAAGATTCTAACACAACATAATTTCAGATGATGCTTGAATCAGAATTAGAACAAGGAATAAAATAAAATAAAAATTCAAACAATTTTCACCAGAGAAAAGAGTACTTAAAAGGAAGTCATAGCATAATCTCTGAAGCTTGTTTTGTCTAGTTAGCAAGCTACATGTATTAAGAGATATGAAACCTTTGCTTTAGGACATCAACATCACTTGGGCCTGATATAAGTCAGTCATCAGCTAGACAGCTACATAAGAAAAATGGGAAAATGTAAGGAGCACAGATTACTTTACCTTTACTTGAAGCCTTAGGAACTTCACATAATCCACAATTTCATCGAGCATGGCGGCTCTATCCGTCTACAGGAAAAAAATATTTATCTCTATTTAAACAAAAAAAGAAGAGTTGAATGTCATGATCAATGAAATAAACTTTCAGTTGACTACTTCACATCAGAAGAAGTCCTCAGCCCACATAATAAACCAAAAACCAGCTTTTCAACCATCGCTTCAACATCCTTTATATATTCAGACTAAGAAGGTATAACATCATCCGAAGAAATCCCCACTTCTTTTTCGTTGATAGGCAAACAAATCCACTTTTAGGTTTTGAACATACAACCTCACTCTACCCCCATTATTCCCAGGGGGAAAGCCCAATGTATTATCAATATTGTTGTTATACTAGTAACTTCAAGTGCAACACGAGTTGAATGAAACAAACAATCAGGAAATGCTGGGATTTTCAAGTGCAAGATAATAATACTCTGCAGTGGTTGTTCCCGTGATATGCACTGTCACCTCCCCCCACCCAATTCCATTTATCCATCTTTAACCATCAAGGAAAATCACGTAGCAGCAGTGTAATCCACTTAATATTTTACTTGACAAACTTCCATGAAGTTGCAAAGAGAATATACAACAAAATGACAGTTTCAAAAGACCAAGTTGCTCTAAATTAAGAATGACTAAGATCCTTAATTTTTGAGTTTCAGTAATGCATATTGGTACTTCGTATGAATTGTATATACATATTAACCAGATTTCATGCTACAAAACATGTACATGTGACCAACAAACATTTATACCTTTTATGGGTAACAAGATAGCTACCTTAATTAAGATGGAGCACTAAATCTCATACCCGCTAAAATATAATCCAAACCTTTCCTCTCGTAAAAATAAGTGAAACACATCCCACAATATTGTCATACATGCACAAACTGTACCAACTGACATTTTTTTGGGTAAAACAATCATGGAAACACTCAAAAGCCATATTTTAGAGAGCAATTGTAGGTCCCAACTTCTTTTCCTTTATATTCTCTCTCCTCATTTAATTTTGCAAGCATGAGAACAGCTCCCCTTTCTTTTCCATGAGGATAGAGTTCCAGCATGAGCGATGAAGAGCATAAAAGCAAGTTACTGACCTTATTGACGCTAGGAACCAATTCCTGCAATGCCCTGATTCTTTCGGCTATTCTTTCTCTTCGTAACTGCACCAGAAAGGTGAAAATCAATGCTGACTTGACAGGGAAAGAAGAAAGACCTTAAAAATAGATTAAACCCAAGAATACAAGTGGTGGCTCCAAAATAAGTGGTTAAGTTACCATGATTAGCAGCAATGTTTGTGTCTTTATAAACATTGAATATCAAGCTTACCCGCTCAGCTATGCTGTGTGGATCCGTGGCCTGACCTCGTCTAGCCCGCACCCTTGGGCGCATTGCTGGTGGATGTGGTGCTGCAGCAACAGTGGTGGGCATTGGTTGGCCATGGAAAACCTGCGAAGGATCACGATTTCATGACCACAGACAACACTTACAAGAGTAAACTAACCAACTCCACCTGCATCTCCACCCCACTTCTACTAACACACCTAAAAAGAAACAAAAAAGAAATCTGAAGGACGGAGAGAGACTGAAGCATCCCAGTGCTGAAATGCAAAATTAAATGGCTCAAGTTTCACTGCTGCTAAATTACAGTAACACATAGATTGAACCAGTTTTGAATTACAATAACCCTTCATTGCCTTCTTTCTTTGCTTCTTTTTATTTTTATTTTTTTTATAAGTAATTGACAAATATCATTAAATGCGTAGGGTCCCCTTAAATACACAGGAAGTATACAAAAGAAAACCTTACTTAGCGTATACCTTGTTTATTTACTTCTTTTTTTCTTTCTCTTTCTTCTTTCCCTCTCCTTTCGAGGAAGTGAATTAGACTTCCAAGATAACAAACTTCTAAGTTAAATATTTTGTTGGATACTTCTCAAAGCGAGGATCTAGAGGACAATTGGCCAAACACTCCAAACTCTACAAAACTATACCCATCTTTGAAGTCAATAAGAATCAGGAAGCCACTTGAAATTATCCTAAAACCTTATTAAGAAGCTACAAAGAAGTTCACAAATCTCGTGAATATGGTCTTACTTCTTACAAGAAAAGAACTATTTCCACTATCGGACTCCTACTTGCTGTACCGACAAAACCATTTATTAATTACTGTCTACTATCAATCATGGCCACCATAATTAGAATCCTGCTCTGAAATCACACCCACAAACCATTATTTTTTACATTGCTTCTAGACTTCATTATGCTTTTGTATAATATTTCTGACTTCCCTTTTCTTTGAAAAAAAAAAAAAAAAACGACAGACGCCCTCACATGCAACCTTGTTTTTTACTTCTTGTCCAATATAAAACTTGCATCTCACACAGTTACTACAAACCCAACCCACAATAAGGTTCCCAGTGTCTTTTTCTTCTTCTTGTCTCCCCAGCTATTAAACAAAACAACAACTCAAATTCACAAAATTTATCCCCGACAGTCCTTCTCTTCTCTGAGTACAACAAATTATCATTCCACTAAAAAAACAAGCGACCCATAAAGAAAGAAGAAACTATGACCAGTTGCTTGCTGAGAAAATTTAGGAAAAGAAGTGAAATATTACAATTTTTAACCATAGACTTCATATACAACCATTCAGCTTTGTTTCAATTACCACCCTTTCATGACTCAAAAACGCCAGAAAGAGTAGTACATATTAAAGAAAATCCACTTTTCTAGTCAAATTCCGCCAGTTTCCCATCAACCAAGCAGCTTTTAAAAGGCAAAAGAAAGTATCTTACATTTTTCATAGAAGCAGCTCTACCGTCAACGAGGTCGTCGCGAAAGCGCTTACCGCCACTCCCGGAGGCCTCCTCGGGCTTCAGGAACCCTCCCTTTCCCTGCTCCAAGCTCAGCCCTAGCGGGAAGACCTGCCCGTGGAAGCCGCCGGAGGCGTCGCCGGAGCCGAGCTGGAGCATCATATGCGGCGACGCGCCGGAGGGCAAGCCGGTGTCGTGGCCTCCGGGTAAGCCAGTATCGGCCGACGCGAAGGACGGGATGCCGAGAATCTGGTCGAAGAAATCGTCGTTGGAGGTGGCCTCGGACGACGGGTGGTTGTTCGCCATGAGCGAGCTAGGCGTACGAACTGAGTTGGAACGGAATCGGCCGAGTGGACGTGAGTCTTTCTGACGTGTCAGGGGTTTCAAAGAGCATCAACCTATGCAAACAGAGAGAGAGAGAGAGGGGGAGAGAGAGAAGTTTCAGAGTCTTTGGCTTTGCTTTGCTTTGCTTTTTCTGCTCGGTGTGTACTGAAGGAGACGAAAAGAGGGGGGGTGGCTTTATCCTGCTTAAAATTCTGCTACTTTATCTAAAAGGGCCTCTGTTTCTACAATATTACATGTCTAGCCCTTTTCTTTGCTTCCTTGACTCGCTGCTAAATTTTGCTTGGGAGGTAACGGCGTCGTTTTGAAGCACTCCACCTGCCAAGCCGTGCCGACTGCCACTCAGATGCTCAGCTGCGTTCATTGGTCCAATAAAGTCCGCCTACTTTAGCTAACGAATGTTTTTTTTTTTTAAACAAAAAAAAAAAAAAGATATTTAAAGCTTTTGAATTTGGAAGACTCAAAATGATTTAAAAATATATATGCAGTCAAAAGATGACAAGAAACACTTAAGTGGGATAGTGACACTAACCAAGCAATTCAAGTTAGTGATAGATTGGGTTAGAGACTTATTAGAGATACTTAATGTTAATTATGCAATATCTAGTTTTACTTGAGTTTAGTATGGATCATTTTTAACTACTGATGCCAGGGATGAATAAGTGTTAGGCACCCCTTGGTTTTAAATTTTTTATTACTTTTCTTTTAACTTAATATATATATATATATATATAGAGAGAGAGAGAGAGAGAGATAGCGCTTGGTCTCTAATTAATTTATATTTAAACCGAATTAAGTGTTGGCTAGTGAGGCCATATGACTACGTTTGTTAAAAAAAATAAAAAACATTACTGGTCAAAATCAAAAGAATATTATGTTAGATTCGGAGTTTCTAAGGCTTTTGAATCAGTTGTTATAACATTTGCTCTCTTCATTATGCAATCATAGATGGGTGGTTTGCTTCTTGTTTTAGAATATGATTCTCTCCATTACAAGTGGACTTAAAAAAAAAAACTCAATGGAGATAAACAATTTTATGATCAATATTTAATGTTGTTGTGTCTATATATATATATATATATTCGATATGATGTGATAAATATGTTAGCATATTATTAAAAAAAAATTAAAATAATACGGCATAATTTACATATTAAATGCAATGACATTAAAATGTAGATGATCGTCGTGTGACCATCATTAAGGCATATTTAAGGAAAAGGAAGATAATCGATGAGTCAATTTGGCCGCGTACACCAACAACAAACCTCACGAGACCATGATTGATTGGTGCATAATATCACGGGGTCACAGACTCACGGGCACATTTTGATATTTATATATTCGATCAACCTGCTAATTAAATAAACACCATTGTCGAATATTGTTTTAAGTTTAGAAAGTATTGGATGGATGCCACAACGGCTGATCCTGATCACCAATTGCCTCCTTCGTTGTTTCCAACACAATCTCAGGTTTGTTTCGCAATCGCATCATCATCTGCCACTGCCAGCACAACCGCAACTTGTTTCTTCGGACTTCAAACTCAGTCTGCACCAATAATGTGCAAAAAGTCCTTACACATATACGTTAAGTCAAAAAGAATAGACATAAGGCATGTGCAAGAAATGACTGCTGATATTGTAAAATTTTAGACAATCGTAGGAATGAAGCATTCATAAATAAATGTAAAAAAAGAGAGCCATTAATCTTATTTATTTTGAGTGTTTTTCAATTATATGAATACCATATAACTATTGGAATGTCACAAACATAAAAAAAAAAAATTAAAAAATTAAAAATTAAAAAAATCAGCTTTTGTTGTTGTTGTTATTTATTTATGATAAATGCTAAAGGCCCAACTTTTTTGCCCAACAAAAGTCTAACTTTTACCCTTTATTTTTTTTCTAAAAAAAACAAAATGAAAAATGGAAAAAATGTCTGAAGCAACCCTATCTATTTTTTGCCTTTCTTTTATTTAGTATTTTTTAAAAAAATGAAAAATAGTATTTTTCTTCATAATAATGACATTTTCTTGAAAAAAATGACATTATTATGAAAAAAATACCAATTTTCATTTTTAAAAAAATACCAAATAAAAGAAAGACAAAAAATAGATAGGGTTGCTTCAAACATTTTTTTCATTTTTCATTTTATTTTATTTTTAAAAAATAAATAAGGCAAAAGTTGGACTTTTGTTGGGCAAAAAAGTTGGGTCCCTATCATTCCTCTTTATTTATTTATTTTTGTTTTGTTTACTAGTGCTGATGTCATTAAGTTGATATCTTTGACTTGAAAATAGAAAACAGCATCATTAACGAACTTTATTATAACTAATTTCAGGGCCACATATCTTGAACTAAGAAGAATTGCCATTTGGCAGAATATATGTTAAATGATTACATTCATTTAAAAATAAATAAATAAATAAGGTTTTAGATTCTAAGACAAACTAAAATCTGTGATGATCTCATAATTAAATTTTGGTTTTGAAGTTCCATAATCAACTATCGACAACATTATAGGTTGGGGACCATAGGAAATTTTTTTAGATTTAAAGGGAAAATAGTAGGTGTGACAATAATATTTATCCGATTTCCTTATTAATGGATATGACCATGAATATGCATGACATTACTTAGGATACCCTTTGTTTAAAAGAAAAGAAAAAAAAAAAGAGACAAAAATAGAAACAAACTGACACCAATGATGCTAGTGGGCTCGGTTGGTAATGCTTTTAAGAATTATTGATTTTTTTAGCAAAAAAATAAAAGCATTAATAAACAACTCAAAACACACACTATTTTCATATTTAACACCAAAAAGCAAAAAAACATATCTAAAATCATTGTCCTCGGTTATTTTTGCATAGTAAAAAAATCATATATATCTTTTTGTACAAAAATAACGGGTAGAGATTGTCTCAAATGAAAAATAATCGGAATATTTTCAATCTTGCAATCTCTACCGTTTATTTTTCCGATAAAAATCTCAAATAATTTTTTTACCAGAGGTAAACCAAACTCTTTAAAAAAAATAAAGGACACCCAACAATTATTATTATTATTATTATTTTCCCAAAGTAAATTTGGTAAATTACATGAATAGGTAAAAAGGACACCAATCGTAGTTGTCCTCTGCAAAATAAGGAAACAAAAAACCAAGAAAAGATACGCAAATTGATTACAAAATTGAAGGCCCAGATACTATAGGACCAACCCCATGAAGAGCCCATCACATCACCAGGTACGATTATAAAGTAAACCCATCGTTGTACTTGTGAAAATCCCATTCTGAGTGCTTAAACCCATACGAATATTCATTCATACTCCCAAAACCCTTGTTCCATGGCAATTGCTTTCAAGTCACCAACCCCCACCTTTCTATTGAAGAAGAACACTGAAGCCCATTCTTTTCTCCGCTTTCCCTCTCAGAGATTAGCAGTCCCAGTAAGAAGATTCACTCCAATGGCTGCCCTCAGCACTGCCCCAACCGTTGGGCTATCTGAGACTTTCACAAGGTTGAAAAACCAAGGAAAAGTATGGAAGCCATTTCATTTTTATCTCATTTCCACATCTTTCACTTTCTGATTTGTCTATTACGTTTCAATTTCCTTCTCAATTTTTTCATGGGTTACTCTCTGTTTCAAATGGGTTGTTGGCATTTTGTTTATTATATGTATCATAGAAGAGCTTGTTGCATCACAATGCGGCCTTCGGCAAGCTCGAAAATCCTACTTATAGGGTGATTTTACTCACTCAATCTTAAGATCTTTAGCAAATGTTTCGTGCTTCTCTTAAGAATTTTTGGGTTTAGTGTAAAACCTTCAATTCTATGAGTTTTTAGTTGCCCAACATTAGTTATAGAGCACGGGGCACATGCATTTATCTTTGCGAGTTATTCACTCTATAATGCTTTTCAGTAAGTAAAATGATTATCCGGTTCATGAACTGGGATTTTGTAAAGTCTTCTGGCAGTTTCTGGTGGATAATTTTATGTTTTAGGTCAGAAGCTGCAGTCTTGCTACTGGTCAATGAGCTATAGCTCAAATGGCTACTCAAAAGGCACCTCCTCCCCTCTTAAAATTGGGTGGAAAATAAGGTCCTGGTTTTAAGACCCACTGGGTGTGTGTCTAAATTACCAATAAAAAATAAATAGGAAAGAAAAGTTGCAGGCTTGCAACCGACTTGATTTTTCTATGTTTTTCATAACGAACAAAAGAAGATGGAACTTTTAGGGCTTACACCTCAGATTGAATTAGGAAAAACATCCTTATTCAAGTTCCATGCCATCATTTGAAGCATTCCTAAATTTCTCGGCAGTAAATGATTTCTATTTTTAAATTATCCTGCAATATCTTGTATGCTAAGCTTCCTGACTGCAAATTTTGACAGCTACCTGAATTGTGAAATCAGATGCAATTATTTCTCTGATTCCTGAATGCTAATAATTTCACTTACATATCATTTGGGTCAGCTATTATCAGGTGTTCAACATACAAGATTCTCTATTTATTAATTTTTTCTAATGAGCTTGTTCATGTGTGAAGGTGGCATTAATTCCATACATCACTGCTGGTGATCCTGACCTTTCAACCACAGCAGAAGCATTGAAGGTGCTTGACTCCTGTGGCTCAGACATAATTGAGCTGGGTGTGCCGTACTCTGATCCTTTGGCAGATGGTCCAGTTATCCAGGTCTTATAGTTGTATCTTTTGTTCTTTAATTTATGTGTCCACTTCTCTTATTGATCTGTTTTTTTCAGGCTGCAGCTACACGTTCCTTGGCAAGAGGGACCAATTTCAATGCGATTCTTTCAATGCTGAAGGAGGTAGGACCATTATGCAATGCTATGCCATCTTTCTGTCAGCATCTGATCTAGATACAACGATGGGCTCTATTTCGTTCTTGTAGTTTTTCTTTGTGTGAGTGCGTTATATTAGGCAAAACAACCAAATCTCAGGCATTTGTCTGGCGACTTAGGGCATACCAACTTTCTTATTTGTAAAAACTCAATATTCAGAAGCTTTCTAGGAGATGGATGAGCTATGTACCTTCACCCATCTCTACTATGCATATATTACTATAAAAATGTATTGCCATCCCAAACCCAAATTTACATGTTTCTTGTGACGACACTGGTATACTCTTTCTTGATTTTTCTTTTTTCTTTTTTCTTTCAAGTGGTGCTCTATAATAGTACACGCATGTAGGTAAACGCTCTTAGTGGCTGCTTCTTTTCCTAATTTTATCATATTGTGAATTCAAAGAAAAAAAATAAGTGTTCTCATCATGTTTCCATCATTGTCTTGACAGGTGGTTCCCCAATTATCTTGTCCAATTGCATTATTTTCGTATTACAACCCAATTCTCAAGCGTGGTGTTGAGAAGTTCATGATCACCATAAAAGACGTTGGAGTACAAGGTATAATTTATGCTTTGCTGAAACTTTGAGTTTTTTTTTTTCACAATGCCTTTTCATTTACCCAAATGCTAGCGTATGACGCACTTGTGCCCCTACTATAAATTGATTCTAGAGACAACTCCATAGAGTCAATCCTGACCATTTGGGTGCTGCTTATCCAGACTTCCTCTCTACTATAACTTCAGTGAAAAACCGATCGATGTCCTTGAATAAGATAGCATATTACAACTTATGAAAAAATTTTGCTGATAAATTTGAATGATTTTGGTTACAACCGTCACCTTTGGCTTTTAGCTGCTAAGCTTTGGTTGATTCAAAAGATGACACCAAATTGGAATTCCTCACAAGAGTGAAATTCAATTGTCGGGCTAATGAGGCTTACTCCTTATTTCTATGCTTCATGTTTTTCTTAA
The DNA here is from genome assembly GCF_965113065.1 of Corylus avellana. Classification (NCBI taxonomy): domain Eukaryota; kingdom Viridiplantae; phylum Streptophyta; class Magnoliopsida; order Fagales; family Betulaceae; genus Corylus; species Corylus avellana. The sequence goes on from NC_142500.1 coordinate 20,484,651, forward strand.
CGTCTCTTGAGCAAGACCAGCTTAGGGAATTGTGTAATAACTCATGTCAGGATTTGTAGTTCATATTCCTTTTGAGATCATCTATCTCAATGTGTGCGTGTAAGAGCATCCATCTGTGTTGGGACAATCATATATTTCTATGCTTTGACGTAAATTTCTAACTCATAATAGTTTCTTTTCTCAGTACTTATGTGCTTTGTATGTATTTTGTAAGAATTACTAAAAGTACCGGTCAATTCTCAAGAACAATAGCGAAAGGGTCTGATTCACCTAGAGTTCGCTCCAAGAAATACAGCCATCCATACCCCCTCAAGTCAATCATTCTCATTCAATCACGATAGGAGAGCAAGTTAAAATAGAAAAATTTACATTGGGTTTAGGGATAATCAGGCTGGAACCAATAGGAATGACAAGAACATAAAGACACCAATTGTCATTCCAAAAAAAAAAAAAAATTGTATTCCTCATTCTCATAACTCGAGTTGGATAACTCTCAAATAACCCAAAGGAAAACCTTTAGGCATTTCCTCCATCTTTACAATTTGAACTCCCGAAATGTTCTACTTTCAGTTAGAGTTATACTCAGATATTTTTAGAACATACTGACCCAAAATTGGGTTGTTAACCACTAATTGAATATATTGATCTTCATTTCTTCTAAGAATAGTTATCATAGGCTTCACCTGAATAGGTTCTACTACTTGAATTTGTTTCGTAGGAACAATTGGTTATAAGATAATGATCACAATTTTTTGAGTTAGTGTAAGAAAAACAGCCCATGCACTCAGCATGCTATGTCTTGATACCTTTATCAAACCGAAGTAAATAGGGAAAATGCCTATAAGTCAACGCATTTTTTTATGCCTCGATTTCTTCTTCCCCCTCAAATTTTCTTGCCCCCCATCTTATTTCCTTTGTGAATCCGGATGTGTTGTATAAAAACCCGCCATTGTGCATTTGCTTGCAGGGCTTGTGGTCCCAGATGTTCCTCTAGAGGAAACTGAAATTCTGAGGAAGGAAGCAAAAAAGAATGGGATTGAATTGGTATGTCTACCTCTCAGTCTCATATATTCTTTTCCCCTGTTTCTTGATTCTGGATTTCTTAAGGCTAAACGTGGGTTGAATAATCTGTGTCTTAAAATTCCAAGTCATTAGTTTTTGTTGACCTCATGTACAAAATTGTTTTTCTTTTTTATTAGTAACTTACCCATGCGCCAAATGGATTTTGAACCCACAACCTCATGTTCTATCATATATTTACAAGTAACAAAGTGCCATTTGAGCTATAGCTTGTTAACTATGCCTCATTTGCTAAATTGTTAATTTTTTTTTTCCTTCAGACTAGCTATGCAATTCCTTCTTAAAATTATTTATGTTGTTGATAGCTTGTTAATGGATATGTCTAATGGTGTGGATAAGGTACTGCTCACGACACCCACTACTCCAACGGATCGAATGAGAGCAATTGTTGAAGCTGCAGAAGGATTTGTGTACCTCGTAAGATCATTTTCTATAGTTGATGTTCCTCACCCTGTTTCTTTCTTTTTTTTCTTTTTTTTTTTCCATTTAATTGATTTGCTCCTTGGATGTGCCTGCAGAAGGATTTGTGTACCTCGTAAGATCATTTTATATAGTTGATGCTCCTCACCCTGTTTCTTTCTTTCTTTCTTTCTTTTTTCCATTTAATTGATTTGCTCCTTGGATGTGCCAGCCAAAAGTATGCCTCTAAATTGGACATATGTTTTAACTATTTTTTAATTTTCTGTTTGCATTATCACCGAAAAAGATGCTGTTATTACAAATTTTCATGTTTGGTTTGATTTATCCCATTCTGCTGGAATTGTTTTTCCAATGTACTGCAAACAATGAAGTTATTGGCATCTTTGCTATTCTTGCACTGTGGGTAATTAGATTCAAGTTACATATTTAGAATTTTCTCTCAGCAGTGTCTGTTTATGCCAGAGAGATCGCATTTTGTTTACAATGAATTTGCATTTTCAAAAGTGGAAGTCCCCACCTCTATTCTTGGTGGGGTATTGCTTTTGCTGGCTTGGTATACTTCCCTTGTTTTTGAGATGCATCAAAATAATAGCCTACAAACTTGTAAAGTTATAGTGCTACAGATTTATTATGTTAGACATTCCCCTTCTTGATTTTGGCCTCTGTCAAACTTCAAGGAGACACAGAAACTAAATCATCTGTTCTAGATATTTTAGAATCTTCGTAGGTCTGTTTTCCTGACTCTTGAGTAGCTCTTAGCAGTGCTAGTGTAATTCATCTTTATTATTTAAGAAAGTGGATACATGCGTCATTAGAAAATTTCTAACTTACGTAGTTTAACTTTGCATTATATTATTGTGCAATGAATTTTGTGTGTTCATGTATTTTTCACTATATATATCCAAACCAAGAACTTAATTTCTTCTTGTTCTTTCATGAAAGCAATGCATACTTTCTTATATTTGAAGAAGTTATCTTAGTTCTTGCATCAATCGTTTTAGGACAGTGGGAGGAAAATAAATTGTTTTACTTTCTCATTTCATTTTGAGGTGAAAATTTACGCTGCATATAAGAGTTAACTGTTGATTAATTTGAATTATAGGTAAGCTCGGTTGGGGTCACTGGTGCCCGTGCATCCGTGAGTAATCGTGTTCAAACTCTTCTTCAGGAAATTAAAGAGGTTTGTCTTCTTAATCCTATTTCAACATTTGATATATAGAACTCTCATTTCCGCATTTGAATGAGGTTCAAGTCCTGCCCGAAGAATATATATATATTTTTTTTTGAAAAATGAATCATTGCAACTGGTGGAGGGGATCAGCTATATGCCTTCAGATGGAATATATGCAAGAAATATACGTCTGAAATCTAGTTGTGCTGGGTGTATCGGTAGTAGGTCATTTTAATAAGTTAATTTCAAAAACCTTTTTGACTTGGACAAATTGGGACACATTCTAGAGTTCCACTTCAAATGAGTTGTCTTCTCATATAGCTTTACCTGACTGGTCATTAATTACATCTAAGGACATTAATACCATGTAATCAATGTACTTCAGAATGTAAATATCATCCAAGTATAACTCTGCCATCTGTTGAGATGCTTGGGGACCTGAGGTGTACCAAATACCATTGATATGAAGCATGTCTGAACTCTTTTTTTGGGTAGTGACCTGAGACAACCATCTGCAATTAGCATGATAACCCTTTAACTAAAAGCCTTAGGTTGATGATGAGTAATTTCTGTACATGACCTTCATGCAATTTTATATGGCAGGCAACAGCCAAGCCTGTAGCAGTTGGCTTTGGCATATCGAATCCTGAGCATGTGAAACAGGTTTGTTTTCAACATATACATTTTTGAGTGCTTGTACAGACTGGTATGCTTCCTGCCATTTATGCATGTATTGGTCAATTGTAAATTCTATTGCAGGTAGCGGGATGGGGAGCTGATGGCGTGATTGTTGGGAGTGCCATGGTGAAGGTGCTGGCTGAAGCGAAATCCCCTGAGGAAGGTTTGAAGGAACTAGAAACTTTCACCAAATCCCTTAAAGCTGCACTTGATTGAGCACAATTTTGATTGGATAAAATCAAGCTTGTAACTTTTGATGCCAACTTTGATATGCATTAGAAAATAAGAATACATAGTTGTTCAACATTGTGACATGATTGTCATGCAATAAATAGATTTTCATGCTCTTAAACCCCCGACCCCGCCCCCCTTTTTTTACTGAATTTTTGAATGGGGTTCTGCATGCATGAAGACAACCTCACTTGGGCCCGGTTCAGAAGATTCTACCAAAGATAGTATGCTTCTGTTAGGAAACTTACTTGGCCTAGAAGATCAATCATAAATTCGTAGTGTTTAATTTTGGGGTTATGCTGTAGAACTGCATCCATAATAGTGAAGAACCCAGCTTCTGCACAAAGCACCTGTGCCTGAGACTTCTATGTGACAATAAGTGACATAGAGAAAAGAGTTGCAGAGCTTTCTGGGAAGTAGCATAACTCTTTGAACTGGCTTACTAATGCTCCCACAATAAATGTACTTGCCAATTAGGTATTGAGTCCAATTACCCATCTAGATTCATTTCATTCTCTCAAGAAAGGGATCTAGTATTAGATCCAAGATCCAGTATTAAAACCTTCAAACTCTCATATATATATATATATATATATATATATATATATATATATATATATAAGAAAGATGAGAGTTTGAAAGTTTTAATACTGGATCTTGGATCTAATACTAGATCCCTTTCTTGAGAGAATGAAATGAATCTAGATGGGTAATTGGACTCAATACCTAATTGGCAAGTACCTGCAAACTCTCATCTTTCTTATATATATATAAGATGCTAGCAAAATGGGCAGCATCCCATCAGTATTTTGGGATCACTCCATTGATATGTATCTTGTTGTTTACTTCAGGGTGAAGGTTTGAGCACTCATTAAAAAATTAAAAAAGAGAGAACCGCCAAAATTCTAAATTACATGTTACCAGCAAAACAATGTATTGGGAGTTCACAAGAGAAATTTATCGCAACCAAACTCTTTCATAATACCAAGAGGAAAATGCTCAGGATACTACAGCTTTTTCTTTAGACTATTCAATTTAGGTAAGGAAAAATTGGAGATTACAATATAAGTATAAGAAATAAAAACATAGGGGGGACAATTCAAACAAAAGCCCCAACACAATTCAAAATCAATGCAATAAAACTTAAAATTATTGGGAATAGGTCAACTAAATGATTTAACCCATTTGTCGAACTACAGTGACCACAAATGGCGATTTGCAAAGGTAATGTTCCATAAACAAAACTACTTATGTACAACAATTGTAGCACACGAAATGATGCTTTACAATAAGGGAACAAACACTAAAGAATGTTGGATCATAGTAGCTAAAGAGAAGCTGGACCACGATGTCAGTTAAGAATGGTACTCATAAGAATAGCTGAGTGGACACTAAAACATAAACTTCAATTAGATTTGAAATTTTTCAAAGACAAAATAAGGGTATATAGAGTGACACAATACAACGACTTATTTTGACCCCTAGTAAACTTTTCTTATAATTATTTTTAAATAATTAACATAATGTGTTACACTAGTTTGTAATTATATGTAGACTGTAAATCACAATGATTTATAAATTAGACAATAAATACTAAAACAATTTACTGACTTTCTCATTACCAAAATCAGTAACCCAAATGTTAAATGGAGGAGGATAACTTTTATAAGGACTTGGCGAAAACCAGGTCCTTTGTGCCTACCAATCAAATCGAACACATAAGCAAATCACACTAAAAGGAGATTAGTGTTGCGTGTCAATGTCAATCTCCAAAATTTTCCTGGTACTAAACTACCAGGAAAATTAACATTGAAGGGACTCGATTACAGTCCATTGACGTGTAATTCACAACTGTCCAATACCCAAGTTCCCAACTGGTCCACGCTGTTGAGACAGCTCAAAAAGAATCTAAAAGATCATGCTTTCCCCAACGGACCTACCTAGGTGGACCCTGCTCCAACAAACCAATGGGATCAAAACACCTGTGATAAACACAATTTGATGAGGATTTAGAAAAGAAAATCATAGATCGATGATGTGGCAGAAATCTGAAAGAAAATAAGATGTAAGATTGATGGTGTGGCATAATCCTGAGCGTTAAATATATAAAGAAAGGTTGATGATAGCTTATGGATGGAGTCCATATAAATAAGAAAATGTAGGAGATCCATACCGCCATACAAAAGGCAGCTGAGAAACAGAGACAAAGCGAGCGAATCATAAATGAAAAAAGAAACAGACAAAAAGCGTGAAAATTGGTACGGACCGATGAACACAGTGTTCTCTGTCGAGGAAATGGGCGATCCGTTGTGGTCGTCGTCGGGTTCGACCACCACGGCGATGAATCGGAGCGACTCGGAGTGGTTCCTGCAGCAATACATCGAGGAGAACTTCCCGCCTGCGACGGCGATTTCTGTGCCCCCGTCGACGATCGCCGATTCCTCGGCCACCACCGACGAGGTGGAGGTCCTGGATAATGATAAGCACAATTATTATCGTCAGCAGCGGTTGAATCATCCGTATCCGACGGCTCCGGCTGATCCCGAGGAGTACCGCGCCCTCCTTAAGAGCAAGCTCCATATGGCTTGCGCCGTCGTTGCTCAACGGGTCTCTCTCTAAATATATATATATATGAAATCTATTTTTTTTTTGTTTAAAAGAAAAAAAATTGATTGCGTTTTGGAAATTGTGTTTGCAGGGATCATGTTCAAGCACTGAAGAGAATGGTAATGTAGCAGAGAGTCAATCGCAGGGGTCAAAGCCATCGCAGTTGGGATCTCAAGCTCAGGATAAAGGTTTTTTGTTTATCAAATTATGGATTTTGCTTCCTAATTTTGTCTGAAAGTAATTTTTTGTTTTGCTATGGTGGATAAATCCAGTGGTAGTTTTATTTCTTAACTATTATATTTGAGAATCAATAATTTGATAAACAAAAAACTACCACAATAGTTGAGATCAATTTTATCATTCGTATAATTAGTGAACACGAAACTAACTAATTATATGGCTTCCAAACTTTATTCAAGCCAAAGGGAAGTTTTAAGAAAGCGAAAAACAATATTAATTGTTGTAACATGGAGTATATTGTCGTTTCAAAACAATTGCTATATGCAAAACTATATAATTGTGATATAGTCATATAAAACATATCGGATACATGTGTTTATGCTGAGCAAGATAAAGACACTTGGAATATAATAACAATAATTGCTAATAAACCATAACACTACAACTTATCAAAAAAAAAAAAAAAAAAAAAACCATAACACTATAATTTTTTTCATTAAACTGCAACAAAAGGCACAAAGTATGAATAATGCTAATCCAAATTAACACTACAAAATACAAAAGTCAAAAGTCCAACAAAAACATAATCTTCCATTAGCCCACTAAAAATCCAAAAAAAAAAAAACAATCATTATCTTAGTCCTGAAGTTGCAAATTTTATCAAAGAAAATATATGCATGTAGAGTACAAATTGAAATATATATATATATATATATATATATATATATATATATATATATATATATATCAACCTGTAAGAACTATTTCACAATCTCGGCTATAGCTTGCCTTTCCTGTCCTGAAGTTGCTTTAATTGTAGTGCATCTGCCATTTCGTTGCATTGGTGAAATATTTTTCTTATATTTGTATATCCAAACTCATGCCATTTGTCACAATTTTGGCTACGACAATTGTCAAAATTTTAGCGTTCTATGATTTCCTTTCTCTTGGTTTCTGCTTTTATATATTAGATTAGATTATTGTTATTATTGGTAAACTACATATATAGTGGATTTTGATCCCACAACCTCATCTTCTACCTTGTTTTTATGGGAGAAGAAAGTGTCATTTGAGCTAGAGCTATATGGTTATAGAAAAATGGATTACATGCTATTCACTTTCATTATCATTCTTTTCTTTCTTTCTTTCTTTTAAGAGACGGATGGCTGATTGTGTTTTGGTAATGGGTCACTGGCATACTAGAGGCCAATACCCACATTTAGAAACTAAATTTAGCTAGAGTACATTACGTTGAAAATTTAGGCTCTGTTGAGCTGAATACTTGCTCAAATAATTGTTAAAATCTTTTGCATTAACTAAGTCGGCATACATCAATACTTAATTTTGTTTCTATCATAGTTCCTAGTGATTGCAACATTGTGTGATCATTTCTATCTCAGCTATGAACAATTCAGATGAGATGTTATTGGTCACTTAGTATCTCTGCTTTCTTTGCCCTTCATTTTTCATAGTCTGTAAGTTCAATGGATGTTGCATGGCATCATGAACATTAACCTAAACTGCCTTTTCCACTTCTTAGCATCCCCTATGTGTTTTGTGTGCACTCATGCGTGCATGGGTGGTGTGTATGGGTGACATGCAATGTCAAATTTGAATTATAAACACTGTAGGTACTGGCCATAATTTCTCTATGGCACAAAGTCAGGCTGATGGTGGACCACTTGGCATTCCAGCATTACCAACTTTGCAGGTAAAATCAGGAGTACAAGTTAGACAATCAACTAGCGGATCATCAAGAGAGGATTCAGATGATGATGACCTTGAGGGAGACATGGAAACCACCGATAACATGGGTCCTTCTGATGAAAAACGTGCTAGGAGGTAACTGCAAATTGTTTCTTTAGTTACTTATATCCTGTTTTGGTTTCACATGGTTCTTAAAAGTTTTAGGTACCTTTGTTTTTTATTTTATTGTGTTTATGCGCTCGAATTTTTCATTTTCTTCCCTATTTTGTTGTAACTAATAGTCATATGAGTGATCACTTGATCTGGAATGAGAGACCATAAGAAGTTATCATAGAATTGCACAATGTGGTCTCTTATCTTAGACTGATCTGGAGAGACTGTATCATTAGCCACCAACTGTTCAATGGAATTATTCGTCCTATTCAAGTTGGCCACTTGATGGAAGAACTTTGTGCATTTGTCATCCTCTTTTAACCACAACACCATCGATTTTTGCCTTCAACTCACCTCTTCCAAGAGAGTTATCATCTCCAAATCAATAATCCCTTTCCTCAAATTCGCCTTCTCACTTAAAATTCTCCCTCTTCCAAACCCTCGAGAACCCATAAATCGTCCAAAAGAAGTTTTTTCTTTTTCTCTATGTTGCCAAATACTCTTAAATCAACTTTCAAAGCCTTAACTTTGCGAGCCAAAATGAAACTCAAAGAACCCTGAAAAAGACAAGAGATCCACCACTGTTTCACCCTGTCAATGAAACCCTCTGATTTTAACCACATGTTCTCGAACTTAAAATACTTTCTACCTCCATGAACACCTTCGCAATCAAAAAGGATAGGGAAATGATCCGAGCATAGTCTAGGCAACCTCTTCTGAGTCAAATAAGGAAATTGGGCTTCCAAATTAGGGGAGATAAAGAATCTATTAATTCTAGACTGAGAGGGTGGGTCTCTATTATTTGACCACGTAAAGGAAGGAACCTCCTACTTACTGGGAGAATATCCATTATGCCCTGCTCAAAAATGAAGTCCTTAAGCACCACCATAGCTGGGTCGAAGCGGGCTTTGCCCAATCTTTCACGAGGAAAGTGAGAATAAACCTCAACATTCCAGGATTATAACTTTGGCTTCATAGGACGACTGAGATACCCCTCCTCTTTACCCTGCTTCTGCTAGAGCTACCACCTGTCGAATCATAGTTAATCGAACAAGACAGTCTTTTTAACTCTCTTTTTCCTACGATGGCTGATTTGGAGTTGGAAACCCACTCTCCCTGGTTATGACTCGCTTCAATGGCTGGTAGTAGCTGCATTAGATCCCCTTTAAACCCATCACAAGATAAACCAACACAGTGACAAAAATCATCCACCTTCTGCAAGACTGGCTTGAAGCTGATGACCCAGAACACTCAGGATTGACTAACTCTTCAGGGGCACAGCATACCAGAGGCTCACACACAAAGGGTTCCCTCCTGGGGGCATAATCCGAACAAGGCCTACCATTACTGTCCACGTAACTCCCAACTTGCCCAGCCAATGCAACGGAATCTTTAGCTCCCAGCAGATTGGCAATATCCTCCCTGGAATCCATCCAACCCAATTCCTTTGCCCTTATTAGCCCGCCACAACTCAGCCACACCAAGACCAACCCCCTGAATTGCTCTGACAGTGAAGTCAGAGAAGAAATATTCAAACCTAACGAAACTCCCCCCTTCCTTTCAACACCATTGCCCAGAAGAAACAGAGAGATCCTCATCACCTAAATGGTCCTTAGGAAGGGCAACAATGGTGTCAGATAATCCTCCGTTTCTGATGCTGCATCCCCCAAAAGTGTCATTTCTATTTATCCAAAAAGAAAGAAAGAAAGGAAAAAAAAAAGAAAGAAAGAAAAGATCTCTTCATTCCTAGCTAATATTACCCTCTTGGTACATTTAGAAGGGCTTTTGTAGGTACAAAGAAGCCAATGAGAGAGATCACATTAGATTATCTAAATGTTTTCTTCAAATGGGTTTTGCTTCATAATTCATGACTCTTTTGGTTTGTAATTATTTGTGCTTTCTTTTTCTTTGGGGTGACTCCTTTTTTATATGACCTATGTACTTGGGTTGTGTCTTATTTGATGCTTTCCAAAAGAAGATTTTTTTTATTTATTTATTTTTTAATTTGTTAGAAAAAATATAGCAGTATTTCAATTGACACTTTGATGGTTGGATCAGGATGCGTTCGAACCGAGAATCAGCTAGACGCTCTAGAAGAAGAAAACAAGCACATATGAATGAACTTGAGACACAGGTATTGGTTTATTTTTTTCTTAACACTAATACTTTCTTCATCATTTTCCTTTTGTATTTATCTCTTTAAGATTATGTGGTTTCATACAGGTTGGTCATCTTAGGGTTGAACACTCTACATTGTTGAAGCGTCTTACTGAGGTGAATCAAAAGTACGAAGGTTCTGGTGTTGACAACAGAATTTTAAAAGCTGATATTGAGACTTTGAGAGCAAAGGTAAACCACTATTATCTTCTAATTGTGCAATTGTTTTGCTGCTCGCATATCTCTTAGGGTCAGTTTATATCTTGTTCTTGTTGAAAGTGACTTTTTTTTTTTTTTAGTTCTAGTTTCAAATGAGTATAAAAGAGATTACATTATTGTATGACCATAAGTTTAAGAACATCAGATCCATGTATAGTTTTTAAAATATTATCTGCATGTTTGAGCATCCTGTGGAGATTGAATGTGTACGCAATTTCTTCTGTAGCTTAAGGGAAAGCATCTATTTTACTTTTGTATCAACTTGGAACAACATCATTTTCGTGGTCTTAATTCTGATCCTGGACACAATGACACAGGTTCATCCTAAATCCTCATGACAAATTAAATGGACTCTCATATGCTCTGCAATAATCAGCATGATGATTTACATTTCAGGGTAGTTCGCATGGTCATTTGTTTCCTTGTGAAAATTGTACAGTTTGTTGGTCCTTTGAGTTAAGTAGTTGGACCATGCTTGACACTTATCATACGGTATAGATGAAAGATTAAGAAAATAAAAAACCTCATATTGATGAGTAAAAAGATTAAATTGGTGATCTGCAAAATGGAAAAATGTTGCAGTTTTAGCATGCTACGTGTATTCTCCTCACCGAAGTGTGTCGATATACTCCACAGCTGAATGTGTGTGCATATGAATCTTTATCGCTATCTACAAAATTAATCTAATTGATAACTCTTCATGGTGCAATTTTTTCAGTTAAGAACACAATTTTCTTGTGTTCATCTCAATTTCCTTTGTGCTCGTAATCACAAACTTCTCCTCCAAGTTGGTTAAAGTTACTGGATAAGCCAGTTAGGTGAGGGCCAAAATGTAGAAATGGTTCTGATTCATGCCTCAGGGTGGTTAAAAGAAAAAAGTTGGCGACTACATATATTTCTCGTCTTTCCAGCAGGGCAGCCCCTTTTTTATGGTTGTGTTAGATGGGCTCCATTTATATTCTAGGGTTAAAGATATTTCTGTTTTGTTTTCATAGTATTATTGCCTGGGAGCATCTCGTTGGCAGATTGCATAATTCGCTAATTGTGTTGGATAACACCATGGATATGTGTGATTTGTTCTCTAGTGCACGTTAATCTGTTTATGTGCCTAAATGATGTTTTTAGCATTATGTATGTGTCATTACATTTTTCGTAAAACGGATACTAAAATATTCTCTTTTGATGTCAACTGCCATGTTGCATCAAGGTTGCCGTGTTTTGACACCCACGTATCTTATGTTACTAACCACAAGTTTTGCCCAAGATGTTGAGTGTTGGTAGTATGAGCGTCTCATGTGTAAAATTGCCCTACCCTCTAATTTGAAAATCCACCATGTGCTCTGCACGGGGTGGAGATCCCATTCTCTATTCCCCTTTTTTTTTTTTTCAATCAGTATATGGGTAAAATTAATGGTTGGGACATATTTGAGTACTCGAGGGAACTATGTATATGGTGGCTAAATGGGGGAATATGGGAGATCTATTTTAGAATATGAATTTTTACCATTTAACCTTTTTTTACCGACTTTGTTTATAAAAGTTTGATCTATGAGGGATGTTATTTTATTGGGTATCAATCAGTTTTAAAATGGGGTTGGAATTGGAAGGTAGAGGAAACCAAGAGAAATTCTTGTTTCATATAATAGGATAGATTTGCCATAAATTGCCATTATTGTTTATACAAATATTGCACTCGCAGATAATACGGTTAACATTGCATTTGAATGTTTTCCCAGGTGAAGATGGCTGAGGAAACCGTTAAGCGAGTGACAGGTTTACCGGCAATGAATCTAGCGATGGCCACTGTACCTAGCATGGGAATGCCACTTGTAAGCAGCCCGATGAATGCATCTACAAATGCTGCAGCATTACCAATTCCACCAAAATCCAACCACTTCTTTCGCCAACAAGTTCCAACTGTTGTCAATGCTATTCCTCATCATCAGAGTCAGAGACTGGACGACAGTTTCCCCAGCAACCCTCCAATTCCTCTTATTGGAAATCCGCAGAAAGATATTGGGGGAAACAGAGTGGCTGAAATGTCTTCGATGCAGTGCAGAGCTAGAGTGCAACAAGTGCAGAAGCAAATTTCCCCAGATGCTACTTCGCATGGAACAATGCCTGGTTGGGACCCTGAACTTTCTCATACAGCTCCAAACAATAACAAACAGAATTGACCATAGTACCCTCCCCGTGCTCCTTAACTATTTTTAGATTTGAGGGGGCTGCCCGCAGAACAAGTAGTTCATATTCATTTATGGGTATTTATTTCAGCTGCATCTTTGTAATTACTACCAAGATTTAGGTTTTCTAGAGCCCACCCTTTCCGTGAACTAAATAATAATGTGGAACAGTTTTTCTTCCATCATTCCTACCATCTTATTGGTGGTATCACCTCCACTGTTTCCTAGGTCAATGCATTGATGATCAACCTGACCAAAGAAGGCAAAGATTTTTTTTTTTTAAAAAAAAAAGGGTTGATAGATCAGAAAATGATGTTCAATCAAGTTACATTATTTCTTTAAGGCTCGTACAACAAATACAATATATTTTGCGTGAACATCACCGAATTATAACAATCAGCCTTACCCATGACATGATCTACCAAGCAGACACCTTCTTCGAAAAGATTACAATGAATGGGGGAGAGGACTCAGGAGGCAGAGCGGAAGAATCGACACTACCTATATTGAATTCGTCACTGCTGATTTTTTGGACCAGATTGGAGACCTGATTGAACTTTGCTTTGAAAGTGGCTTTCCAACCTGCACAATATCTCTCAAAGTAAGAATAATGAGGTTTTAAAAAACAATGGGAAAGATGAGCATAGGAATTGGAGCACTATGCCTGGTTGCACATTTGTAATAAATGGTCTCGGGAGAGTTGTAGGTTTTTGCATTGGCAAACATCCTTTTAACATCCGCCACAAACATCTCAAACGTTACATAATATTGCTCAGACTCTACCCTCTTCGACATCGTCTTCAAATCTACAGTACATTGAAAACTAAACCATCACAAATTTGACAAAAATGCACAAGATAACTTCTTTAATAGATTTTTCAACTAATATACTAGGGTAACGTTATTTATTCAGTGAATAACTGGTTTCGGAAGGACTCAGTGGCATCAATTTCCACTATTACATCAAAGAACTTAAAAACCTTGATTACCCTTCTCGGTGAAATGTGGATAATTTTTAAGGGACAATTGGCCTCATTACAAGTTTGAAGACATTTAATTATCCATTTTAACATTAGAAACAGCTCTCTAAGTGGTTCATATAGAATAACCTCACATGAATATCAACTTTAATGTAGTACTAGTAGTAACTATAACCTCACATGATATAATCAACTCTAAGGATGTGGCAGCATGGAGAAGAAAATATTGTTTCAGGCACCCATAGGACCAGAAGTGCCCCTCGTTTCAAATAGGTAACAAGGAAATGTTCAAAAAACCGTATGACAGTTTGCAAGCAAAACAGTGTTAAGAGTTCTATGGAAAAACGTATGACAATTTGTAAGGAAAAAGCATATAAATGTGATAGTTGTTACCCATTGGATCTTTGATGATATCATAATAATCAGGGACATCTCGTGCATCAACTGGTTCCTTGAATGGCCAAGCATCAACATGGTCATGCATCGACTGCTTAAAAAAACATTATTGGGTAAGATTCCACATGACAAGGAAAATATAGTCGGACAATGGGATGTTCAAAAAAATTGGCAATGTGCAAATGTGCTTTCAGTTTTGAATTCTATGGGAAGTTCGGCAACTTTTCTATCCATACTGAAAGCACAAAAGACAACTTCGCACATGTCAGCCTGAGATGTCGTGGGTCCTACATATCATAGAGAAAACTCCATATAAAAGCCATTTCTATGCAACCATGTTTTTCTGTTTTATTTATTTATTTTTTTTCAACATGACTCAAAGATTTCCAAAAAATATCTGACCATCAATTTTTATGGAAGTTGCAAGATCTGTTGAAATCAATCTCTAGAGCTTCCATGAACGAACTCTTCTTTTAATGAAAGTATTACATGTTTAAGAATAAAAAGTTAAGAAAAAGATCTTAGAAACTTGCCTTCAGAAGCGAGCGCATGAATACAGTCAAATGTTTTTGATTTGTGGCACTGTCTGTAGAGGCACTTAAAGTTCTAAACCGTGAATGGCCCCACTGATCAGGAGTCCACCCAGCCTCCCCTGTTATCAAATAGATTGCAAACTTCCAATACGTACTGGAACTTCATGAAACAAATGCAAAAACACAAACTCAAGTACCATCTAGACTCACAAATTGTAAAGTTCATATCAAAAAGTCAAATTAGTAAGACCATTACTTGCACATTTATGTTACCAAGTACAGCAGATCATGCACCAGAAAAATTTGGTTTCAATTCAAATAGAAATTATGTTTTGAAGTGAATCAAATTACACATCTCCTTGGTATAGTAACAAGGCCAAGAACACAATTACAACAACCTATTTAACATTTATTAGGAAGGTTTTATACAAGTAATATATGACATTCCAACCTTAGAAAATGTTTACTTTAATGGGCTATATATGATAAATAGATCCACACAGATCTGTATACTAGTAAAAATGGAAAGGAAAAAGAGCTACCTCCACATGGAGCATTTAACATAAAACTTTATATATATATATATAATCCAGGTACATAGGAAATTTACAAGGGAAGCACCTAGCTAAAAGGAGAAAAAAGATCAAGAAAATCATGAAAACTTAACAAATTAGGATAGACAAATGCAGCTGTCCAAAGGTAAAGAGTCTTGAAGGAAAAAGGCTTAAGTTCCACCACCATCCTCTCCCAATTCACAAAACTTGTATCATTTCTTTCCCTCCAAAGATATCACAAAAGGCATGATGGCACCATCTTCCACACACCTACACTCTAAGGACTACCATATAACCCTCTCCAACAAGAAAACAAGTCTACTACTCGTCTAGGCATAACCCAAGACAGCCCAACACAACTGAAGATAGCACTTCATAAGGCACTAGCAACCCAACTTATGCCCCCCAATAATTTAGTTTTTTCCCAAATCACTAATAACTTGACTTTCCTCAATTTCTCTTCATCATATAAAGCTCTCTCTTCCTCCAAACCATCAAGAACACATAACTAATCCAAAACAGTTTTTTATGGGTCCCCACGTTACCAAACACCTGATAATTCTAGACTCTTAAAACAGCTTTAAAGGCCTTAAGTTTATGAGCCAAAATGAAGCTTGACGATCCTTGAATATGATAAGAAGTCCACTACTGCCTCATCTTGTCCACAAAGCTTTCGTACTTAAACCACATAATCTCAAACTTAAAAGATCTTTTGCCACTCTGAATAGCACCACAATCAAGGAGAATGGGGAAATGGTCTAAGCATAGTCTAGGCAACCTTTTCTAATATAAATCAGGAAACTTGCCTTGTTTGGATGGGCCAAATTTCATTCTTGTTTTGGATTTTTTAAGAAACCGATGCAGATGTGTTGTTTGGTTTTCAAAGAGAAACGTGATTTTTAGAACATTGGGCAAAATTTTGAATTTGTGAATTTGTACCAAATCTGTTTACAAAATCAAAAAATATGAATTTGAAAACAAAACAAAAAACGTGCCAAGCCAAACAAGGCTTAGCTTCCCATTCAGAGAGACTAAAAACCTATCAATTCTTGACCGATAAGGGGGATCCCAATTGTTTGACCAAGTAAAAGTTCCCCCTTAAAAGGGGAAGGTTCATGAGGCCCTGTTCAAAAATAAAATCAAATAAATTCATCATAGAGAGACAAAAATGATCTTCACCCGATCTTTCACTTGGAAAACATGATGTTGATTATTTGAACTTGTGAAGAGTAGATAATTAAGCTATGAATCAAACCACCAGAACTATAAATGCCATCCAGTGCACTGAATTTCCATTAAGTACCAAACAATAAAGAAGCATATGCTAACCAATGAGGAGGAATTATAAAACTTACTCAATCCAGGGATATCCTCAACTTTGATGATTTTCTTGGGAATACCAGCTTCCTTCTGAACAAATAAGTTCTCCATCACAATTAGACACATCATACATTATGTTAACATACTAATTTTGGAAATAAAGAGAAGCACAATACAACACTTGAAAAAAAAAAAAAAAAAAAAAAAAATGAAAAACAAGGAGGTATGCCAATATTGTCTGTGGTTCAAGATTGCCACTGACATGCATCTAGATGCTTTAGATTATCTCTCTGTGTGTCTAATTTAAGATAGAATCAAAGTAAGAGGTGTGACTAATTCATTTAGTTTAGAAACAAAATTGAAAATTTTCGAATCATTCAATAGTTTTATGAGAAATGTTTTCATTTTTTTTTTATTTTTTATAGGTAGTATCAATTTATATAAAAGCGCAAAGGGGCGCAACCCAAGTACAATGGAAGTATACAATAGAGCTCACATATGCAATAGCTATTAAGCTGAAAATGAAGCACATAAGTCTAGAAATTCCGCAAGCGTTGAAGCTTGTGACGAATGCCACATTACTCTCCATGAGAACAGTGTTTGGATCACCTTTTTCTTCAACTCTATAAGTCCAAGATCCCAGTCCTCAAAACTCTGTGCATTCATTTCTCTCCATAAGCACCACATTACACATAAAGGAGCCATTCTCCAAATTTACAGAACTGTACAATTACCCCTTTGTCCTCTCCAACTTCCCAAACAATCCTTCATCCTACCCGGCATCACCCACGTAACACCAAACAACTGAAAAACCATGTTCCATAGCTCTATAGCAACCTCACAATGCAATAATAAATGATCAATTGATTCACCACTATGCTTGCACATACAACATCACTCCATCACTATAATGTTTTTTTTACGTAAATTGTCCAATGTTAATATTTTCCCCAGCACCACTGTCCACACAAAAAAAGCCACTCTCGGAGGAGCTTTACTCTTCCAAATACTCCTCCAAGGACCAACCACCGGAGCCGAATTAACCCTTACTTGATAATATGACTTCACCTCAAACTTCTTTCGCATCGAGGGAATCCAACAAATTTTATGAGAAATGGTTTTATACTAGCTTGAAGTCTACATTAGGAAAAAAGTTTGAATTTAGATATATGAATACAAATTTATCATGAAAATGGCTATTTGACCTTGATCATGCACTAACTACATGAAGGTGCTTAAATATGTAAAAGTCTGATCTACTATGAGAATTTCATGCAATCTGAATTCAGTCGAAACTACCAACACGGAATCTATAGCGTTAAACAAGAATACCATAACACGCATATAGTATGTATTAATTAGAGATCTCAGAACATCAAGAAACTATAGTATATACCTTCTGAAAATCAATTCCAGGATACACAATGTGACAGTTCGAGAGCTCTCTAATTTTTTCATCAATTGCCTATCATAACAATAACAATGCAGATTATAGTCAGAGTCAATATGATGAGATCAGAAAGTACACATAATAAAAAGGAAAGAAAAAAAGACGCAAGGAACTCAGAAGCCACACTTTCGATATGAAACAATGATGACATTAGTAACTTTTAAGAGATAAATTATTCAAAAAAACTTGTAAGGCGATGGAGGGTGCATATGATTAAGTTTCCCTTCTAATTTGCATTCCGAGTTTGAAAAAATATTTGACCAACTTGAGAATGAAATATTCAAAAATTAAACAGTAGTCCCATGATGCAACTTTACTATGTTAAAACTTAAAAAAAAAAAAAAACAAAAAATTCCTACAGTTCAACGGGAAGGGAAGAAGAACCAAGTAGAGCTAAAAGGAGCTTGAGACAAAGGAGGTGCAGTAGCACATTCCAAAAACTGCATAAAAGTGAGGGTATTTCGAAGTAGTTCAGCAATTTTTTCTCCTCAAACGCAGTTCAAAAATTTACAACACAAGGTCTTTAGCCAAAAAAGGAAAAAGAAAAGAAAGTGTAAAAGTAACATATTTTGTAGGGGCAGATAATGAGGTAAATGTTCAAGTGAAAGAAAAAAAATAATACTCAATATAGTTTGGAGCAAAGGAAGAATATATTTTTCTCTATGAATTCTTATCATGACTTACCATGTCAAAAACCAACTCATACACTTTAATTATGCAAACCCAAAATATCTGTGACTAAGCAGATATTTTTCTTACCTGCCTCTGACGGCGAATCATAGTTGATAAATCAGTGTATGGAAGCTTTTGATCAATTTTGCACTCCATAAGGATTCCTCCATCATAGTCTTTTATATACCTGGGATGCTAATCAAATTCTCATAAATAGACTAGAAACAAATAGATCGTAATGTCTGGATTAATGGAATATAGGAAGAAGATTTTCACAGGAGTCAAATGAATAAATAGGTTTTTTAAAGGCTTCTAAAAGGACCTAGAAGTGAAAATAATCTTGACAGTCTTAAGCCTAGAGATGTCATTAAACCTACCCTTGCCATCGATCTTTCTCCAAGTGGATCTCTTTAGTAAAACCCTACAGGTAAAAAAGTAAAATTCAAATCATTCTATAGAACCAAATCCTATCCAGTTAAGAGAAGGATAAATAAAAAATAGGCAAATTACAGAGTACCATTCCAAACTATCACCCTTGTATCAATGTCCTCACCAAACTTTTAATTTGAGCGATTGACTCCCTAATTTGGAAGAAATCTTGTAATGTTCCCCTCACTGTCCAAACTAGTACAAAAACAATAACTGAATTACCCAATAAAATAATAGTGAAATGCGAATTCTGCTGATTTTGTACAATTAAATTTGGTTATGGGGGTTATTTTTGAGTTGTGGAGCTGGTAATGGACGGCGGTTTGTAGGTGGGGACGGTGTAGGGGTCAGAAAGAAATGATAGAGAGAGGGAGATCACAGATGCCAAAAGAAAAGCCATATCACCATTTGTATTAAGGGGTGTTTCAGTCATCTTCTCATTTTTGGTACTAATTTCAACGGGAAGGATCAAATTGCAATAATTCTTCTAAATTATGGATTAATAGCCCAAGTTGGAAGTTTGAGGGGAACATTACAACCTGATAGTTTTGGATAGAAAAGTATAATTAACCCTAGAGAAATATGAAAAAATACAAATATGCCAAAACATTAACACCGAGGATGAATCCAAAACTCCTAAAGGAGCCATTATGAAGATAATAAATAAGATGATAAAGGAGTAGTATTGAACAGTTTAAGAGAACATGAAGTCAGATAAATGAATAATTGATGCAGCGTAGGATTGTGGTTAACAAGAAAAACAGCGAGTAGAAGGGATAAATATTCCTAAGATTGTGAGACTATCACAAAAATCTAAGAAATCTTCTTAAAAACTAGAGCTTATCTAGGGTTTAAGGAAAAAACACAAAGAAATTCAACTTTGAGTATTCTTATTTAACAAAACTCAATAATAATCATAAACTGAATTGTTAAAGGCTATAAGCATATATTTATAGCCCAAGACTCCTAGCCCTAAAATAACAATGAAATAAAGTTGGTTTAGAAGTCTATGAAAGAAGACTAACAAAGAACCTAATTCAAAATGAAAGACTGAAAGATAAGATAGAATAACAAACTAACAAAGAAACCTAGTTTAAACAAAAGATTAAAACTAAGATAAGTGTCTCTAATGTCTATTTGCGGAACAAATATGCCCGAGTGCGCTCGATCGCAACTACAGGAGCAATCAATCGCACAACCAGGGGCTTGGTGCGCAAGTGTCTGGAAGTGCGCTCGATCGCAGGTACACGTGCGCTCGATCGCACTTCCAGGGGACCTGCGATTTGCATCAATAATCCAACCAATACTAACCAGCAAAATGACAGACATAATGAAGGACTATCTAATCTTATTGCAAATGTAGCACCCCTTTGAAATTAACTTGACCTATCTCCAAGTATTTGGATGGAAATTTATACCTGAAAAACAACCATTGAGGAAACTTTCTACTTCTTTAACTTCCCTCATTTTACTTTACCCAAACAAAAAAACTTTCTGCAGCAGATTCTCATGCAATGCTGTCTCTAGAGACAGCCAAACATTTTTTATTAAGCAACACAGTTGTGCCACTGTTAGTTAAACAAGCAATAAAAACCCTGATGCACTAGGAGAACCACACAAAAAATAGAGAACGATACCTGTTTGATAAAATAGCCCACAGCATTATTGTCAGCATATGTCAGAAAATGGGTTAGCCCATCCATGTCACGGGCATGCTGTTTTAAATGATTCATCAGCCTGGTGCCATAACCTTTTACTTGTTCATCAGCTGTGATTGCACAAAAAGCTATCTCCCCAAACCTTTGGCTGTGATTTACAGAGAAAATGAGTCTCATTAGAGAGGGTAAAAGATGTTTCATGTAACAAACAATAACACAAATAATCATGTTGAATAACTGCAGAGTTTTTACTAGCTCCTACACACTAAATCAAAGTGGAACACAAAGGTAAGGAAAAAGAAAGGAATTCCAGATCCATCGATTAAAAGTAAACTTAGGATTGGTCTGAAGCCAAAGAAGTCAAGCTCCTGAGAATCTAAAATTGCCTCATAATACCAAGCCCAAACCATTCACTTGTCACATGACAAGTATGACCATATTGCAACAAAAAGTTGTTCCAACATAAATGCATTTCTTCCTTGAACTGCAGACAGACATAGGAAGCCAAGGTAATTAAACACAGAGAACTTTAGGGAGTGAATTGAAATTAGAAAAGAAGAAGGAAGCACATATAACTATGGAAAAGAAACAGGAAGGCATAAATTAAAATGTACAATATAAAGTGCTCCACAATTCTACGCTTGTTCATTGAAATGAGTAACCGCTCATATTGATAGAAAAATGGAAACATAAGCTCAGCTTAAGCATTATGCGGAAAAAGAATAACAACACAACAAATGTAAAGTGGTTATAGAGCGACTATATAGAAAATTCAATGTGTAAGTGACACCTGAAGGTGAAACGACAAACAAACAGATAAACATAAGGATGTCACTAACATGAACCTTACCTGGCATATGGGCGATATGTGATACCACCAACAACCAGATTACGCCGGATAACCATTACGGATTTATGGCTTCTGTAGAAATCAAGCGTGAAAAGCATGCAAATAATTAGAAACAAAATATATACATATTAACCACTATTTATCACAATAAATTGAGGGGGAAAAAACATAAATCCCAGACTAGAAGAGAAGTTGGCAAGTTTTCAACTTCTAAGTTCATTTCTTGCAATGTATGGATACCTTAATTCGAAATTTATATTTAGCTTATACAAATTTTTACTTTAACTTTAACGACTTCCGAGGTGATAGCAACTATAGTGGCAGTCTAAAAGCATAAGAATTGGGTAGAAAGTCAAAAACATGAAAAATATAAATGATATAAAACAGGCAAATATGTCTGCACACAATGGTGTCTATCTCAAAGTACATTTCAGAAGTAGGGTGCCAGGCACACCAACTCCCCAAAGCTCCCCTCACTCTATTCACCCATGTTTGGACTCTGAATGTGTGCATTTGTGCATGGTTATTGGTTGATTAAAACAATTTCATTGTATTACCTATCCATAACAAGACGGACAATGTACTCCTTGGGCATGTTGGGTAATTGCCTTGCAAAAATATTCTTCAATCCTATCAACCTGGAGAAACCAAAACCAAAAACATATAATTCTTACAAAACCCCGGAAACTGGTAGAGCCAGTACTTTTTGGCATTGGTTAACGCCTAAAGACTTGAGTTTAAAATGCATAGAAGGAAAGATTCTAACATGAATGGTGAGGGAAAGAGAAATAGAATACCAAACCATATGCTCATCAATATCATCATTTGAATGGCACACAAACTTGAGCCTTCCTGCCTCCTCCTGCAACATTCCAGCATCGCTATATTAATCTCACTACATTTCTATACCATTTCTAACCAAACAAGCAAAAATTCACCGGGAAGACTTGGTTTCAATCAATCAATCCTTGCTGGATTTTATCAAACAAATAAATTCAAAGAGAGAGCCTCTGAGCCTTTTACCTCCCTCTTCAAACTCTCTTCCCTGGCACTATAAGCTCCACTGGTCTGTATATTCTCCGTGAATATCTTCGTGGCATCCTCTTTCACCACGATCCCCGCCATCGAGCCCCCGGCGGCAGCGGCGCCGGGTCCCACTGTACCGGCGCCCTGGGCCCCACCGTCCTTCCCGCACTCCGAGTTCTCGATCTTCACAGTCGAAGGGTTCAGATTCTCCGTCTTGAGCTTCGTAATGCGCGCCGAGCCCCCGGAGCCGCCTCCAGTGGTGGTAGAGTCGAGCCGGGCGGCCGTGAAGGTGCGCATGGCGGAGGAGTCATCGTCGGAGTCGTCAGCGGCGGCTGCAGCAGCTTCCTCGGAGTCCTCTTCGGAGTCGGAGTCGTCGGCACCACGTCCGCGGGCGGAGATGCTCTCGAGGTCGTCGTTGGATGTCAAAGCGCCGTCGCGAGTGTCGGCGGAGAAGGAGGAGGGCGGAAATGGGGGCGCGTGGTCATCGGGCGCGAGCTTTCGCTTGTGGATGGACGAGGTGGCGGACGAGTGGGACGGAGATGGTGACTGCGAGCTACGTGAGCGATTCGGTGCGGTGAGGTGCGAAGAATGCGTGTCCATTTTCTTTTGGCTAAAACCTTGGGTGAGTTAGGTTTTGCAGGTGAAGCGTCTGTGGCTTCAATTCGCAGAGAGGACGGAAGAGCCAGTGATTTCGACGACGTCGTGCGCGGTCAAGGAAGAAAGTGACGCCGTTTACAACAAATGTTGTTATCAAATTGTAGGAGTGTAAAAAACCTTCCATTAGTGGATTTTGGCTAAAACCATTAATGGCAAGGATTATTTAATAGCAAGCGATTCTTAGATTTTAATAACAATAATTGCTCTGATTAAACAATTAGCGGTTATTTTTTTAACTAGCGATTAGCGATTATTTTATAATTGACGATTATTAAAACCAATAATCACTATCCGCTAATTATTAACCGTTAATAATCACTTTTTATATATAGGTTTTTGATAGTGTTTTGGGCTCTCTTTGTTTTTTTTTTTAGCTTATTTTAAATAATAAGGTTATATATATATATATATACACGCTTGTTAAAATATTTGATCCAACATTACCCCTAAAGACTAGAGGTTGTGTATAATATACATACAACATGCATGTACTAGGCCCAGGCCTTCTTTTATTTGTTGCAGCCTATTTTTTCTTGCTTTGTTGAATTGCAGTATGCAACGGTAATTTGCTTAAAAAACCAACATTTCAAATCCAAATAAATACCAACATTAAGAATTCCAAATACAAATCTAAACTATTACAAACTTAAAATTAATCCAAAAACACCAAAACATTATATTGAATTTGAATATATAATATAAATATTATATATAAGGGTAGGCGGTTAACAATTATTAACCGCCTACCTCTATCCCTAAAATCCCTAATTGTCTCACCTTAAGCAATTAAGGGTTTTCTATAACTACTTATAAAGCAATTATGGGATTAGTGGTTAACAATTATTGAACGGTTATAACTACTCCATTTGTACACCCCTATCACTTTGTATCGTATGGTCCAATTACACGGAGCCATGTCACTTGTTTTGCCATTTGCTCATTAATTTGCTAATTTCCAACGGATTGATTTCCATTTTCCAGAAAACAATTCATGAAGATTCCAACTTTGATTCATGATTGTCAGGCAGCTGTGAGCTTTCAACAATGTACGTAGATCAGTGAGATCCGAGTAAAAGAAGAAAAGACATCTTGTGTCATCATGTAATTCATCTGAGAACCAATCAATGATCAAAAGAATTCAAAGCAAGTTACTCATTTGAAACAACTTTTTCTTCTCTTTTCTTCTTTCTTTCTCCTTCCCATGTATTACATTCTAATTTAACAGAAACATCTGTGAAATAATAGATATGAAATAATGAACTGGAATGCAAACCACTTGGGAAATGCAACAGTTACAGACAATTATCAGAGCGGCCAACGATCTTTCGCTTCTTCACAGTTCTGCAGTATAATCGGCATCAAAGACCCAAAGAATATATTGGCGGGCTTCATGTATAAAAAAACAGAAAAGCTCGCCCGAGAAGACGATAGAACAGGAGCATACTAGAGGCTTGAGCATGTGGCCGCTGTACTTTTAATCTGATCTTGGTCGATTCGGGCCACTTCTTTGATTGTTGTACAAAGGTAATAGCCAACGTTGCCCGTGTTTTCTCCGCCCGTAACAACGGCAATATAGTATCAATATCGCCAGCATTAAACCGACGGGAATAGCCCATCTGTTCCAAACAACAGAAAACAAATAAATGGATGTCTTTTGCTAAAAAGTTGGAAGAAAATGTTTGCTTATAAAGATGGTAAACAAGTTGCTCTACAAGTAAATTCAGTCTCTTTGGGGTCAAAACACATAGCCACGGCGTGAGACAGCAACAATGTCACCCAGGTTTGCTTTGTTAAGGTTTAAAAACAATATTAAACACAAGATATTAAAACTTGATTGAATTTTAGAGGTGCAAAAGAATAAAATATTTTACTACCTGTCCAAATCCAGAATAGGGCTGTAAACAAGCATTTCCCAAGTGGCCACTATGAAATGCCAACCTGGGTTGTAGTAAAGTGACTCTGCCGACCAAAACATCCTTGTGTATGTCTCTAGGAAGATAAAGAGTATCCACGCCCCAATTTCTATCAAAATAAACTTGATGATAAACCGGCCCACGACTACCATAACAAGGGAGAATGCCACCAACCAATTAAAGAGCCTGTGGTTGTACTCCTTAATAAATAGAGATCGCGACTTCCCCAACATCTGCAGATTTACATGGCACATTATTCATGTGTAAAGTTCAGCAGATATGGACACCTTATGGAAGAAAATAGAGTAACAGAAACAAGATTTTCATTTCCCGTACCAACTAGAATAAACGTCTACTATCTTGTATTCCTATCATCATTAGCAACAACTCCATCTTATATGTGATTTCTCCATTTGGATTATTATTTTGTTAATAAACACCACCTGTGAGGATGGGAAAACGCCAGATAAAACAGAATTAGAGTTTCATATGCGCTTCCCTATTTCCCCATCACTCGAACATCAAACTTGACTTTTGATGTTCAACAACTAAAACAAAAAATTGCGGAAGAAACAAACTGAAAGAACAAGAAAATAAAATCTGAGGATTATGCCTAACCTTCATCATGCGTTGCTCATAGTTTGTTTTTGAAGGTCCAACACACTCGCGCTCAAAACTTTGGTTGCACTGAAGGAAACCTGCATTGAATTTTGCCATGGAAGGAAGCTTGAGAACTTGAAGCTGGTCCATTTTGTCCTCGCATCTGGTATACAGTCCCTCGCAGAGTTTTGAGGATTGGTATTCATTTGCCATAATAATATTTTTATACACCTAGACAAAATTTGCTGTTTAAATAAGGATGTGATTTTGAATCATCGCAAACTTAGTACGTTATACATGGAAATGAAGAGTGCCTACAATATTATGAAAGACAGGGTATTGCATCTAACCCTGAAATGCAGTAGTAACACAGCACAAGTGGCTGGACCACCCTAGAGATAGTTTATTACCAATAGCATGATCATGAAACAGAAATAAAAGGATAACTAACAATACACTACCAAAGACTTAAAAAGAACCAGTTACTTAGCAATTGGCACTGCAAATAAAATTGAACTTTTCTTTTGGGGGACTGGATACATAAGGCACTTTGTTTTGTTTTTTTTGTTTTTTGATAAGTAATAATCCCATCTTATTAAAAGCGTAAGGCATTGCTAAGTACATTGAAAGTATACAAAAAAAATTACCTAACTAGAAAGAGAAAAACAAACAAGAGTGGCTTATCATCAAAAAGATAAGCCACTTTGTGTACTTGCTCAATCAAGTTTCACAAGAAGCCAGTATATAGACATCTTTCATCCATTCCACACTGCAGTCCAATAATGTCAATGGATCACGTAACACATTCATGATACTAAACGGCCCAATCCATACCTTTTGTATTTCCTCATCCAGTTGCATGACTGATTTGTTCGCATGATGTCGGCCAAAATGCTGCTCATCAAAGACTTGCATTGCTACCTCTCTAGACCTCTCATGGGCATCTTGCAGATCTTGCTCAGTGTGAGGTAAATGCAATTTGGCCATATTTTCACTGTATAGCTTCATACACCGCTCAAGAATACCTTTATTGAAAACCTCCACAAGAGAGCCTGTTGATGGGATCTCCCCTTTATTCAAGGCTTCAAGTATCTAAAGTTTAAAAATCAAAGTACATATAGTTAAAGGGGATAGTCACAAACAATGCACATCATTCCAAACCTGAGAAATCTTGTTCACATTTATTATTAGTTATGATCTTTTATTTCTTTTACAAGTGTATACAACAAAGGCAACATGGAAGATTGAACCCATGATCTCACCATCAACCCCAATTTGTTTGCAAATGAATGGGGTTTGCAAAATCTGTGCTGCTCAAGGGGAAGAGACAGAACTAGTCTAAGTTAAGTAATCGAAATTCAATAAAATCAAAAGGCATACCCAAACATAAAGTATACAAGAGAAGCACCTAACAAGAAAAAGAAAAAAAGAGCCAAAAAAGTCATGAAAACTAGTCTAAGGTTTAAACATATTAAATTTCCAAGTCTCCAACTCAAGACATCAGAAGTTTAGAGTTGGAGAATTGATGGTGTTAAACCCAAATCTTGAGACTAAAGAGAAGTACCTGCTCCAGGAAAGATACAAACTCCTTTCCATTTAGAGTTTTACCCTGAACAATCTTCGGACGGATAATACCAGCAACAAGCTCTTTCAATTGTTCCCGCTTCTTAACATATATCGGATCAAGTTCAGCATCCTTCATGTCACAAAGCTTTGTTCGTTGCAGATGAGGCTGTTCAAAAGTTCACATTACAGGTCAATAAGATCAGCTATGGCAAAGAGTTTAACAGCAAGTGTTTGTATTTGCCAATAAATAGCCTGGATCTACAGCAAAACCAACATATAAAATTTAAGGTGCATACCCTAAAAACCAAGCTCTATTTTGTTTTTCAATAAGTACTAATAAGAAGTTTTATTAGAAAGAGGAGAGACTTAATGCACACTTTAAAAACCTCTCTCTCTCTCTCACACACAGATATATATATATATTCATGCACGCTTGCGCGTATATTAGAAAGAGCTCTACCTAAAGCAAACTTTAAAAACCCATTTCTCAGGCACACAAACATACATGCGCACTAGCATTATAAGCACAAACACACAAAAAATAATTTGATACGTATAAAATTGCTGTAAGTGACATGCTACATAACAACACGTATAGTTATGGTGACAGGCTACATAATACACTTGCAGTTATCTAAAAAAAAAGTTATGTGCATGTATGTGACTTCCAAAAATAAGGGAAGAACATTCTTCAGAACACCATTTATGCTTCCCCAAGGTCAAGGTAGACATGGACCTAATGAAGATCACTGCCAACAACCCCACATATAAACTGATCCAATAGCCATATTGACCGCAAATGAGAAAATAAAAACTTCTGGAACATCACTTTGTCTACTGAAACTCAATTATGTTTTAGAAATGTGCAATGTAAGAGTAGAGATAGAGCATGTTGACTTCATTTAAACATGTTCCCTAACACGTTCTCAAAATTGTTTCCAAAGAGTTATTCTCAAGAAGCAGTTGAATTTCTAACAACATCAAAACGGTTTTTTCTTTTTGCAGTTTAGGAAATAAAAACCACTGAAAGAAAAATGTATTTGACTTCTCAGAAACAGAATTTAGAAACTAATTTCTGATGGCCCGAAAATAAAGGTCACAAGCCAGCTAATTCGGTTTCCCCATAAAGTCTTTGCATACTGTGGTCATTTCTAATATCTATGACAATAAAGGTCACAAGCCAGCTACTTCAGATTGGTTGTTAGAATAAATTAACCAAGATATGGATTAGTCGTGTATGTGAAGAATGCCAATGTTTAAAAACTTAGTTGCCCTAATACATTAATGAACAAGAGTTGCAAAAAATTTACCAGAGCACCAGGAAAATCAATTTTTCTCCTCTACCGTAAAGTAAAAGGTAAATAATTTCCTGTATGACTACTGAGTTCAATACTGATACTCATGTGACTCAACTTCTCTCGAACTAACTGTGAACATTATGAAAATAGGAAGAAGACACCCAAGAAAATATCAAGCAAATTATAGATGAAATCCTCTCTTCCTTTGCCAGACACATTTAATGTGCATGAGTCTGACAAAAGGCATATACAGCTCATATCTAACACATACAAATCGCTGTTTCCCTGCCATATCATGTACAACAAGGGTACTTCACACATTTGAAATGCCCTTATGGCATACTAGATGCTCATATTAAGTTTAGGAAGCCAACACGGCTTATCACCCCAGCCATCTAAATCATACTTAGGATACAATAGCAATTGAAACAGCAAGAGAAAGGGGGAAGCACTGGAAGAGATTATTAAGAAATGAAGGAAACACGTACTTGTGGTAAGCTAAACGCCGTGCTGTTATCACCCATAATAGCCAATGAATCCCGGATTTGATTAACCTAACGAAGTTACAAAAAGAATCAACTTGAAAATTCCAGAATTGTCATATTCTGCTGATAATTGACAAAGCAGCATCATGAAGATAAATTACCAGCTCAATATTTTTGTCCCCTGCAATTATGGAAAATTCCCCAATATCAAAACTTTGTTATAAAACTGCAATAGAGGTACAGTAGTAGAACTCATTCATAATGGGTGCAAATAGGGGAAAACTTACCATCATCATTGGGGATATGTCGAAGAGCTTCATTCACCATTTCTTGCACAGACTTTCCTACTGTAAAACACCAACAAAGATGTCAGTTTCTAACTTCAACAAGTGAGGCATCATGCCTAGGACATCTCCCCAAGTCAAAAACTTGCCATCTTCTATTTCACAGCATACTCTTGAAAGCAAAGGAAAAATATGACTGGGTCCAAAGAAAAATCTTGATACAAGGGGGCTTCCTTTATTACTACTACAACAAAAACATATCCTAGGAAAGAATATCTAAACTTACGTAGAAAATCACGCTGGATAAGCCACAAAAGCTTAGAAGGTTCAAAGGCAACATCTTGCCCCTACACAAACATCCAGCCATTCAAAATGCGCAAGTTTATAATAAATTAATCGTAAGAAAATTGATAATAAAAATAACAAAACAAGATCTCAAATATTACCTTCACTCTGTTTACCACGTGATGTTTGTCATAAAGTCAGACCAGAAAACAAGTTAATCTCAGTAATAAAAATCGGGTGTTTCAGACCAATATTCAGTATAAATAGGCCTAATTTACATATTGTAATAACATAAATTGCTTAATAAAGAACTCATAGAGGTGTATACCTCCCATAAAATTCTTCAGCAAGCTCCACAGCAAATGACAGACGAGAGATATCAGCTTCACGAATCTAAGCACACAATGGGACAAAAAAAAAAGAGTTACAATGGCCCCCAATAAACCAAGCCAATTGAGACGTGGCAATAGTGAAGTGTGGACTTGAACAACAGTCATTTGCAGGAACCAAGTAAATGAAGTAGTTGCTCATATGTTTCTTTTTGTATTAATTGGCATCTCAAAAACCTAAAAAGGACTGCCTTACACAATGATGTGATAAATCAGGAATATTCTTTATTTGGATCTTCGTTTTCAATCATGGGGCCCGTGCCCTGCAAAGCAAGTGTTTTTTTCTCTCTCTCTATCATATTATTTTTCATTCTTTTGTAGCTGCCCACATCCAAGACAGTTTATTGTATTCACATTTGGAATCATATTTCTGCTTTAACATATAAAATCCAGGAAATGACCATCCAACTTATCTCATCTTCAATCCCAGATTTTGTCCTTAAGAATAAACCATAAATTTCACATGTTAACCAGCCCTACAAAAACCTAAGAGGCTCTAATATTTATATCAACTTGAATCCAACAATTTTTCATTCAATATTTTCTTGTGGCCATAATTTGAAACTCAACACTAGTATCCACATTTCTGGCTAACTTTTTTCTCTTTTAATTTTAGCATAGTAAGAACCTAGTTGAGTAAGCCACCCAACAATCAGGATCCCAAGCAATAGAAACTAAAAAAAATGATGAAAAAGTAGATGTCAGGCAACTAACCGTCTCAGGCAGGTTATAGATGAGCACAGAACTCATAACATTTGCCAGAGCAAAAATCCTACAAAATCAGGTATTATAAACCCAAAATGTACTAGAATTCCAACCAGCAAGCAAAACCAAATTGTATGATGGAGATTACCGGTCATCATATACATTAGACTTCCCAACACTTTCAAATCCCTCTGTATCAAGGTAAAAGACAGAAGTTCTAACTCCATCAATATCTAATTCTACAGGGGTTCCCCAAACCCATATTCCTGTAAATAGAAAACAAAGAGATTTTAAATGATATCTACAAAAACAGTTAGGCATATCCACAACATCGATAACACATCCAGCTTTACCTTTTGTTTTTGTGTCACGCATGTGTCCAACACCGAAGCCTGAGAAGCAAAAACACATTAAAGGACATTAATTCATTGAAACCAATCAAGCCATGTTGAGCATACAATGAAGTCAGACCTTCAAAACATGAGAGGGAGAGAAGTTGATTGAGCAAAAAAGATTTTCCGGAGCGATATGGCCCAATAACCTGACAATACAATGATCAAGATAGAGTTAAGATGGGTGAAAAAGAAAACAAATATATATATATACTGGGATACATTTTCTTAAGCGAGTATCATTGATCAAAAGATATATTTAATGCACACTTATCATTACAGGACAGACTAATGATAGGCATGAAAAATTTTACTCCATAGCATGAAAGAATTTCAGGGAAAATGCTATGAGCCAACAAGAGTTTCCTTCATGAAAACTAAAAGTTATACAGGGATCCACAGGTTTAGGCGTTTTCCAAACTTAAGAGTGTCTAGCTTAAGTTTTCCATCCAAATCTCCAAGTTATTAACTGACTCATTATAAGGTGGAGTTGGACCAGAACCTAAAAACATAAAAGACATCAATTAGCTCTATGGAAACCAACCATGTGTAGAGGATTCAAGAAAATGCCAAAGACATTGTTCCTTCATAATATGAAGTAAACAATACACAAACAATCAACACATAAAATTAAATGGTCACCCCAAGTGTGTTTAGTCTTTCAAATATGGTTCCTAACATTTAGTAAAATGAAAACAATGCAGATTTTGAATAAATCTTAGGATCTTATTTTAGAGGAAAATAAACACCGAGTACTAGATGCTCAGGAAGATGAATCTCAGGCTTACAGCAACAGCTGCAATAGGAGTTGTTATCCTCTCAATGACATCCAGTCCTTCCCTTGAAAGACGAAGTTTTGTATGACCAGGATCAGGTTCCACAATAGGAAACCTGTATGTACCAAAACAAATACACTGCATTAGCTTCTAAAATAATAAAAGGTATGCAAAAAGAGAAATAAAATCAAGTGAACGATGATCAGCAGCACAACAAAGCAAGAAAAGAGTGCATGATAAGCGCGCCCTTGAAAAAAACAAGTAAGACAATGCTCTGATTTAATAAACAAGACTAAGAATGATGAGCTATATAAACTTCCGAGGGTAAGGTACATGGGACGAGGTTTACTCTGCAGGGGTGGGTCCGAAGGGCCCTGCCTTGGAGAGGTTCCCCGACATCAAACAAAAAAAAAAGAATGATGAGCTATATAAATTTTGTACCAAAAAAAAAGAAGAGATGGTCCCACAAAAGTTGTATTTTTGTTTTCTTTCCCTTAGCCCAGAGGGGTTATTAGGTGAAATATATCTTACAACTTAAACAGAATAGGAATTATGGACCGGTAATTTCCCAATTATGGGCTGTTTTAAGTCAAGTGTGTTACACGAATCCATTGGATATCTACAAAATATAAATTCTTATGCACCGCCAAACGTTTTCCAAATTTAAGTTACACCTAAAACCAAGACTGGGTGCAAGTTTATACAGACCAAAGGCCCTCGACTTAGGAGAATATAAATAGGACATCATTGAATCTTCTCCTAAGAGAAATTCAGAAGCATCTTCAACATTAAGCATAAGTACACATTTTCACTAAACCAGCAATGAGAATGTCGTGTGTGATGTTCAAGAGGCATATATATCACTTAGGGGTCTAATCCAGATACAGCTACATTTACTTTCAGTTTTATAGACCACAGACATTCACCAAAGTATGCTACTATCACTGGACCTCTATATATAATCCTTCACAAGCAATCAGTTCTTACGTTTAAAATAGGCCAGATTCTTCCCATGTTCTTGATCTTCTCAATGACCAAAATAGCCAGCCCTGGACCTACTTCTCTTGGAAAGTGCCAGCCTACTGGGTCATCATTCATTTTCTGCAGCAACTTCAATTAAACTAAAAGCTCATAGTATGGCCTAACTCCCCCATACTCCAAGCACTACATTGTTCTACTTCACATTGACACCAATTTAACCTTTTGTATACTCGCATTCAAACCAAATCATCAATATGATTCATTTTACACCACCAGAGACGATTTTAAATTAAAAATAATTATTATTATTATAGTCAGAAAAGACACCCAAAAGAGCACATTTAAGTTCAAGCTAAATGAAACTAACATGGAACATAGGTGCTGCTTAATTAACATACTGAAAGTGCTTTTCTTCTTTCTTAAAGGAAAAATCAAAGCGTATTTCGCTCCCAAAAGTAACAACGTACATACGAAATGCCAACCAACTGCTGCGAAAATTTATCACCAAGATCACGAAAACAATAACGAAGCCAATCCAAAGATTGTCATGTGACAACCAAGCATAAAAATTCAAATTTAACCATTCCAGAACTAAAGCAATAAACAAAGCCAATTAGCCCCGGCCCTCAGATTCAAATCCAAAAAGCTATGAGAAACCATTAAAAATTACTTACGCTTGGTGAAAAATCTCAACAGAGAAAGACCCAGAGGCCAAAAAGCAAAGAAAGGTCGAAAAGACCAAGAGCCGACAAGAAATCTCCATTGTAGAAGGAAGCACAGTGAGCGTTATCTCCGGAATGCGCTAGATTGAGAGGCGGATGTACACAACCGTAAAAACGAACCAATCAAGGGAAGAAGGCGAAGATGAAGAGAAGCAATGGGTCTTGGAGACATGACATGAAGAGGAATGGAATCGGATCCAAGGAAACCGCAGGGAAGGGTGTACGTTAAGAATCGTGCATTGACATAAGGGTGGTTTTGCCTCTACAGAGGAAGGCGCAGAGAACAGGTTTTGCGTTGAAAAGTATGCGATTCCTCCCCAAGGAAGTGTTTTACCATGACAGCCCTGTGTTTGAAGAAGTAAGAGAGAGAGAGTTTAGGGGCATCTTAGGTACTTGGAGGGACATTGTGGTCAAATAAGGAAACGATGAATACGTCGTTTGTGTACGTGGTCAAATATGAATGGTTCATCTACGCCTTCAAAATCCTACAACGGAAGCCGAACAGAGCAGATCTCGTGTTCGAACACTGAACTTCCAACGTTGAACCTCAAAATTCAAATCACGACATATTTTTACTTTCTCTCCTTTTTTATGTTTTTTTTTTTTCTTTTCTTTTCTTTTCTTCCACAATTACATGAATTCTTTTATCATAATTTATTTTAAGAATGAGATTTGTTGAGGTCACGTTTAAATGAAATAGACATGGTCCTAGGTCCTAGGAGTATATATCAATGATGATGTTGAAAAGGCCACTGCCAAAGATCTTGCATTAACAAATAATGAGTTTAAAAAATAATAATGAGTTGCAGAAATAATAATGGTAACAGATCATGAAAGAAGTGCATGAGCCATGTTTCATAATTGGAATGTGGGTATAATGGTTACAACTTACAAGTCTGCCCAATGGGGGATATCTCAATCCCAGAAGCCTTAGGCGGTTAGGCCCATTGGCCCAGTGCTAAACATGTTGTATAGCCCAATATGGGATATCTCAACACCAGAAGCCTTAGGCCCATTGGCCCAGTCCTAAACATGTTGTATAGCCCAATGGGGGATATCTCAACCCCAGAAGCCTTAGGCCCACTAGCCCAGTATTGATGGATTTAGGAATGCCTTAACCCAATGCTTAACATATCACATATGGTGTACATGGAAATTAACCAATTCTGTCGGCCGACATGGCCCACTGAATGATAAGGACATGGAGCGTTTTGAAAACAAATGGCATAAATACAGAGACACTATTAGAATTGACACAATTTTTTTAACTAAATTATTAAATGAGCAACTACTTAACCATGTTGACACAATTTGTATGATTACTTTGATGATTAAATGATTCCTTAATCCCTTTTTTTGTCTTTTGATGTTTGCCCCGTATTAGAATAGCCTTAATAAATCTTGTTCCCCTTGTCTCCGTAGGAAATAAAGAGTAAAAAGATAGATAAATAGATATATAATCAAGCTAAGAGGGAAATATAGGTTTAATTGGTATACATAAATCTTTATGCAACTAGAAAAGTAAAAATCTTAAGGAGTGAAAGCAGAATAAGGGGACTTAATCTCCGATACATTTTCTGTAAATGTAATAGAGTCCAATGTCATTAAGTAATAGTAGTTTGGTTAGTATTAGGAATTAGAGTCTAATTGTCATTTAAGTCTCTACTCTCTTTTTTTCATTATTTTTTTTTTTAAGAAATCGTGTGAATTTCTATATGATAATACTTCAAGAATACTGCTTAGCATAAATAATATCCAACATATAATGGAGAAATTTCCCTCATGGTTAAAGCTTCCTTGCAAAGCAGGTGAGTCACATCATTTAGAGTTCTCCTAACATGATTAACCTTCCAGTGATGTTGAGAGTTCATCACCTCTCTAGCTTCCTCAATTAGATGTTCATATTAGAACCAATCACTAATTTCTTGTTTCAGTACTTATACTACTTGGAGAGCACCACTTTCAAGATTGCTACTTCTAAACCACGTCTTATAGAGCCCAATCTAATGGGCCAAGCCATCTATTTGATCAATTTTCAATAGTTTTAGGCTTTATTACATTATTTTTTGGTTTTTTTTTTTGGAGCTTTTGTTATGTTATCCACTATTTGTTTGTATTTTATTTGATGTAATATTTTTGCAACCCTTTTTCTTTTGAATTGATAAGGGGAAGAAAAGAACAGAAAAAAACAGAGATACTTAATACAAAGAAGCTACACGAATATTTCTAAACAAGGTCACATCGAGCTAGATTAAATTAAAAAAAAAGAAATTGGGTTTTGACTATAATAAAAGATAAAAGCACATGCTTCACGAATCACGAGTTCCAATTTAAAGGAAAGTGCTTGAAAACTATTCGTTGCCGAGATTTGAGAGGATAGGGAGGGTCCATATATTGCATGTAGTAGCCAATCCGCCTGCTGTTTTAATTTCTCTCTCTCTCTCTTTGGTAGTGTTTGGTAAATGGGTTGGCTTAGATATTGTAGTTGACGTAGATTGATGTGAAAAAAAAATAAGAATGTTTGGTATAAAAAAAATGAAAAAGTGGTATGAAAAAGTGAAAAAATTTTATTTTGTAATAATTTTTTTATTTGAATAATAATAAAAAGTGAATGATTTGATATAAAAAATAAAAAAATTAGAATATTTTGATGTTAATTTTTTTGAAAAATAGTGATAAATAGTGTCTAGGCCAACTCTAACCCTTTTACCAAACAAGGCTAGATTATCAGATTCCTTCGCAATGTCTCATATTATCGTTGGTCTTGCAATTAATACCTCAAATCACATGGTCAATATTTAACCAAAAAAGTAAAAAGTGAAAAGTGAAAAAGAAAAGAAGCGGCCAGCCACCTCCATCAACAGTACTCACCCCAAACAAACAAAAAAATTGAAAATACTAGTGTAGTTATCATCCGAGACCATCCACATTAACAGTTTGATGGTAACGCCTACTCCATATACTGTTCGGAGGTGGTCGGATAACTCCAAATAACTGATAAGGACAGGGGTCTAACGTTTTTTTTTTTTTTTTTTTTTCCTAATTAACCTTTTTCCTGTATATTGATGGGAAATTGGGAATGACACATTTTTTATCTGTTCGTTCATGAATAGGAATTACCAACTTGAAATACTGCAGGTCATAGCGCAGATGGACCAACATATTTTAGAATATTTTTAGCAGGCTCGTAAAATTATTTTTTATTATTATTATTATTATTTTTTGCTATTTTAGTAAACCAAATTACTAAAAATCATAAAAACATTAAAAAAAAAAACCTCCCCAACAACCTTAACAAAATAGTGATGTTATAGAAAGAACTATAAATGAATCTTTAAAAATAAAAGTAGTATACATATACCAAATAAATTACTTTGTATGTGCGGCATATATCTTAATGGAAATCTGTAACATCTTTCAATGGAAAAAAGACATTTCCTTTATTGAATTACTTTTTTGTTGCGTCTTCGATCAATGGATTTCTTGTAGGAGATGAACATGAAAAATTAGATCATGTGTTAGATCATTGACTTCTCCTCTACTTGTACGTCGGATTTTTATAGTTGGTACCTTATTTTTGCCATTTGAGAACCCAGCAATTTATGTTTTGGTGTCCACGATGCTTTTCCTATTGAATACCTCCCTCATAGAATATTGAGTTGGAGCTTTTATTTATCAGCTATGATCCAACCAATTTCAACGGTCATTTTTCCTGCTATGATATTTATTTTCAATGAGAAATGATAAGGGTATTAATTTTTTTACTAACAAATGGATGTTAACGTGATGTGAAGCTTAATTATTGGTATTTGTAGCATTTTTTTTTTATTAATTGTTTTAATTATCACTAATAAATAAACTTTACATTATGTTAGTACTCATATATTAATAAAAAAAGTTAATATTCTTTGTATTTTTCATTTTCAATTATTATGTAGACAGTTCTGTTTCAAGATTGCTACTTCTGGACCACTTCTAATTATTATGTATGTAGTACTTCTAATGGGCCAAGCCATGGCTCACGTGGTGCTGTTTGTTTGGTTTTAATGAGATTACTCGTTCAAAAAAAAGAAAAGAATTAAACAACAAAAAAAAGAAGACAAAAGCACATGCTTCACGCAGAAGTTGTACTTTATTTTTTGGGAAATGAGTTCCACTTTTACGAAAGTGCTTGAAAACTATTCATGATTTTAGAGAACATGGATCCCACTTTTACAAAATTGGGGGTGGGTAATTTCTTTCAAATGATTATGTCGGTAGTACTTTTAATGGGCCAAGCCATGGCTCACGGGTGCTGTTTGTTGGCTCTGTTTGCCAACAGTGCCAAGAGGCTAGAAACCGCACTGTAACTAAAACGCGACTGTTTTAACTACAGTATAATCCTTTAAAAAATTAGTTTTTTTTTTCTTTAAAAAAAAATGTCACCCCATTTTGGTCAACACCGATCTCTTTCTCCCTTTGTTTTTTTTTATTTTTTAAGAATTTTTTTAATATTTTTCCTTTTTTTTTTTAAAGAAAAGAAAAACAAATTTTTTAAAAAATTGCACTGTAGCTGGAACAGTACCGTTCCAGCTACAGTGCGGTCCCTAGCCTCTTGGCACCGTTGGCAAACAGAGCCACAAAGAAAAGAATTAAACAACAACAAAAAGAAGACAAAAGCACTGGCTTCACGCACATGCTTCTACTTTATTTTTTGGGAAACGAGTTTCACTTTTACTAAAGTACGAAAACTATTCGTGATTTGAGAGAACATGGATCCCACTTTTACAAAATTGGGGGTGGACAATTTCTTTAAAGCTACGTTTGTCAAAGAAGGGCGGCGTTGTAGCTGGAACGGTACTATTTTAGTTATAGTGTCATCTGACATATACAGTATTAAAAATTGACTATATAATTTTTTTTTCCTTTTTTTTTTCAGTAAAATATTAAAAAAAAAAAAAAGAGGAGAACGATGGGGTGGTTCCAGCCACCCCTAGCCAAAAATGAGGTGGCCAGACCACCCCATTTTTGGCCAAGGGGGTGGCTGGAGCCAGCTCCTGGCCGATCTGGGGGTGGTTGAACCACCCCCATGGCCAAGGGGGTGGTCCGGCCACCCCCTTGGCCAAAAAAAAAAAAAGGGGACTGGGTGCATTTAGGGGTGGCCGGACCACCCCCAAGGGGCTGGGGTGGTTTCGGCCACCCCACACCGGCCGTATGGGGTGGCCGAAACTACCCCAGCCCCTTGGGGGTGGTCCGCCCACCCCAAAATGCACCCATTTCCTTTTATTTGTTTTTTTTTTGCCAAGGGGGTGGCCGGACCACCCCTTGGCCATGGGGGTGGTCGAACCACCCCCAGATCGGCCTGGGGGTGGCTCCAGCCACCCCCTTGGCCAAAAATGGGGTGGTCCGGCCACCCCATTTTGGCCAAAGGGTGGCTGGAACCACCCCATCGTTCTCCTCCTTATTTTTTTTTTTTTTTTTTTTAATATTTTGCTTTAAAAAAAAATTTAATGTGCAGCGTGCAGCAATTTTTGGCAGCGTGCAGCAATTTTA